>NW_027040692.1:1380000-1863128 GCF_037179485.1 Ochlerotatus camptorhynchus | reverse complement strand
TTTGGATGCTACGATGAATTTTATAATTTTGTTTCTAATAAAATTACGCTATTCAAATAGCTACATTGGAGTACTTCATTTTGAAAAATGTGATGAATTTGTGATAGGTCACCATCCAGTTCGATTCATGACCCCAAAATATGAGCCTCGGCAAAAAATCGTAAATATTGATGATGGATTAGAGGTCGTGCAAATTATTTGAAGTTTAAAGTTTGCATCTCTCTTTTTAAAAATGTCTTTTTAAAAATGAAATATCTATGAATATTAAACAAGGAGTTATTTAGATGTTGAACACTATTTTGATTTTTTTAATGTATTGAAAAAAAAAATGCAGTGTGTATGTTTTCCTAGAAATACTTTATGTTTCTCTACAACTTTGTTTGAGACGTCATTTCGACTAGCAGTGACATTTTCATACTACGATTTATTGAAAAATGTCAAACATTCTAAACCTTTCACCCATCACTGTTAAAAATGAACTGAATCATTCCGTTCATTCATCTCCCCCTCTACAGTGAACGATGAAGCCTTCCATCAGGCGGTGGCGTACTCTTAAAACCATCGTAAACAACATAGCAGAGAAGTGCGATACACAAGTCAATAAGCAGAATAAAAATAAACAAGCAGCCAGCAATAGCTAGGTTATGGGGGAGAGAGAACCAACTCTCTGCCTTTGAATGAGCGTAGTGTAGGAAAATGAAAAATATGAATACAGATCCTCCGGCATCAATGCGGTCTGCGTTATGCTAGAGCAGTTTTTCGGCGCGATCTCAATGGTGAGGATGATGCATTCGTACTGTGGTAGTATGATACAAATTGATTGTCGACGATTTTTTTTATGGTCTATACCATATGTGTTCTACAATTAAGGCGGTGGCTTAAGTTCATGTTCGCCGGTTGTAAACGTTAATAACGCTGGTGGGTCGCCCCTCTGCAGAGATCTCTTGATTGCTATGGTATTTTTAAAGGCTTACACATTTCGGTAATGGCCTCAGTCCCGCAAGAAATTTCAACCATTCGATGAATCATGGCGACGGATGCTTTCGAGAAGGAATGGTGATCCCCTTTGGATTGGTCCAAGGCGTCGTCGTCGTTGTCGGATGGAATTTGGTGTTTTGTTTTCGGAACGCGACCAATCACCGCACGTGACTTGGCAGAACGAATTCCAAGCAGATGCTACATTTGCCACTAATCCAGAATTTATTTGCCGTTGATGTGCGTAAACCTTGGAAAAAGCTAATTTGTTTTCCCGTTCTTCCGTTTCTTTTGCAGTCTCATTTTACGGTGCTAGTCATATAGCGATGCCGCTGCAGGAAGCCAAAATATCCACAAACATTCGGTTGCGATTCCGATCGCGGCAAGACGATGCACTGCTGCTGCTGACGGCTGGACGAACGGATTACTCGCTGCTCAGCATCGATGGCGGACGGATTCGATTCAGCTTCAAGATTGATGAGTACCACACCGATGTATGGGTATTTGGGTGATAGCCGTTGATTGTCATTACAGAGGTTTGGTCTTAATTTTAGCTATGGTCACCGGTGACACTGAAGTTCAACGATCTACAGTGGCACGACATCTCGATATCGAGGTACGCAGCGAATTTAACCATGCAGATTGACGAGTACTTTGCAACCAAGACCTTACCGGATAATGTTGCGGAGTTGAACGTGCACTTTGGGGTGTTTATCGGTGGGGTTGGAGCGTACTCGGCCTCATACTTGGGGACGATGGACAACTTTAGAGGATGTATCGCTGATGTAAGCTGCGGCTAATGGTGGATTGTTCGGTAGTTTAATAAAAAGCTTTCGTCAATTTCAGATCTTCTACAACAACATCAACATCTTCAAGCGAGCCAGGGAACGCACCGGTCATGTGACGAACGAGCGGGTCTCGTGGATCTGTGCACCGGAGTTTGACGCGGACGTCAGCACGCCGATAAGTTTCCTGGACGACGAAAGCTACGTAATACTGCAGAAGGCACCGTCGCGATCCGGTGATCGCTGGAGTATGGAATTTCGAACGAACGAACCTTACGGAATGTTGCTGAGCAACATTCCCACGAGTGCGAGGTACGACTTCATGGCACTGGAGATCGTCGAGAGCCAGGTGCGGTTGCTGGTCGGAAAGGGATCGAATGCCGTGGAGTTGATACCGGACCGTAACGTGTCTGATGGCAAGTGGCACAACGTTTCCGTGACCTACACTCCGATGCTGGTGGATGTAAGTGTGTTGTGGGAGGGGGGGGGGGCAACATGGTTGGTTAATGTCATTAAATGCTGCTGAAAGCTTAAGACTGCCAGAAAAAGCAGGAACAGTTCGCTTTGGAAGAATACTGCAGAAATTTAGGGAAAGCTTTTGGAGAGCTTCAAAGGACTTTCTGGATTAATTGGGATTAATTTCAAACCAGGTCAACGATGTTCCACGGTATATTTTGGTTATTAAAAGGACAATTCCAACTAATTTTGCATGCATGTTCAAAAGAGGTTAACAAATGTTCTAAAGGATTTCCATAAAGTTTGCAGAGTAATTATTTGGAATTTGAGCTCTCGTAAGTAGTGTTAAGAAAATATTTTAAGATCAAATCTCATCAATGAACATGATCTCAAAAAATCAACAACAACCTGGAGCTGCATCAGAAGTTCCGGATTTTTTTTTTAATAATTCGTTTATTTTTCCAGGCTCATTTGTTGTAGCTTTGCGGAGCCATGCGAAGCCATGCGAAGAAGAAGAAGAAGAATAAAAGAGAAAAAAAGAAGAAGGAACTATGTAGATGTTCATCGAACATTCCATTAGTTCTGAAAATTCATGTCCAGGAGACAGAAAGTTTATATAAGCTATGGATAATTTATCCAAGAAGTTTGGGGAGCTTTTTGAAGTTCACAGCTCTTTTTCAAAGTTTGTGAAACTGCGCTTCGGATATGCTCAATGGATTCGAAAAAAGTTCAGGGAGCTTATTTTGAAATCAAGAAACTTTATGGAAGAACAAGAACCTACATAGAATTTTAGAGAACTTTGTTGATACACAAGGATTTTCGATAAGATTAAAAAAAAACTCCTCTTGATATTTTTAAATACATTATTATTATTCTAAAGATCGACAATTTATCGAAAATTTATATATAGCTTCTCAGATGTTATTCCAATACGCCAGGTTGATTTAGACGTATTCGAAAGATCTCCAGTTGACAAAATAATTCTCGATATTTTCCCAAGACTATCAAGAACTCAAGGTATTGAAACATTTATATGTGGTCTCTTAAATATTCTCCAAAGTTGGCAGGTTGACCAGGGAGTACTGAAAATATTTCCAGCTGATCGAAGGATTTTTTCTGGATATCTTTTCAATTCTTCAGGTTGATCGTGTATTATTAAACTTTTGAAAAATTGAAACGATGGCACTCAGATATTCTCCCAAGATTTAGAAGTATTCAAATTGCAAAGTTCAGCAAATTTCTGTGCATTTTCAGGTCAATCAAGTACCAACATTTCCAAGAAGGAGCATAAAATACGAACTCAAAATTGTCATTTCGATAAAAAAATACTTCACATATCTGCTGAAAATTTAAGAAAATCCTTAAGAAGTCTTCTTCGATTTCAAAATGTCTGCGGAAAATAATATCTTCACAAAATTTCAAATGTCTTCAAAATTAAGACATCTCTTCAAATCAGGCATCCCTGCTCTATGCCCAGAGAAGTTGAGTTTTCCCCTTTAAAAGTTCCTAGACTGGACCGGGCATCGAACCCAGCTGGTCTTGCTATTTACCTGCGCGTTTACCGACTGAGGTAAGGCAGGTAAGGCCAGAACTTCTAGATTTCCAGCACCCATTTGAAGCAGAGCTGTCAAGTCGACAGAGTCGAATGCGTTTTTCAAACATGTGGAGTCTAAATCAGTAGTATTTCTATCGTTGTACCGACAACAATATTTCAACTCTGACTCCGAGCACGGTTACAACCCAAATTTCCTCCAGCTCGTAGCCCTGCTTGGAGCTCTAAAGATTTTCACGGAATTAGAAATTCTTAAAAAAAAAAATAAACCTTCCATGACTTGACGAACTTATGAAAATCCTAAATTTAAAGATCTACAAGAAATACATGAATTTATTTAATTCCAGTAGCGTTCGGAGCTGCCAGGATATTCAGATGAAATTACTCTAAACACATGAAATTCTTGAAACTGTTGAAATTCCTGAAGTCCCTGAGAGCTTTAAGCAGGACTTCAGGAACCTCTCAATCTAACAAAAATTTAACTCTTGGGAATATCACACACATTCAAGTTCTCCACCCACATTAGCTCCGGATCTGACGCGTTGCGACAAAGTGACAGCTAAATCTGTCCTTTAACTGTCAAATTCACTTCAACGCTACGCAAAGGGATCTTATGTAGGTGGCCCTTCAGAACTTCTTCAATCTCTGAGACTTCAGCTAATCATTGGAGCTCTGGTTTATTTTTCCTTTGGTTTGTTTTTTTCCGTCGATCTTGTTTTCCGTGCTGAGCACCAATGCTACCGACGTGCCAGGAAGGCAGCTCCCACACCTAGACACTACCTATCGACCCATCAACTCATGAACCGGGGACCAACGGCTTTACTTCCCATCCGAAGGAAGGCGTGATTAGAGATGTTATGCCTCAGAACATCCCGGCGGCGCCGACTGGGATTGAACCCAGGTCTGCTGGGGTGAGAGGTAATCACGCTTACCACTACACCACCGGCGCCGTTAGGAGCTCTGGTTCACTGAGAACTTTCAAACGTTCTTAAGAACTCCCGTAATATTAAAAACCGTAAGAACTCTTAAGACCACCAAGGTCTCCTGAAAATCCAGTAGCTCTTTAACATTTTTGGAACTTCAATAAACTCCGACTTTTTGGAACTTTGAAAATTTTCTAAACATTCACCAACACAAGATCTGTAGGATTCCAAGCAGTAGGAAAGCAACGCCTTTCAATGCTCAAGAAATTTTACGAACTCCAGCAATCGATAGAGCTCCTGAAAACCAAAAATAAAAACTTTCAAAACATCCAGTGACTGTTAGAAGTTCAATCTTAACATCCCTAGAACTGTTATGAACTTTAAGAAATTTTAGTACTCTACGAATACAAGAACAGAAGCTTCTGGAACTTCAGAAACTCTCATGGCAAGAAGTCTCAGAACATCAGGAGCCTCCGCAACTTCAGCAACCCTAAGAACTTATGATAACTCTGGTACACTGAGAACTTCAAAAACTTTCTATAGAACTTCCGGAATATTCCGAATCACAAGAACTTTTTGAACTCCAGGAACTTCAAGAGCTCGAGCAATCCGTTAATTATTCAAGAATCTCCAAAACTCTTTGAATTAAAAAAAATCCAGCAACTCTTAGAAATCAAAGAATTTCTGGACCTTCAGAGACCGTTTGAGCTTTAGGAACTCCAGCAATCCATTGAACTACTGAGATATTAGTGAACTTTCAAAACAGCGATCATTTATACTCTTGGAAGTTTCAAGAAATTGTAGCTGTTCGGACCCTTCAAGAACGCACCTTGGACACCCGTTTTGCTGCAAACTTCTGTTTCGGACTTCGGTATAAAGTCTCGCTTATGGCCGTGGAATTGTCGAGAAACGTTATTGAAAGAAAACACTCGCGAAACTGTATTGTTATAATTTTACGGCAACGGTGACCGATCGACTTGGCGTTTTTATTGGTACTGACTTAGGCAAAAAACCTATCAACTAAAAATACAATATGTGTGTAGATCTAATTGAGAAGCGTTACAATTCAGTATCAATAGCTTTCCCGTGTAGACATCCAAGAGAGACAACCGAAAGCAAGAGAAGTTATGCTACTCGAAGGGCGCTCGGAAGGAACGCATCTGAAGGTTTTTTGTAATGTACCTAAATTCTGTTAAGGGATTTATGAATTCAAAAATCTTAACTAAGCTGCTTAAGATTAAAGATGCTGGAAGTTTCACGATATGATACTGTATTCTTCTCAGGAACTACGTTGCACTTTCCGGGCTTGCAGCGTTTACATCCTTCGGGGTTGCCTCTGACGGTTGAGAATAGCAGGTGTTGGTGGGCTGCCCAGTCAAGGCCTTCTCGAATGGCAGCAAACAGATACGTGACGCCTGTCGTTTGTAGATGGCACCGTTCGGTGTGCGTACCTTCACTACCCTGATTACACCGTCGGGACCGGGATAGAATTCAATGATTCGGGCTAGAGGCCACTCGATGGCTGCGGATCCATCCTCCTTCAGGACCACCATTTGACCCACCTTCAGCAGGGTTGCTTGAGGGAATCGTTGATTCTGGTTGTGCAACTGTGAGATGTACTCTCGCCTCCATCGCTTCCAATGCTGCTGTACTAGTTGTTGTAGTTCCTGGTAGTGCTGTAACCGGTTCGTAGGAACCTCCGTGTAGTCTGGATCGGGAATCGCCAGCAACGATGAGCTGGTTAAAAAATGTCCGGGAGTGAGCACGTCTAGCTCATCAGGATCTTCCGACAGTGGCGTAAGCGGACGAGAATTCATGGCCGCTTCTATCTGGGTGAGGATGGTGGTCATATCTTCGAACGACAATTTTCGTTGGCCCAAGACTCGGAGCAATGACGTCTTGGCAGATTTCACGGCGGCTTCCCAAAGGCCACCAAAGTTTGGTGCTCTTGGTGGGATAAATTTCCAAACGATGCCACGCTTAGAAGTTTCATTAGCGATTTCTGAGGTTGCAACTGGATCGGATAGAAGGTCGTAAAGCTCTCGTAGATGGTTGCTAGCCCCTTGGAAGTTCAGACCATTGTCCGAGTGGATCTCAGTAGGTAACCCTCGACGGGATACAAATCGTCGCAGCGCAGCCATGAAAGCAGCCGTGGTGAGGTCCCCTACCAGCTCGAGATGGACCGCTTTCGTGCTAAAACACACGAAAACTGCGATGTTGGCTTTCAGCGCAGCTGCTCGACGATGTGCGGGCTTTAGGTAGACTGGACCACAATAATCCACACCAGTGACCGCAAATGCACGAGTGGGAGTTGTACGAGGTTTTGGGAGTTGACCAGGTGGTTGGGATATAGGGACAGGGTTGCTTCGAAAGCAGCGAACGCAGTTTCGGAAAGTATAAGTTGCCAGTGCCTTACCCCGTAGGGGCCAAAATTCTTGCCGTATTTGAACGAGCGTCATTCGGGGGCCAGAATGGAGCGATAGGTTATGGTATGCGACAGCTACCTGCCGCAAGAAATAGTGGTTACTAGGAATAATCATGGGGTGTCGGACGGCGTATGATTCATCGGCGAGATTTAGCCGGCCACCAACGCGAATTATGCCTTGTTGATCTAGGAACGGATGGAGCAGCTTCAAGGGTGAGTGAGCAGGTTTGGTAATGGGTTGGACCACCCAGCAAGCGGAACAACGAGACCACTAAGAACTTCAGGAGCATCAGCAACTTCAAGCAACCCTAAGAGCTCATGACAACTGCGGTACTCTGAGAACTTCAAATACTTTCTTCAAGACACCAGGAAAATTATGAATCACGAGAACTTACGGAACTCCAAACGCAAACCTTTAATAATTCAGGAAACTTCGAAACTCCGAGATCTATAAACATCTATAGCAATTCCAAGAAATCAAAAAAAAAAAAAAACTTCTGCTACTTCAGAGAGCGTTTTAACTCTTTGGAACTCCAAGAAATGCCGTAATTCTGAAAATGTTCATAACATCCACAAGTACCAGAATTCCTATACTTTAAAATCTACAAGAATTTTCAAAATACTAGGCACGTCATGAGGACTACGAGAACTTTCTAAACCGTCAGTGGGTTCTTATTCATCGAAATTGTCAATATTTGAGAAATTATGGGACTTTAAGATAACAAGTACTTCAGAAGCATCAAGAATGTCAGCAATCCTTAGAGGTCTAGGAACTCTGTTAAATACGTAAAACTAAAGAACTATCGGAACACCACGAATCGCACGAATTTTCAGAACACTAGGAACTTAGAATTTCTGGTACTCTGTGAACTTCTAAATCGCCCTACAATTCTCAGATCATCAAGAATGTCTAAATCTTCAAGCGCTGTAGAACTTAATGAAAATTAAGAAATTTCTCACAGTTAAATACTGAGGCCTTGTACCACAAAGCATTCTTGAGATTCAGTAACGTGTTCCACATGTCAATTCTATGGACTTTCCAAGTAACCAGCAGGCACAATAAAGTTTGAACCTTAAATTTCAAAAAGGAAGATGAGTGGGCTATTAGCATAGAGGTAACTCTAAGACTAGTAGGTCCCGAAGAAACGTGTTCAACTTTTTGGCTCAGCTCTGGTACTATCTTTGGTCCCAAGTTAATCGATGCACCCCTCGAAACATGGGAAAATCCACGAACCCCTCATTTTATCTGTCATACTTTCATAGCGAATCAAAACAAACATAGTGTAGTACTAGAATTCCGACTAGAATGGGATACGTTAATCGTTTGCTTGGGACCAATAGGCTAGTCAAGAAGTGAGCCAATTTCAAATCGATAGTTTCGTATTGATTGTTGCTATTAGTGGGTTTGGTGGGATTACGTGGGTTTGAGCAACTCTTGTGGGTTTATCCAACAACAGCTGAAAGGTCTATAAATTGTCTATGTAGCTTATGTACAGCCCCTAACTTCTTTGCACTTGTCCTTCAAGTATGTTGTATTAGATTTGGCACTCAAAAATCTAACAAAATGCGAAATCTACAAAATGAGTTCAGTAGACACACCGCATCACAATTCCTTTGGTAGCCTTTCAACTTCCTTTAACTTACCTTTGTACAGAGGTCAACCAACCCATTCATCCACGTTGCTCAGACATCGAACCCCGCTAAATCCTCTATATCGAACCACCCTCAAACCACCTCCACCATTGCAGATAACGATCGACGAAGTGACGAGCAGTGCAACGTTTGCCAACGGAAGCAGCCAGGTGATCGAACTGGAAGAGGAATTTTTCATCGGTGGATTCGATCATCGGAAGAAGCGTAAGGCCTTCCTGAAGGGAGCCCGTGCTACGGAATCCAGCCTGAAGGGTTGCATTCGACACATCGTACTGGACGACCACACGGTTGGGTTTCCCAACTTCAAAGTCACCCAAGGAGTGACCGTCGACTGCGTCTGGCGGTATCCCTGCATCGAGAAGCAGCCTTGCATTCCTTCGGGCCAATGCCACCATCAAGGTATCAATGACTTCATTTGCTATTGTGATCAAGCTTTTTGCATCAAAGCGGACTACTCGGACAGCTACAAGCTCTTCTCGCGGTCAGATCTGGTAATCGAGAAGGAGTTGATGCTGATTAGTCCTCTGGAGGTGCTGGAGGGAGGGATTGCCTTTCTTGCTCCGAAGCACATTGAAGTGCTTTTCGATTACAGCAAGTTGGGCGTTCAGGAAGCTGGAGTAATTTTTCACGTGGTCCAGCCACCGAAGCATGGCAAGATCACTATCCATTCGTACGGCGCGGAAGGCAACTCTTCGGCCACGCAGATGAAGTTCTTCTCGCACATAGATCTCACCACGGATAAGGTCAAGTATACTCACAATGGAGCGGAGAACTCCAACGATCACATGACGATCGATATGCATTTGGTGCCATCTTCTCGAAACACCCTCCCAAAATATCTCGAGGGAAAGCACCGCTTTGTGCTCCACGTAAATGTAACTCCGGTGAACGATCCTCCCGTGCTGAAATTGCCACAAACCAAACTACTTCGCGTAACGCAAGGCATACCGAGGGTAATTGGTCCGGACTTTCTACAAGCGGAAGACTCAGACAGTGCCCCCGATGCGTTGATCTACACGGTACTGATCAGCCCCAATTCGGCGGAAGCTCAACAGGGTCGTATCGAGTTGGGAGGAAGAGCCGTCGCAACCTTCTCCCAGTCGGATGTCAACGCTGGATTGGTGACCTACCTGATCAACAGCAAAGGGATGGATGACTACTTGGAGTTGAACGTTCAAGTCTCCGATGGAATGGAAACAAGTCCAGCCAGCTCGATACGGGTTTCCGTGCTTCCACTACAGCTCCGTATGATGAACAATACGGGCTTGGTGTTGATCCATAAGTCATCGGCGTTGATCACACCGTACAATCTGTCGTTTGTGCCGAACTCTGACGAGGAGAATGTGGATATGAGGTGAGCATCTTCGTATATCTTATAGCACTACTATCTGAAATGTTTGTCTTTCACAGATTTGACGTTGTTCAGTCACCTGCCTATGGCAGTCTTCAAAAGCTGCGATCCGTAGATTCTTCATGGATTTCGGTCGACTCCTTCAGCAGTAATCAGCTTCTGCTAGGGCAGATTAGGTACTTGCACTCATCAGAGCTACCACTTCATGACGAATTCAAGGTAAACTTTCCCATCCCAGCATTGGATCGCACTAATTTTCCCCTTCATTTTCAGTTCACAGTTACCCTCGGACCCGTGACCACCCCAACGTACGACTTCCGCATTTCTTTCACCAAGCTGCGCATCGGAACTATCCGACAGAACAACATTTACACCAACACCAAAGATAACGTCATCCGCGCAGACTACCTATTCCATCAAACCACTCCGATTGCAACCTTCGCTCGGAACATCATCTACACCGTTGTTAAGCCGCCCAAATTCGGAATTATCTACGTCGATGGCCACCCGGAATACGCCAAACCCGGTGATTCCTTTACCCAACAGGAAGTCGACAAGAATCTGATCAAATACCGCACTTACCAATCGTCATACGGCAACTTCATCGACACGTTCGAGTTCATCGTCTCCGTTCCGGAGTGCGAGGACGTTCAGGGTAAAATCGACTTCATCTATTCACCACCGGACTACCTGGCGAAGCAGATCATCTACCAGAAGCGGGAGAAAGTCTACGTTCACGAAGGCAACAAGACCGCCCTGTCGAGGACCAACTTTGAAGTGCTGTTCAACAAGTTCAACTCGTTGACGTTCAATCTGACGCACTTTCCCAAGCACGGGTCGCTCTGCAAGGTGAATCCTCGGACGTTCGAGGCGAAGGACATATCTTCGTTCACGTTGCAGTATCTGTACCTGGGGGATATTCACTACTGCCACGATGACTCGGAATCGACGGAGGATAACTTCCGGTTGTTGATTCTGTCGGATAACGAGACGGACTTCCAATTTGTCTGTGAGATTCAGGTGGAGATTACACTGCTAAATGACAACGGGCCGTATCGGGTTTTTGACAAAGTGTTTCATATTGTGAGGGACGAGACCAAGCTGCTGACGTCAGGAGATTTGAAGTACGCTGATCCGGATATTGAGACGAGAAATTTGGACATTGAGTACAGGTCGGTGACCTGTACGAATGGGGAGCTGCTGAGGAATGGAAAGTACGTGGACTTTTTTACGCAGGAAGATCTGGACAGTAGAAGGTTGTTGTTCCAGCACAATGGAACGGACCAAGGCAGGCTATCGTTCATTGTGACGGACGGGTTGTACGAAGTTCCGGGATCACTGGAGATCGAGGCTTCCGATCCGTTTCTTAAGATACGCGAAAGCAATGCATCGATCGTACAGGAAGGTAGAGCGGTGCTGTTGACGCTGAACGATCTGAACATAGACACGAACTTGAACGCTAAACCGGAGGAGATCGAGTACCGGGTGTTGAATGAACCTAGCAATGGGGTATTGAAGTTGTTCCGAAGCAGATTTAATGCTACGCAGTTACACAAACTAAGCAATGCAACTACGACGATGAACTTCACCCAAGCGGACATAGTAGGGGAGCGGTTGGTCTATTGGAATAGGGATGTGGCTTCCATGGACAAGGTTAAGTACCGGGTCACGACAAAGGGCGTATGGGCGGAAGGGGAGATCATGGTTCGGATCTACCCACCGGCTTACTGGGAGCCGCTGAGGATTCGACGCAATCAAACGTTGTTTGTTGAAGAGTCTACGAGTGTGATCATTTCCAGGGATATCTTGGAGGTAAGGCGATTGAGCTCATCCGTGATGCATTCATAATTCAAAAAATTCTTGTTACAGATTGTTCACCCCAACATCTCGCCAGGGGACATAACGTACCTAGTAACAACTCAACCCCAACACGGCTATTTGGAAATCCAATCGATCACCTCCGATGACGAGTATAATTCTAAGGTGTTCGATCAGTCCACGATCAACTCGGAGAAGATGTTTTACATCCAGGCCGGGGTGAACCAATCGTCCGATTACTTCACGTTCGATGTGACCAATGGGATTACATGGTTGCGAGACTTGATCATGCGCATCGTCATCATTCCGGAACATCTATACATTCGGACGAACGTCATCGTTGTGGAAGAAGGTTTGACTCTTGATCTCATTGGCTCGGATAAAAAACCAAGTGATGATTGTTTGAACTTTATTTCAGGAAAAAGCGTCAAAATACATCCAACCGACATGGTACCTTATTCCGAGTACTACACCGGAAAAATTCTAGAGTACAAGATCCTCGAGCATCCTCAACATGGAAGCATCAAATCCGGGAAGTCTTCCAAGGTGAACCGATTCACACAGAAACAGTTGGAGGCCGAGGTGATCACCTACGTTCACAATGGAAGTGAGAATTCTACGGACACCATCCGATTGGTAGCTCTAGGACGGAACAAGGAAAGCGTTCCCTTCAATCTACAGATTCAGATTCTGCCGATCAACGACGAAGTTCCACAGGTGGTGACCAATACTGGGATGCACATGTGGATCGGTGGAAAGAGTATGATCCAGAGTTCGGATCTTAGTAAGTGTGTTAAACTTCTCTTCTGGTGATCGTCTTATTGATCGTGACTTTTTTTTCAGTGGTTCAAGACTATGATACTTCCCCGGAGAATCTCACTTTCCACATCCAGCAGATGATTGGAGGCTACGTGGCTTTGAAGGACGCCTACAGCAAAAAGCTTCATACCTTCACCCAGCAGGATATCAACCACAATTTGGTGTACTTCATCCATGACAGTAGCAATCAGAATGGAAAGATCGCTTTCTATGTAAGTGATGGACTTCACAATACTACGGAGCAAGTGCTGCACATCGTTACCAATCCCGTTGCATTGGAGCTTGTGAAAAATGAAATTCTACATGTATTTCCTCTGACTAGAAAGCAGATCCTTCCGGAGCAACTGTTCTACAAGTGTTCCGATGATGATCGAGACGTGAAATACGTCGTGACCATTCCTCCTCAGACGGGAAAACTGATCTTCGAACACGTAGAGTATGGTTACATGAATGAAATCACTGAATTTACGCAGCATGATGTGGAGAACGGTAGAATCTTCTACGAGCATACCCATCACATGGTGGAGCTGAAAACGAACGATTCATTCTACTTCGACGTGACAGCCCCATTGTCGAACAGTCTTGTGGATCAGATCTTCAACATTGACGTGTCTGTTTCGTCTGGGGGTTTGTTGAGGTTCCTTCCGGTTCCTCGAATCAACCTGGATGAAGGTGATTCCGGTACAATCAAATTGGATTTATCCAAAGTGCTGGAGTACCTGGAAACTCGAGCTGGCATTCAGAACCCAGAGCTGTTCATTGATGTTCACCCTCCGGCTCACGGAACTGTTGAGCTGGAAGATTCGAATACGAGTGCCAATCGATTTTCGTTGAACGATTTCTACGAGAATAAGGTATTCTACAAGCATGATCACTCGGACACGCTGGAAGACAAGATCGCGCTGGCCGTTTACTTGGTACCGGGGAATTTGTTTCTGTGCAACATCACCATTCCGGTGACGATCAATCCCGTCAACGATCAACCCTTCCAGCTGGTGACGGCCTCTCCCCATATCTCGGTGATCGAAGGCGAGAATCAGACGATCACTTCATCCCACCTACTCACGGAGGACGCGGATACGGATCCCAAGGATATCATCTACGACGTTATCAGTGGACCTAACTTGGGAGTTTTGCTTAAGATTTCCGATGAGGGTTACCCTCAGGACATTATAACCTACGGAAATCAGTTCACTCAGGCAGATATCAACGAAAATCGGATCATCTACACGCACTCGGGTAATCCACAGTCAACGACGTTCTACTTCAAGGTGTCCGACGGAAAGTTCAAGCCAGCTTACGAAATTTTTAACATCAAGGTTCTCCCGATTACGATCCTACCCGGATTCAACAGTCAATCGATCATGGTTCAACAAGGTACCAATCTTGGCGTGTTGGAACCAAAGCATGTATCGGTTGAGACAAATGTCCAGAAGAGTCGAATTGTTTACAATGTGACCAAGAATCCGATGGGAGGGATCATCATCTCCAACAACAAGCCTGTTTTGAAATTTACGCAGCGTCAACTGGACGACGGGAAGATCAATTACATGCAGACGGACATGACACGATCCAATGACAGTTTTCAATTGGACGCATTCATCCCGGACACAACTTCCGCTTGCATTATCGAAGTCAACGTGATCGTGCAACCGTTCATCATAATCAATCCGATCACGATCACCCCTGGGGAACGAATAAGGTTGAGTTCAACGTTTATCTTTGATAACCCTGCCCAGTTGAAACTCAATCGGTATAATCCGAAGATCACGATTACTCGCAGGCCGAAGTATGGCCGCTTGCGGAAGATCGTCCGCAGCTCGGGACTTGACTACATTGAGCAACCTAGCGATAAAGACATTATCACATTCACCTACAAGGAACTGAAAAGTGGTGTGATCTACTACGTGGCTCGAAAGTTCAACCAGGACTTCCAATCCATCAACGATAACTTCGAGTACGTACTGTCAACCAAGACTGCCCAGCCCGGTCAGGGCACCGTTCCAATTGAAATCTACTCTCCGTCCCGGGGCTCTCACGGTAGCAACGACGTAGATATTGTAACGGCTGACAGTGGCCTTCCACTAGAGTACTTGATTGCTGCCTGCGCTGCTGCCGCGATCATCGTCATTCTCCTCATGACAATCATCCTACTCAAGTGCCGATCGAACAGTTCCCACAAAGACCACCCGGATAAGGATCATCCTCCATCCCTTCCACGACCTCCGGACTTTATGACCCTAAACAATCGGATGTACACTCCGTCCGAGAACGAGTCTCTTCCGGTGACGACGGCCTCAACTCCCCTCCCCATCATCAGCAGTATTCCACACTGCAAAGTCATCCCCATCGGTTTGGACAACTCACTGCAGTTGGACTCTGAAACCGAAGAGGACATGATGGACATGCATGGGGATCTGCTTCAGAACCCCAACAACTTAAACTACCCGTACGGGGATGAGGGTGACGAATGGAGTTCCAGCTGTGAGGTAGGCCCGGATGTAAACTACTCAACCATCGCCCAATCGCACCATCAGCAGCAAGCTCAACAGCAGCAACAACTTTTGCCACATCAGCTGTCAACGCTTCAACAACCGAAAGCAAACCCTTTGCTCCGAAGGAATCAGTATTGGGTGTGAGGGTCCAGGGAATTTCCCATTACTCCTAGTTACTTAAAGGAATACGAGCTTTTGTACAGGTTCCGTGTGATGTAGTACTTGATTTTTATATGTCTTAAACCTACTTAGTCTATCGTTTCATAAATTTACTTAAATCCAATGCTCTTACTTTGATCATTTTTTTTTTCTGATTAAGATTCACTTGTTGCTTAGATAATCAATATTTACAGGCTTGATACAACTACGGATCGATTCGAATTGCCATGCAATTTTACGTGTATTGCCAATAATAGACTAAAGAAGGTAATCAAATACCACAAAGTTAGTGCCATGTGTGCGAATGATGTAGACGAATAAATGGGTGAGAAGGTTTGTCCTAAATAATATCTAATTCGAGTTGAGTTTGTTTTAATACTTCTTTCCATCTGGACAATAAATACGTTTGTAAGGAACGATCTCGTCTCTCTGTGTATTAAGTAAGTGGTCCGAAATGTTTCAATTTGGGAACGGAAGCTGCCGCCGCTGGTTCATCTTAGCTTCCACGTACTCGTAGGTATTTTCCGTGGGAGTGATGGCCAGTCCCCCGTTGTCGTAGGCATGGTTCATCCGCCAGTCTTCGGCCGGGTAGCGTGCACTAATGGGCGTGGTGACAGTTTGAACCGAAGAAGCTCCATCGGAGCCCATGTAGGTGCTGGGAGGGCCAATTGTGGACACCTGCGGCAACGGTGGCAGGCCTGTGCTGTTGCTTCCGGCTCGGGTGCTTAGTTTTGGACTCTTGGTATGCGGGTTTTCGTGGGTGTATTCCATCGTGGGTGGGTTGGATTTTTCACGTGCTATGAGACGCTTCAGAAAGGACCACGAGAAATGGCTGCTTTTGCGGCACCACCGAACGATGATTACCACCACCGTCAGGGCTAGCAGAAGGAGAATGATGGCAAATATAATGATCGTGGTGTAGAGGTTGTTCTCCAGGGTTGCGATCCTCTGCAGGATGAGGTAATCTGAAATGGGAATTGGAGTACATAGTGATTCATTAGAATGTCTGATGTGTAACTGGGGGAAGTTTGCAATTGCTTGAAGAAAGTCTTAACAGTACATTATGCTCAGATTGTGAAGTACGATAACTTAAAAAAGTGCCAAAGTTACATTGAAAGTTTTATCAAGGTTTTAACGCAGTCTTCAACTCTAAATCATTGTCTACAGAGCCCCCATAAAACCCATGAGTCTCGATGACGGTAGCTAGCTTGATGGCTGGAAACGGTGATGAAGACTCGGTGAGAGCGTCTGGCGACGCCGGTCGGTGAGCACAATGACGGACTTTGGCGAACAAATGTTGGCTCCACCGAGTGTTTTTGGTTCCAGGCCTGGATATGGCGGACTTGGATTTTACGGGTGTGTGGAGAACTGCTCGGTACAATTTGGGGTGGAACTCGAATCCTAATCTTCAAGCTTCCAACCCTTTGGTCGGGAAACTACGACCGGTATAGCGCAACCACGCGGGATAATTAAACAATCACTCCAAAACGAAGAGACGGTCTTAGGCCAGATTGTGACATGTGGCCACTTCAATCCCTATTCCATACCTGATTCTCTCTCCCTGATACTACAACACTCTTACTTTACTTCACTTTACTTTTAACGGTTTCAGCTTATATTACTGCTCTCGTTTAAGTTTACTTGGCCAGTGGCGGATGAGGTTTCTGTGCTACTCGCCGTTCCCTTTCCCTGTACTTATCGTACTTATTCTCCTGTTTTCCACTGAACTCAACTTGTTGGCTCATCACCTATTCCAGCAGTTGGTAGTGTACTGTGGTATTGTATAGTGTTAAACTAGGAGTATCTTTATAGCAATTATAAATTGAATTTAAACGGAGACATGCAAAATTCGATAAACTAACATAAATACAACAACAGATGTTACAAACGGTAACAAGGTAACAATTTGATGCTTAACAAGTGTTGTACAATCGATTTTAATTCAGCCTTAGTTTGAATAATTGTTGTACATAGACCACGTTAATGTTTGTACACCTTTTAAACATCTAAATCTGGTGATTTAAATCAGCCAAAAGCTTAACAGTTACATAAATTATAAGCTTTTTAAAGCATTTTATAACAGTCTTCTCCACCTCTTGTTCAGCATTCGAGTTTCATTTAGAAAATAATAATAATAGAAGACCGCTTAATATCTTATATATTTAAATGGGACTACAAGGTGCTGAATAATTGGATTTACATATTTATTTGTTATTATAAGTCTAAAAATTATCTCTGCATTTCGGAATTCGAACCGACAGTCGCTAATTCACAGGCATCAACCATAACTACTGGACCACTTAAGCATATGTGTGGCAAAAGGTATGATCATTAACTTGAAACACGTCAAATTTAAGTTGAATTACAGCTTCCGGAAGAGTATCAAACAGCAATGCAGAATTGGAAACAACAACTGGTGATAGCAAAACATTTCTATCACTATCAAGCGTAGTTAACACAATGTGGACACAAGTGCACGATTGATTTCGATGGTCATGTGGAAGCTATTTTAGTGCCATAATTGAGTTATATTTTTGGAATTCTATCTGAAATTTCAGCTCATAATAGCAGTCAAAACACAAAAATACAAATGTTGATACTTCTGACGTCATCGCAGCTCACTTATACCTGAAGCTATTCCTAAAAAGCTCCTCTACCTTGTCTCTACTGCCGCCGTTGCTTGGGATTAGAAAGGTAGGCAGTAAATTTAGAAGAACTAAAACGCCGGAAATGCAACGAGTGACACTAATTACATTTAACAAATCAGGCTATCAGAATATTTGTAGTGAATTGCTGATTTGTGGAGCAGTTTTACGCTAAAATAAGGCTTGTTCAATTTTTAGATCAGCTAATTTATTGAGGTTGAATTATGGGGACACAATTAGCTGCATGCACTGCTAATCAACTATATATTCAGTCTGCTGTTAATCAGCTTTGTACACCTTGAATCAACCAATAATCAGCATCTGGTCTTACTGTTCACCTTGAATTGTTACTTGGGAGTTTCGAGAAACTCAGTGAAGATCAGAGAACTTCAAGGCAGTTATAGGGTTGCTTCCACTCACTTGATATAAAAATTGTAGATGTTTTAATGGTATTTTTAACTTGTAAGTTACAAATAGGTTTATGTATTTGAATCAGGTTTTTGTCAATTTATTTACCCGTAATGATTCGTGAGGGTTCATTCATTATAAAATCGCTGATTATGACTCTCTTAAAGAGCGGTTCCATACTAATTCGCTAATCCATCGCAATATTTAATCAAGCCTTATTTTTGGAAAGGGCCTATACTGCCTATAATCGCATATCTGTCCCATATGGATTTTCGTCAATTTCGAGATAACAATGCTACCCCAGCAGGCCTGGGTTCAATCCCAGTCGGCGCCGCCGGGATGTTCTGAGGCATAACATCTCTGATCACGCCTTCCTTCGGATGGGAAGTAAAGCCGTTGGTCCCCGGTTCATGAGTTGATGGGTCGATAGGTAGGGTCCAGGTGTGGGAGCTGCCTTCCTGGCACGTCGGTAGCATTGGTGCTCAGCACGGAAAACAAGATCGACGGAAAAAACAAACCAAAGGAAAAAAAAAAAAAAAAAAAAAGAGATAACAATGCTCCACTATCAAATGGCATCTACTTTCATATTACGTGACATAACTTCGAACTTTGATCATGAAACATGTGAAAATAACATCAAGTCAGTTTGTCCCATCAAGTCAAATAATCGCATATCAGCCCCATCCTAAAATTCAATCGTTCATAGTTCAAGTTAAAGTTCTGCTTTTTAAATTGCCATATTTTTCGCTGATATGACAAAACATACAAGCTTCATTGCAACTGATTTTATCTTGAATATATTATCAACAAATTTAATATGATTTTTCAAATATTTACATGGAAATTGCACGTCATAACTTCGACGGTCATTTTCTCAATGCCTACTTTTCCATATGGGGCTGATTTGCGATTATAGGCAGAGTAGAAGACATTAAGCTTATGTTCGGAAAACTGTTATTCGAAAATGGTTTGTCCGATCGGTTTGGTTCCTTGAGCAATGTTATAGGTAATGGTTGGAACTATTTAAAAAAAATATGTACACTCTAAAAAAAATTGTGCCATATACAAACAAAACCATAATTTTTTTTTCCTAAAAAACTGATAGGGTAGAGAACTACTTCGGCCTAAGCGCCCATTTTGGGCCGATCAAGCAGAAAACATCAAATAAATCCATGATTTCGGCGTCAACAGGTAAATTATGCGTTTGGTACGATACTTTAGTTCAAATGCTACCGAACGAAGTCAATAAGAACGCGTGATATGAAGGTTTGCATCCAATATTCTCAAATACAAATGTAGTGCTCCGACCGAAAAAAATCTTTATCTTCATCCGATAGGCCGAAGTGGATTCATAGGCGATTCAATGCGTTAGGCCGAATTTAGAATCCGTAAACCGAGTTTGTCGTCAAGAAGCAGTGTTAGACTTTTAACATTATCTCAACAATTTGTTTCTCTTTATCAAATCTTATGGTACGTACGGAAAGGTAAATAAATTTGAAAGCCATTAGTAATCATAACATTCCGTTTGGTGCTAAACTACGCAAGATTAAGAAATAATAATTGCGGGTTGTATTTAACAGGCTGAAAATGGGATAGTTAGCATTATTCCAAATTTGAATTTTTTTATATTTTTTTGGGGATAAAAAATACCATCTTTTGCATTATAGGTCATAGTAAAAAAAAATGATACACAAAAAAGTTACGGTTTTTTAAAAATCTTACATTTTTCAAAAATATGAAAAATGACATTTTTTTCTTTCGATTTGATATAATGACAAGTATTGTAAATTAACAGTAAAAAAGCTTCTGTATAAATTATTTATAAGTTGCACCGCTTTCGAGATTTATTTATTTATTTATTTACGATCACCGCCTTCGACTAAGTCGCACAGACTGAACTACTTAATACTATTTTCTAGACTTAATTCCTAATCCTATGTGAAAATACAGTTTTGGACATGTTAAAATCGAATTTGTCGTCAACTTCATTAAAAGCCCGGAGACACGAATCAAGTCGATTGTGATGTCTATAGTTCGTCCTGTGGTACGGAATTGCCAGTAGAGGTGAACTTCGGAAGCGACGTGGAGGAATGTTGATCGGTATCTGCTCAAGAAGTGCAGGACAGTCAATACCTCTTGTGATGACATCAAACACGAACATACGCTGCATTTTAATTCGCCTCGATGACAGACTTTTTAAGATAACACTAAGATAAAACTTTGAATTTTTTTTTAATGTTGACAATATTTGGCATTATTAAAATGTGGTCCGCGACTACAAGAATATTTTTTTTTCAAAGATCAATTTTTTTTAATGGTATGATCAAAACAATCCGACCCATGTGTATATTTCTTTTTTTTTGTTTTTGTTTATTAATTTATTTGATAAGGCTCAACCGAATTAACTTTACAGAGCCGAGGATTCTTGTTCACTATACAATACATCTTAAAAATATAGTCAAAAGGTACAATACAATAAACACTTTATCTTCCGCTATCCAAAAAGCCTCCTCCATCAGAACTGGAGCCGCTTCCAGTAGTTTCATTGTATGGCAAATTGTTGTATGCCAACGAGGGTCAGAGCGCGTCCATTGCAGCAATGGACACAAAACGTGGCCAGCACTCACACACAAATCACGAAACGGTTGCTTTCCAAAGTCGACGACGCATCGACCGAAAGAACTGCTGATGAAGAACAATGAGGAGGACCACACAATGATTGCTGTCGAGAAAACAGACGATCGCGTAGCACACATCGAGAGTGGCCTGCTTTTGTCGACAGCCGAGTGAACACTGTGTGTATATTTCTAAACAATGGGATTTAATTTTATTCAAATTCTTTTTTCGATGGATAATATATACAAAAAAAAAATTATTGGGATCTTTTGAAAATTAATTGATTTAGCTGTTATTTTACTTCAAACTGATACAAACAATTTTATTTCCACCATGACAGTTAAAAAATATGTCTATCTACAATCTGATTTGTGGAAATAGGAATATATAAGTAGTATTTTGTGTCAACTTTTGCGTTTGGTTCGTTAAGTTCTTGATTTTAAATGTCATATTCTTCATTAGTTGCATCAGGCAAACATACTTTTGAATATAAAATCCAATAAATGCTCCATAAAATATTGGAAAACGTTCTATATTTTATGTAAAATTTAGCAATAAAAATGTAAAAATGTACCGCTAAACTTCTAAAGAATGAAAATTGAAATTGAACCAATTACTCATAAACATATTGAAATTGATCCATAACACATTCAGCAGTGAACCTTAAACTAAATAAAGTGATCCATAGAAAATCAAGTTTGCGCACTTAAAAATATAGCCATTTTCGGATTAATGAAAGCAACTTCCTCAGAGCAGTCTCGTTTTGAGCAGCTTGAAACTGATATAGGTCTTATTAAACAAATATAAAATCTTAATGCTTATAATACAACCTATTTCCGCTTCAAGCTGCCCAAAACGAGACTGCTCTGAGGAAGATGCATTCATTAATCCGAACATTCTTGAAGAACAACATCGGATATAATCTAAAAATGTCAGAGGGATCAACACCACCGTTGAGTGAAGAACTGAACAGCGATCGAAACTGTACGCTTTGTGAAGGCCACGTAGATGATATGGTCCAGTGTGATGTCTGCGATTTCCGGACCCATAATAGTTGTGCTGGTAAGACAACAGCTGTAAAGAAGGTTCCGTAGACGTGCTCGAAGTGCAAAAATATGCTGAAGGTGCCAAAAGGATCCGAATCTGGAAAAGTATGTACCAATGAGGTCAGCCTGGAGGAATCCCTAGACCAGTTGCAGCAGTAGAAAAGCGCAAAGGAGAAAGCGCTGGAAGAAGACACGAAAAGCGATAGGAGGCCGAACACGAGGGGGCGACACATCTAAATCTCAAGTTTAGATGTTCAACAAATCTCACGCTAACGAATCAATCTTCGAAAAATCTTCTTTTATTTGTCGCATCTACTTGCATCGCGCATCATCTTTTTGCAGGAAATCTTCAGAATCGTCATCAATCTTCTTTCTTTTATCTACTTAGCGAGCGCGCAGAGGAAAACACAATCTTCTCTGCATCGTAGATAGAGTCGTCCCCCTCGGCCGAACAAGAGATTTTTCAAACCGAGAGTTATCTTCCGTCATTCTTTCAACAAAGATTTTGCTAGATATAAGATTTAGGGATTCAAATATTTTTTTAGTTAGGCACGCCAACGATGTAGAATGAGCTACTTACTAGTTACTTAAGGTTAATCATGTATATAGCGTTTAGGAACAAATTGTAGGTTACCAGATTTTAGGATCAAATGGTAGATTATCATAAATCTAGATTAAGCAAATATATGGTTATTAAATTCAATACTTTCACGAATTTCACCTCCAACTAACGTACTTCAGTAGCTAGTTCACTACAAATCACTACAGTTTAATTAAACGATAGGTATTGTTACAAATTTAGGCAATTAACTTAATGTAGCAGTAAAACGTGTGCTAGATGGTTTGGAATTGTATCTTCTTTTCCTCTTTTTTTCGGTCTTACTCCGACCCTGGGATGTCAGATGATTTTTTCAAAAGTCTGTATGAGTGTCAAAAAATATGTCTGTATTCATCTGTACACTAGAAAAATCGCCTCATTTCTGATTACATATTTCCACCATGTATTTTGGCTATTAAATTGCTCGCCACACACTAAACTGAATAAATAAGTATTTTTGTACTTAAAAAGTGCGGTTATGTGTTTTAGTTTTTATTCCTAATACAAAAAATACGAAGTCAAAACTTAAAAAGCATTTTGCTGTTGAAAATCACGAGATTTAAAAAGATAAATATCTCATTCAAGATCCATGTAACGAACCATCGGAATAAAGTAAAAACTTAGAAAAGTAACATGGGGGTAAAGCTTTAAAAAAAATCAAATCTATTGTTTTAAATAATAGTAAATGAGAAACGATCAGAACTTACCGAACAGATGTTATTATTTAGTCTTACATGCTGCTTTAAACAAAGTCAAAAAAGTAGTCTTTATTGGGTCTGTACGAGACTTCAAAAATTTGTATAAATACAGACATATCTGTTTATCTGGCACCACAGCTAAACTCAAAGTTCCGTTGAAACAAACCTGACGTCTGTCATTTCTGACAGCGACCCGTACCATAGCTCTCCGAATCTCCCACAAGGTTGTTGCTGGGCTTGAAGATATTCCGAACAGATTAATTAGACGTATATTATTCACGTTTCGGACACTATATTATTAATTTTGATACATAAGACATGAAAAATTACTCAATTACTGCGTAACTACTTAGATTTACTGTCTTGCCGTGTTTTTAGGTAGAGGTGCAGAGTGATGGTCAAGCGTGTAGAATCAGCTTCCAAAAGAAGCTTCTATAATAATTTTCCTAAGAAAATAAGAAAAATAAATGTTAATTTTATGGATCATACCTAGTGTAGGCGTTCCAATTATTGGAAGACGTTCCTATTATGGTGTGTTAAAATTATAGTACTGTACTGTTTTGCCCCTGTTTTTTTTTTGTCAGAAGAGCGGAACGATGGGCGAGCGTCTAGAATAAACTTCTTAAAGAAGTTCCTAAATTAAACTTCCATAGGAAGCTTCTTAAGAATATTATTATAGAATCTTCTTTTGAAAGCTAATTCTAGACGCTTGCCCGTCACTTCGTACCTTTACCTAAAATACACGGGCAGAACAATAAATCTAAGTAGATATGCAGTAGAGCAATTTTTTAAGGCTTATGGATCAAAATTAAAAAAAAAATAGTGTCCTAAACATGAATAATTTACGTCTAATTTATGCCAATATTTTTAAGTGTACAATCTTGATTTTTTATGGATCACTTCCTTTAGTTTAAGGTTCATTCCTGAATGTTTTATGGATCAATTGCAATATGTTTATGGGTAATTCGTACAATGTTAATGCTCATTATTTAGAAATTTAGTGGTACATTTTTACAATTTTATTGCTAAATTTTACATAAAATATTGATAATATTGATATTTTTTATGGATCATCCACACTTTTTAAGGGATTTTCTCCGATGTTTTATGGATCATTTGAATGTTTTTAATGGAACGTTTTTGAATATTTTATGGATCGATTTTATCAATTCTAAAGGTGCATACTTAGGGCTGCCGTTGCATAACAAAAGAAAACTTTAGTTAGTTTTATTTTTTCCTTGATTTGTTTTCCGTGTTGAGCACCAATGCTACCGACGCCAGGGAGGCAGCTCCCACACTTGGACCCTATTTATCGACCTATCAACTTATGAACCGGGGACCAATGGCTTTACTTCCCTTCCAAAGGGGAAGGCGTGATCAGAGATGTTATGTCTCAGGACATCCCGGCGGCGCCTACTGGGATTGAACCCAGACCTGCTGGGGTGAGAGGTAATCACGCTTACCACTACATCACCGGCACCGCTTTCTTGAGTTAGCTGTTCCTCGTTTCCGATCTGAGCCCAATCGTATAGTTTCGATGCATTTTTGATCAGATATTCAAGCTAGACTTGTTTTAGAAGCCATACGGTTCAGTGTTCCTCTTATAACATTCAGGTTAAAAAAGTGAACGACAGCCTAAAGAAATCATTCATGGGCTTTGTCCCGGTTTCCGGAAATTATTGTTAAACAAGCTAAAATTAAATAAAAATTATTTTTCTCCATACAGTTTTACCACCTTTATGACCAGTCCCCTAAAGAACTGAAAAAAATAATTTGAGAGAAAATTCACTCTCACGAGCTCAATCTATCAACATGCCATGTATATTGACGACGCTGTCTTTGTGATTTCCCTCTCACAGACTACAAAATAGAGTATCTATCACTACAAAACATGTTTGGTACCTCTATTTATGCATTTCGATTAGTTCGAAGTCCCACTGTTTTTACTTATTCTACATAAAATATACCTTCTGCCCCACCCTATTCATAGAAAAACGCCGGCGGGAAATCCTGCCAGGGGCGGGACTTAGAAAGTATTTTTTGTGCAGAATATGTAAAAAGGAGGGACTTCGGATTTTAATCCAACTGAATATATAGAGACACCATACCCAAGTAACATTGCAGGTTTTATCGCGGTTTTATGGCATTCTACAAGTCTAAATCATGGTCTACAAAACCCTCATAAAACCAAAATTGTTACTTGGGTTCAGGAACTAAGTGTATGGGTAATTTCTGATAGATGTCACCATTAAAAACAGCAGTCACATCTGAAGGAAATTAACGCAAAAGCATGGTAACATGATTAATTGAGAGCTTTCGATGGCTGTACCATTTTTGCATTAGTATTGTTGTGTGGCAAGTGCAGTCATACTCTATGCCCAAAAATTGGGAATCGAACCCAGCCACCTTCAGTATGGTCTTACTTTGTAGCTGCGCCTTTACTGACTAAGGGAGTCCCCAATTTTAAAATCTCTTTGCAGTTTTTTTTGTTCATTAATTTATTTGATAAGGCTCAATCGAATTAGCTTTGCAGAGCCGAGGATTCTTGTTCACTATACAATACATCTTGAAACTATAGTGAAAAGGTACAACACAATAAACGCTTTATCTTTCGCTATCCAATAAGCCTCCTCCATCAGAACAGGATCCGCTTCCAGTAATTCCATTGTATGGCAGTATCGCCAACGAGAAGCAAAGTGCTTCCATTACAGAAATGGACACAAAACGTGATCAGCACTCACACACACATCACTAAACGATTGATTTCCTAAATCGACGATGCATCGACCGAAATAACTGCTGATGAAGAACAATGAAGAGGACCACACAATGGTTGCTGTCGAGTAAACAGCCCATCGCGTGGCACACATCGAGAGTGGCCTGCTTCTGTCAACAGCCGATTGAAAACTGGCTTTGCATTATTTGAAAGACAATGAATTGATCTTAATTCGCTGCTTTGTGATTAATGATATGATTCCATTAATTTATACTGAAATTCCAAGTAAAATTACAACAGTGACAAACCATACTGTGAGGTGACCCCACACTTTTGATCGTCTTCAAAAATAATTTGATTGATTTAGAGCATATTCTTTATTTCTCAACCAATCTTTCCCAAACGTATCTCGATGGAGTTCTCCTACCGCTTTCATTGCAAATACTATTCTAATGCCACGACAATTTTATTAGGATCCTATTCGATCGTCCATGTTCATCTAACATAATTATTATGTTGCCAAGTGGGTGTCATATTTAATTAAAAATGCAACGTCCGGATTAAAAGACTGTCAGATATTCAGTGCCTTACGGTACATGTTTTTTGAAGGGTGACCCTAATTTTATTATTGGGAGTGTAAATCTCCTGCGACTATGAATTGATTCATTTTGGTATTGAAACAATGTTGCTCTGAGGATAATTTAATTGTTAAAAGGAAATTGTTTATCTTTGCGTCCGACTACTATTCATTTGGACGTGAAGTAAATAAATAAATAAGTAAGTATTTAAACGTTAACTGCAGTAAGGTCTTATTTCTTAGAGTACCACAGCAACATTGTTGCAATCATTTAAATATTCCCAAATGAATGCGAATCATGCGATAACAGGTTTCCGAAAAAAAAAACCTATGCCCCTCGATGCCACACAGTCCTCGTAACGTTTTATTGTCCTACTGATAACGGTTCACTGTCCTGTCGGTCGACTCACAAATTTCAATTTTATTTCAATCCATCATCAGTTGAGTCCGTACCTTGTCGAAGATGAGTTCGAAGGCCTTCGTTGGTCTGCTGCTGATCGTTATACTCGGTATGACAACAACGGTCAGTAGTTACAGTGTACTATTCTTGATCCCATTTCCCGGTTCGAGCCATTGGCTAATGTTCAAGCACTTTATACGGGAGTTGACCCAAAGAGGACACGAAGTTACAGCTATCACAAGTTACAAGTTTGGCGAACTGATCGATAACTACACCGAAGTGCTGATCGATCCGAGCTATCCGATTCTAGAGAAATGTGAGAATTTGTGAGGATAAAAAGTTCCGATTTGTGAATGATAAGTTTTTTTCGCAGTTCCGATTTCAGCCATTTACAGTTCGCAGGACTACCAGAATGATTTCAAAAACTTGTTTCTGTACTGGCGTTTGGGACTGGAAACGAGTCGCTACGCTTTGGAGAACAAAAACGTTCAACAGTTTATCCAACGACAAGATTTGCATTTCGATCTCATCGTTAGCGAGCAATTCTTCCAGGAAAGTTTGCTCATGTTTGCCCACAAGTTCAAGGCACCGATTGTAACCATCAGCACCATAGGTTATTCGGACTACATGGACCGAGCGATGGGACTACTGACCCCGTGGTCTTTCGTTCCCCACATGCTGCTAGACTACGAAGATCGGATGAACGTCTTCCAGCGATCGTACAATGCTCTTCTCTCAACGTTTGATTACATCGGACGAGAGTTCCACTATCTTCCAGAGCAGAATAAACTGGCGAAGGAAATATTCAACGATCTTGGTCCCCTTCCCACCATTCAATCACTGGAAAAATCCATTTCAACTATATTGGTCAACAGTCATCCAACACTAGCCAAACCACGCCCGTCTATGGTTGGACTTGTGAACATCGCCGGTGCTCACATCAAACCACCGAAACCTCTATCGGAAGATCTACAACGGTTTATGGATGGAGCCAATCATGGAGTCGTCTACTTTTCTCTTGGAGCGTATCTGCAAAGCTCTCAAATGCCCACGGAGAAACGATCCATTCTGCTGAAGGTCTTTGGAAAACTCAAACAACGTGTAATTTGGAAGTTCGAAACCGATGACCTAACTGACGTTCCAGAGAATGTAATGATTCGCAAGTGGGCTCCCCAGAATGACATCCTGGCGCATGGGAATGTAGTTCTATTCATTTCACATGGTGGTTTGTTCGGGACATTTGAATCGATGCACCACGGAGTGCCTACGTTGTTCATACCGTTTTTCGCCGATCAGCCACGGAATGCAGCACGAGGAGTCCGAAGTGGCTACGCTCGGCAACTGCTGTTCAAGGATATCACTGAGGATTCATTCCTGGCGAATATTGAGGAGATGGTTCAGAACAGTAGCTATTCGAAGAAGGCAAGGGAAATTTCCGTAGTGTTTTGCGATCGACTGACGGATCCGATGAACGAATCGATCTACTGGATGGAGTACGTCATGCGCCACAGGGGAGCGAAACATTTGAAGTCCAATGCAGTCGATCTTTCGGTGGTTCAGTATATGATGCTGGATGTGGGAGGTATTGCGATGGCAGGCGTTATGGTGTTTGGGGTGCTGCTGAATATTTTCTGCTGCAGAATACTTTCGATAAAGGGGACAAAGCTAAAGCGAAGTTGAGCTGTGTCTGGTGGTAGTTCTGAGTGAATAAATAGTAATGCTAATGTTTTTTTTTTCTTTTTTTACTTTATTGGAGAGATTAACCCAAAGATATCCCAATCTTTCATTTACTAAATCGATCGAACTGATCACGCCTTCCTTCGGAAGAGAAGTAACTCCGTTGGTCCCCAGTTCATGCGTTGATGGGTTGATAGGTAGGGTCCAGGCGTGGGAGCTACCTCCCTGGCGTCGGTAGCATTGGTGCTCAGCACGGAAAACAAATCATGGGAAAAATACATTTATCGATGTATTTGCAATGGTGTGGTATACCATAATTAATTTACTGCCACTACTTACCACTACTGCATACAATAATGCATCAATAATAAGATTTTTTTTAAATGGAAGCAATTTGACCCTTATGATTTTACATATTTGTTGAAATAGGTACGATTTCTAGAAATGAACTATGTCAAAAGATTTATATTCCTTGTAAAGGGAAGACAGAGGCGTAATGAGAGTTTGTTACGCTCTCGGCAAACCATGAAAATGACGCCCTTTTCTTAACTTTTTAAATCTAGCTGATGATGGCGATGATCCTGCCACTTACCCCATTCAAAGGTTTGAGCTAGACGATTTATCGTTATGTTAATATATATTTCAAAACATCCATATCAGTTTTGCAGAAAAACAAACTACAGAACTACATCTACAGATTTTACTTGTTCAATTGCTTCACAGTGACATAAATGTGATAAATGTGAAAAAGCTGCTATCATAAAAGGCAAAATTGATAAGTCCTACAAAAATGTTGTCAAAGGATAATTTGTAGGAAAGTATTAAAAAAAATGTATTTGTACTCTGAAAATAAAAACTACTAAAACATTTTAAATTGAGTTTTCTCAAAAACTTCTCCGAAACAAGGCGTGATCAGAGGCTTTATGCCACAGAAAATCCCAGCGGCTTCTTCACTTCAGTTCACTTTAGAATTTCTTTGGAAAGTCTCGAATCACCTTAAATGTGTTAAAGATATTATAAAACATAAAAAATGATCCTTTGGAATCATCAAATGCAGATTCCTGTAGAAATCCCTTGGAATTCCTGTGAGGATGCTTTAAATGTTTTTGAAAAATTTCTTGGCATACTCATTAGAATTTCTTTGGAATTATAAGCAGAATTATTTCTTAAATTCTGGTCGAAATTTCAAAATTTTTGCTAAAATTTTCTATGAAATTCAGTTTCAAATATTTATGAAATTCTACTTATAACTTTTACCTACTATCCCTTGAATTCTCACCAAGAGTCCAAACTAGGGGTGTTTCTAATTTCATATTGAATGCTAGAAATTGTTCAGATAAAATTTCCAAGGGAGTTTTGGGAAGAACCCTAAGAGAGTTTTAACTAGAATTTGAAGTTTAGAAAGTGAGTTTAAACTAGAATTGTTAAAAAGTTCTGTAAAAAAAAATCCATGATGATTGTGAACAGGATTTCAGGATCCACAAAAATAATTAAAGGAATCGAATTTTGAGTGGACATTTCCAAACGAGTTCTCATAGGATAATTTGTCGCATAGTCGAGCAGTTTTGGAACTACTTTCTACCAGAGATTATAATAAAATTAGGCACCTAATAGCTGATATTTTAAGGAGAAAACAAAATCTTAAAATAATGTTGCAAGGCAAAATTAGAGTGGTAAGATACGCCATGTTAAATTGCATTGCAAGGTCATCTCAATAATAATTTCCAGACTATTTTAAGGAGAATTCCATGAAAATTTTCTAAATAATTTAAAGAAGAACATAGCCATAAGTAAGAGAAAAATGTCTATGAGCTTTATTTATTTATTTATTATTTAGGCGTATGTTGACTAGAAGCGAGTTTCAACCAGAATTATTGAATGAAGCTTAGAAGCTGTGAACTGTGAACTCCTGTAATAATCATGAAATAATTGAAGAAAATCTTAGAATGAACTCCATCATTTCTTGTAGTGTTGTGTAGACTGTTATATAGAGATAAAGGAACTCCCAGAGAGAATCTTCAATATATATTAGAAAAATAAAAAAACACTGTGAAGGAGGATGAATTAAAAGAAAACTCTTAAGAACATTTCAATACAATATTGTACAGAGTTCCTTGCGAATTTTCAAAGTAAATAAAAGTTTGGAAAATTTAGAGGACCGAATGCAGAAATAAATTCAGTACCCTGGAAAAATATAACTGTCTCTGTAAGATTCCTTTCCTATGGCTTTCTCATTCTAGGGTAATCCAAACGGTCAGTTATGCATTGCCTGGCGTTTCAGCCGTTTATTGTGGCCTTTTTCAAGGGTTAAATAAGCCACCCTTTTTGACGTAGGATTACGTCTTTCGGCAACATCAAAAAAACCAAAATCGACCGCATTACGAAAAGAGGTAAGGTTTTGACCACATATAACTCTGTCAATAGCAGAGGGATTTTAATTCCTAACAAGCCAATCGATTGGAAATTTATCTAGCAATCTGTTAAAATGAATAATTGATTAATTTTCATTAGGTTGCTATTGAAAAATACGCAAATGTGCAAGTGTTGCAATGGTGATCAAAATTATCACCGATTGCCTGCAAACAGCGGATTCCCTAACACAGATTTAAAAATCGAATTAGAGTCTGTCTCACTGAACGGTGCTCATTCAATCACCGTGTGTGGTGGTGTCCGATCGTCGGTGTCAGCAGCAGCAGCATCAGCAGTGCTTTCAGCGTGTGGCGTTAACGTTGTTCTCCAGTACACCACGAAAGGCAGCCTGCAAGCAGCGAGCTGCAGAGCCCACATGAGCAAGAGGAGGAAGAAGCCGAACCGTTATGGATCGAAATAAGTTTCTTCGTGAGTCGCAGACCCTTGCTTCAAATAACATACAGCTCACCAGCCTCATCTTTGTTGAACACCCTAATAGCTCAGCATTAGTCAACCATCACGATAAAACGGTCCTTATAAGGACCACCATAAATTATTGTTGTTTTAGAGTTAATTTTCATTGAACGGTATTAGGTATTAACGAACGGTAGCCCATATCGCCCCGTATGGTCTGCTTGCCCCCATCCCCCCATACATACAAAGAATTATTCTCGTAATGACCGAGTACCACATGACCATGTCAATTAACCAGAGACACTCCGTAAGGTTTTCTCCAGGAAGCTAGAAAAAGCAAAAAAACTCGAATTTATATGATTGATCGCGATTGGAAAAAATTAAACAAGAAAATCTTCCAATCAATATTTGGTTTTTTTAATTATCTATTGAGTAAAACAAAAATTCCGTTCGTTTTGTGCACGTAAAAGTGGTTTCCCTAACACAGTCGCCGAATATTGATACCAAGGACTGAGCATGCCAGACGGTACCGATCTTTATGCCTTTTGGTGTAAATTTCAAGCCCCTCCTATTAAGAGCATTATGCCAAAAAATAACCTTGCCGAATTCTCTTAATACAAGGGGCTTAAAATATGCATCAAAAAATATAAACGAAAGTAGGCTTATATTCTGTGATTGATTTGTTCTCCCTATTAGGGGAATGGCTCTAATTTTGGCCTATGGATCTAAGACCCATCGCTAAAAATCTGCTATTTTCAACTTTATCTAGATGAACGCGTCATTGGGACGGTACTAATGGATATTTTTGGTATCCATTGAAAAATTAGTCGATTGCTGAATTTATGTATGGGCCATTTAGGCCGACATTACTTTCATTTCCCCTAAATATTTCATTTCCGCACTGCTATCATTTCCAAAAAGTAGAAGGGTCTGTGCCTAGGGGCACGAACGGAAGCTCGACGTAGGACCGCTAGTGGACGAAACAAATATGTTGATCATTTAATTCTTCACTTTTCCCGTTTTTGATTTAGTGGCCCTGAAAAGGGCCGGTTGTTTTACAAAAGGTGCAAGTCGATGCCGACCGTATGACGGTGACCTTGTCATCCTATTGCGGGAAGCCATTCTTCCGGTCGATGTGAGTGCTTTCTTCGTCGTCTTCGTATTGGTGCGGTGCGTGCTGTTCCACTCATACGTCGTTCTTCTCCCTTCCTTTCATTGGTGAAATGGTGAGCGGTCAACCGACCATTAAGTACGCTCATGTGAGCATGTGCAATGTGTTCGACTTGCGCTCTATCGTTGCGTCCGTGATTGGGATTTTTCGTTACATGTCCGAATTTTGATATTTTAATGTGACCCGCAGTATAGAAATTAAAGACGTAGTCCTATGTCAAAACATCGTGGAAAAATTTTCACAGCATTGTTCTTAACTAGCCTCCAAGCTTCCAACCCATCGGTCATTTTCAGGACCAAAAATGACTAATAAAAGAGTAAACTAAAGAGTAAGAGAATGAATCCAATACATATCGACCAGGATTGGCTTGTACTACATGAAAATCCACAGAGCACCTCACAAACAGGACTCTCAATCATTCAAAGTGTTTTTTATGTTACTTCATACGCGAAGTTAACGATTTTCAGAGTTGGTTGGAAATGCTAACATGAAGTTTTAGTGTGATGATTTATTAGCTAGAGAATGATCTTTAGAAGAGGGTAGGTGGATAGTTCCGTTAGAGTACGGCAGTATGAAAATTGAATAGAATAGTCATCTTGAAAACTGTCGCTTTAATGGCCCTTCGCTCATTTTCAACTTCTATTCAATTTTCATACTGCCGTACTCTAACGGAACTATCCACCTACCCTCTTCTAAAGATCATTCTCTAGCTAATAAATCATCACACTAAAACTTCATGTTAGCATTTCCAACCAACTCTGAAAATCGTTAACTTCGCGTATGAAGTAACATAAAAAACACTTTGAATGTAACAACTCAAGGCGGGAGTAGCCGTCAACAATGCTGATGATGGTACAGCACGCAACAACCACCCTACTGCTTCCTCTCTGAGATGATCACGTTGGTCATGACGAGAGGAGCAACACAATAGTTGGGTAAAGAAGAACTGCATTATAACACACCATCGACTGGAAATGCTCTCGCAAACGTGGGGCTTTAGGTAGTGATGAAAACGTCGCTAGAACTATTCCACAGCCGCAGTCAGTTTATGAGCAACAAGAGGGACGCACATTTTTGCCTGTGGACTTGGAGACATACTTCAAGTCCCCGCGTACATCGTACGGGCTAGGCAAAAATGTGCGTCATCTTGAAAACTGTCGCTTTAATGGCCCTTCGCTCATTTTCAACTTCTATTCAATTTTCATACTGCCGTACTCTAACGCAACTATCCACCTACACTCTTCTAAAGATCATTCTCTAGCTAATAAATCATCACACTAAAACTTCATGTTAGCATTTCCAACCAACTCTGAGGACTCTCAAATTGCTTCCGTATTTCAACCTATCGAAATTTTTCACTGATAACGAGCTAAGAAATCAATTGAATATTTACTATACTTTTGCTATGACATCATAACTACCTTTCGTAATCCTACGTCAAATCTGCGGTCGTTTTTTGGATACAACCTCTTACTTTTTTGTTAAAAATTTGTTTGTTGCCACAATAACAACAAACAAACAAACAAAATTTAACAACAAATGGTAGACTGTTTTACCCTTGAAAAAAGCCACAAAAAACGGCCAAATCGTCGGGTAATGTATAACTGACCGTTTGGATTACTCTACTCTGAGAAAGCTAATAAAAAGAAATCTCCCTACATATCAGTCGAACAACCTAATAAATGTCTTCGAGCAGTCCAAGTACAAAAAGTTGAAGGACAAAAGGTCGAGTCATAAACAACTAATAGGACAAGAGGTTGAAAGAACAAAAGATCGAAGGACCGATGGTCGAAGGAACAAAAAGTTGAATCTTCTAAAAACTAATAAGACAAAAGGTCGAAAGGACAAAAGATCGAAGGGACACATGGTAGAACCATAAAAAACAGTGCGACAAAATGTCGAAGGGACAAAAGGTTGAAAGTAAATAAAGTTTAAGGACAATAGGCTGAACCATTAAAAACCAGTTGGACAAAATGTCCAAGGGACGAAAGGTCGAAGAAACAAAAGGTCGAAGAAACAAAAGGTCGAAGGAAAAACGGTTGACAGTAGAAAACGTCGAAACGAAAAAGGATGAAATTGTAAAGCATTAAAGGCAAAACAATTCGTGTAATTTGGAGCAATCAATCTTATCCGTTAAAATATGTTTCTATCTCTTAGAGTTGACTCATTCTTGCAAACCTGAGCAGTTCTGTGATAGATAAAATCAAACGAACAACTGAATCCTCAAAGAGTTGACTCCTTCTTTTAAACAAGAGCATCTCTGATTTGATTTCCATGGCGAATCACTTCACTGTGAGTGACAAGTTATCTCTTTACTTTACATCGATAATAAGGGCCTTAGTTTCATCTTATTTGTTTCACTTTTGGATCGATTCGACCTTTTGTCCATTCAACTTTTTGTCTTTTCGACCTTTTTCTCTTCGACCTTTTGTCATTTCGCACTTTTGCTCTATTTTTTTCACGATTCGAACTTTTTCCCCTCAGACCTTGTGTCTTCTTCTTCTTCTTCTTCGCATTTCAAGCTTATTGCATATCGCATATTAGCTTATTGCGTGCTCTCAACTTAGTGTTCTAGATGCACTTCCACAGTTATTAATTGAGAGCTTTCGAAGCCTGTACCATTTTTGCATTGATATGATTGTGTGGCAAGTCCAATCATACTTCTATGCCCAGGGAAGTCGAGAAATTTTCCAACCCGAAAAATTCCTAAACCGAACCGGGAATCGAACCCAGCCACCTCCAGCATGGTCTTGCTTTGTAGCTGCGCCTTTACCGACTGAGCTAAGGGAGGCCTTGTGTCCTATTGATTTTTTCGTGATTCAACATTTTGTCCCTTCGACCTTTTATCTCTTCGACCTTTTGTCCTTTCGTACTTTTGTCCTATTGGTTTTTACATGATTCAACCTTTTGTCATGTCGACCTTTTCACCATGAGCTTTTGTTCTTTCGACATTTTGCCCTTTTGTTTTTTCATGATTTGACCTTCGACTTTTTTCAGAGATTCCTTTTAATGCTTCTTCAGCTGAATCGCATTGGATTTTATACATAATTTAAATGTACACTTCGCATTTTCAAAATTCCGGAAAAAAAAACGGGAATTGCTAATCGGGTATATTAAAAAAATCGTACATTCATGATTTCAATCCCATTTTTTTCTCAAAAAGAGAGCGATGAAAAATTTTCACCTCTGCTTTCTTGTGCTCTTCAACATAGGGAGAGATCAAAATAAATAGAAGTTGAGACGAATTACTGTACCGATCCTGGGCCATTATTAAGCCGAATGGTTATGTCAGGAGGAAGAAGAAGAAGAGAAAACTACTATTGAATTTTGCATTTCTAGCTGGACTGCTCAAAAGTGCGGAATCACTAATAAAAGTGTGCTTTATGTTGTATCGTCTTGGTGTCTTGTGCGCACTTTTTCGTTATGAGCCAAGGAATAAGTGCCTTCTCATAATAATCTCTAAACTTCCCCAAGATGCTGAACAAGCAATTTTGTAAGCAAAGAAGCCTTTTATAAGCTGCATACGGCTGATCTGCAGCTGTTTGGTGGGTTATAAGTTTTTTGTGCTTCCCTGAAGTTCCTTAAATTTTGAAAAAGGTAAATGGTCCGGCAATTTTTCAGATATTTATGGAACTTACCTGACAGCCACGCCAATTCCGGAAATTTTGGGAGTATTTCTGATTTTTTTTTGGAATTTCCCATAATTTCTTGAGGCTTTATGATGGTTTTTGAAATTTTCCTAAAATTAATGGAAGTGCTTTGATGTTCCTTGATCTCACTGGAAGTTCTCGAAACTATCCTAAATATAGAGAAACTTCCGAAAATCTTTAAATTTGAAGTTTTTTGAATTCCCTGAAGATCTAGAAAATTCTGGATGACTCTTTTGTTTTTTTTTTCTGAAATATATTAGACTGAAATATATTAGTTTTCGGAACTTCCACATGTAAATTGAAATTTGTACGCCCACTAAGAATTGGTTTGAAAGAAACAGTGTTCGGAGCTGGTTACTCATGGAGTAACCATGAGAAGCTACCATGACAGGCCTGGAGGGAAGTGGAAATAGAGCAAGAGTACTGGTTGAGCAGCAGCGTCAGTGGAGTGGGAGCGCGAGAAGGATTAGAGTGTAGATGAGGTGAAATCCGTTGTTAGCTTTGTTTGCCTTTGCAATATTACTAAATCACAATTTTATATTGAAAATTATTTTTAGACATCTATGACTAAAATGCGCCCGATTGCGTCAATATGAGGATTAGACCGTACAAAAAGGGGTTTCCAAGACCTTTCTAAATATCTGGACCACTTTTTGCTCAGGTGAGTGTGACTATTGTCGGCAGTCTCTTTTTCTTCGGCACCCTTTCCATTTGAACTGCGTGTTAACCAGCTGTTCTATTATCGGCAACTCGAAATCAGCCGTATTTTGTAGTGTGTATATTTCATTTAAAGAAAAATATGGCAGAACAGGATTGCACAGTCGTAAAAATGTAATCAGATTGAAGCTGAAAAGGTAAGGAATCGGCTTAATACATTCAGCGAAGAGTTTTGATGGGAAAATACAGTGAAATTAACGTTTCAATTTCAGTTGCCGAAAACAGTCAATGGGTGCCGAAGCCATAATTTACCCTATTAAAAAAAATCTAGACGACAACACAAAAAAGACTCAATTTTTATGTTCAGCTTTATATGATATTTGCAATTAAAACCCCATAATATAATTTTTATATCACCCTTAAAATATGTTTAAATACATCATTTTGAACGTAACTGTGGATTTTTTATTCGTTGTCGGGTATTTTCATCACTGCGACCATTTTTCTGATCTATTGTGGTATATTTCCCATTTTTTTTCTTTAGCTATCACTATTATTAGGTGTGATCGCCAACGTTTGACTAATAGCATAATCCCAGCACGGCGTTATATTTCGAATAAAGTGCACTGCCGTATTGGGAGTTGTTCTCCAAATGTCAAAGGGTTCTATCAGCCCCTTGCCGAAGAACTTTTGCCTTTTAATGAAAATTACCCGACAGTGGCATAGCAAATGTTTCGAGTCTTCCTTTTCTATGTCACAGAAGCGACATACATCATCTTGAAGTTTTACAATCAGCTTCAAGTGATAACGGCTCGGAAAAAGACCTGTTATAAGACCTGCATATATAGTAAGACCTTCCTTAGAAAGTTCCAGGATTTTGTGGGTCACAGAAATGTTTGGATTAATGAATCGCTTCGACTGCCTAACAATAGAAGTGTTCTTCCAGTTTTCCTCCACTTTTGAAGATTCCCACGCTTTTAGCTCCATTCTAAGAGATGCAGCCGATAAGCCACAAAAGGGCTCTGGCCCGATGGACTTATGAGAAGATCCGAGTCTTGCTAGTGCATCAGCTCTTTCATTTCCCTCAATCCCGCAATGACCAGGAACCCAATATAAGTTGACTTGATTATGACAAGACAATTTTTGAAGTGATTGAACACACCAGACAAGTTTTGATGTACATATCACCGACTTTAAAGCATTTAGAGCAGCTTGACTGTCGGACATGACGCATATATTTGAACTCTTATAGTTTCTACACAGACATATAATGGAACACTCTAAAATTGCTTGGATTTCAGCTTGGACACAGTTGGCCATCTGCCCATAGGAACCGATATTTCTATCCCTGGGCCAGTTACTCCTGATTCCACTTGATTGTTCAATCTTGAACCATCTGTATAAAAAACAATCGATCCTGGACGAAGAACCGGGCAACTAGATTGCCATGAATTACGCTCAGGGACAAATACTTGAAAAAGTCGATTAAAATTGTATCTTTTCTCCATCCAGTCTTCGTTGTTCCTTACTAGAGAGTTGATACTAACAGTTTTTAAAATCCTAAGATGTCCTCTAAGGTCTCCTTCAAAGAGTTTCACTGACCTTGTAATCCTTAGGCACACTTTTCGGCTTCTAATTGTACAAATTGATGCAATGGTAGCATATAAAGCAAAACATTCAATGCCTTCGATGGTGTACTTTTCATTGCACCTGTTATTGAGAGAGTTGCTAACCTTTGGAGTTTTTTAACTTTCTCTGAGCAACACTCTCTTTAGTTTTTGGCCACCAGACCAATGCACCATAAGTAATCCTGGGTTTCACAATTGTCGAGTAAATCCAATGGATTATTTTCGGTTTCAGTCCCCACTGTTAAGTGAATGTTCTTTTGTATATCCATAGAGCATAAGTAGCTTGGTTTATTGCCTGCTCTAGATGCATATTCCAATTAAGTTTACTATCAAGGATTACTACAAGATATTTGTCCGTGCAACTACCATAAACCGGACTAGTTCATGTTGATCTTTGTGAAGCTTCGTCTACAATTTGGACTTCTACATCAACACATGTCAGGCAGCCTTCAATTGGTTCAATTGGCTAAACTTGGTGAGTTCGTTCCATTTTGTAAATTTTTATCTTTTCAAACCAGTAATGTTGGGAAATCACCTTTTTGTGATGCGTTACTGGTATAAGATCTACCACCGAACCCTAGTCGTGACAACTTCAAACTAGGGAATCAGAATTTTCTAGGAATCAAAGGATCACTTTTTAGTCCTTGTTACTTTTTATGACTTGATAATAGTGACAAGACTCGGGTAGTGACCACCGCGCCGTTATGCATTTCTATATTGTATATTTCAAATCAAAAATATTGCTTATGTTCATAGATTTCACATAATCCTTTTCTCTTTGTCCTTCTCCTTTTCCTTTCCCTCTTCTCTTTTCAGAAAGCGAGTAATGATGCTATAGCCATAAGCCATAAAAGGCTAGGACAAGAGTTAGTGCTCATGTCCCAACCGTCAGAAGAAAATGGAGCATCACTTAATCTTTCTAGCTTTGATGCTTCCAACGACCAACCAACCATAAAATTACCAAAATCGGAACGTACGGTACGTCCACGTTTCTTCCATTTATAAAAATTCTGAAGCATCGTGTTTAAATCTTAGATTTAAACAGGCCCGATGTTTTCTGAATCATCTTGCCCCTTAAATGCTGCACAGTAGGCCTGGCCGTTTTGATATGTGTGACGCATCTTCGATGTTTAACATATATTAAATAGACAAGAAAAATGATGTAGTTATATATATATCATCTTCCAGGATGCTTTCAAGAACTGGCTGTGTTGGTGTTAGATAAGATAAGATAAGGATTACTCCAAGATATTTGACAGCATTTGAAAGTTCTAAAAGATGAATTGAAATGCACCAATCTTATGTTGTCTAATGAAAACTTCTTCCTTCGCGTAAATGGCACAATAGTAGTTTTCAAGTATGTTCAATCCTTCCCTATCACACCACGTTGAGACAAAACTTAAGGCAATTTGCTTTCTGTTAGCGATAATGCAATCATATTTGCCACGTACAATTATGTTTATATCATACTGTAGTCATTGAATCGTAATATGAATTATCGAATGCACCGTCAATGTCAAGGAATGCAGCAAATGAAATTTCTTTTGCTTCAAAAGATCTTCTAGTTTTGTAACAACCGTATGGAGTGCTGTTACTGATGACTTACCTTCCTGGTATGCAAACTGACATTTGCTCAGAGGATTTGTAACTAGATATGATGACTATATGTGTTCATCTATTGTTTTTTTTTTTTCATTATTTTTAGCAAAATAGACGATAAGCTTATTGGCCTGAAGGATTTTGGTGAAGTTTTATCCTTTTATTAGCCTTAGGGATAAAAATAACCCGCACTTGTCGCCACACTGCCGGTATATAGCATAAATATAAATGTGGATTCAGGAGTATCAATCTATATAGAAAGAATGTTGGTTATGTATATTATGTCGCCAGCACTAAATTAAAGTTCGAAAGTCTAACCTCCGACTTCCGAACCTAGTTCCTGCCTTACTTCCGGTTTTTCAGAAATCATGATTTTCACATTTAGTTTTTGTTAGCCTATTGGACAATTTTTTTGATGTGCTACCAGTGCCATCGAAAGTAAATTCACAATATGTAACCCCGTAAAGCCTCGTTTACATAGAATGGTTCTCGATCGAAACATACCTTTGCACTTTTTACTGCAATCCACTCGAGTCATAACACTGGAACAAATATCGCTGCATGGGGAACAGGAAAAGCTGTGTTGATCACAATACTCATCCTCCGGACAGGGTTTATCATCATGACAGGAAGCTTGTTCCGACGCTACCGGCACTACCAGCAGGGTCAGTATCGCTACCAAAGCTCCACACCATACAAATTTCGTTACCATGATTGAAGCCACCGTTCTACGTCTCACTTGCGCAAAGCAGAAATCACACTTCCTAGCACGCTTTCATGTGTAGCCACCCAATGGAACTAGTTTTTATACAACGTCATAAGATCGAAATGTTACCACAAGATTATTTCCGTGGCACTCAGGCTCCAAAAAAAAAAAATATCATAAGGGCAATTTGGAGGGCCACCGATGACTCATCACCACATCATTATCTCACCACCTTTCGAATCTGGATATCAAAACAACCGCAGCGGAATGAATTCTGTTTGCACTTCCGCGAATCACTTTTATCTTAAACAAGCCAAAACAAAAATATCCTCAAATTCACACGACACGTCGATCTGCAACTGTTTGACTGGATTCTTCACCGTCAGCTTCACTTCAACGCCAGCATAATTGACCGCGCAGATCACTCCGGGAGATGAAAAATTCCTCTAATGTTGTATAGAAGTCACCTCCGGTCGGGATGGACCAATACTATTGATACATACATTCCCGAGCCCAAGCACAGAGAAGGGTTCCTCTCTTCACTGATCGCTTGCTGGCTGGCTGCAAGTTGGTATATACATAATACAACTTATCCAAATAACATCCAACCAGCACGTACAAATGTACGATCATCGTCACGGATAGAGCAGTCATCGCAGTCATGTGCGGAAAGGTGGGTTTTGTTCAGCGGTACTGGTGTTGGTGAACGAGAGATAGAGCACACGCAAACAACCTGTGGCACAGGTAAACAACAGGTAAAGCGGCACTACCAATGTAGATACCGAGCACTCCCGCGACTGGGACAGGTAGCTGAACAGGTGTAGCGTGATTTTAGCACCGGTTGGAATTGGAGAATTTACGATTGCGAATGTGAGATCAATTCAAGATGATTGACTAGTTTGAGGCTCCAAAATAGTAAGCTAGCTATTGTAAAAAGTCAAATATCGGACTTACTACATTTTAGAGACTTTGGAACTTTACGGAAATTCAGACATTGACCTTCGACTTAATCAAACATTTTTCAAATAAATTTTGAAAATTTATAAGATCCAGGCAAACAGGGCCACAAAGCGATTCGATATTTATTTATTCGATATCTGTACAAAAAGTTTTTATTTTTTATACTGTAGACCTAGGGCTCCGCACATACCTACAAGCTTATATGCACGCCAGTAGGTATGCACGAAGCACATGGTCATAATAATAATAATAGAATACAACTTTTTGCACCGACGTCGAATCGATTTATGGTCTTGTACGAAGTTGTGCTGTATAGTTTTTTCAACCTTAGTTCCAGGTTAGGTAAAAATAGAGCATTTTTTTTTTTAGTTGTTGAATAACAGCTGAACAGTGCCGGGCCGTTTCCCATACATAGTTTCCATGCTCTCCCGCAAAACTAGATCGTAACCAAATTAAGTCTTTCCGATTTAAATGAAATTTTGTCTTTGTTTTCGAAAAGGGAATATGAATTTTCCATAGCTATTTCGACCATTTCAACTCAAGCGTCATCTTTCCGTAAATGGCGTATGCATTTTCATGAGCACTATATTACGTATCTCAAAAACTATTGATTGTACTGAAATGGTGTCTAAGGACGAGTTGTGGAGGCTTGATTTTAAACCGTTTAAAATATAGTGAAACATTATTAGTCATTTTTCCAATTCATTAGAAAAACTTCAATCCAAATTATGGAAAAAAAAAAGATTTTTTTTTTCATACAAAAATTGAAGTCTATTATTCATTGTTTTACGGTACTTGTTTATTTCACATTCATTATATTTTATATATTGCATGACTAGTAAATTATTTCTATTTCACATATTTAAAATCTCATTATATCATTGTAACTATAATTTTCATTTACAGAAGGTGTATCAAATATCAAATCATTGCTATTTACATTTATTTTATAATAATATAATATGATATCTATGGTTTTCAGAATTTTGATTACCCAGAGAATAAATTGAATATCACCATATGTTATTAAATTGTTTGACCTTTGCAGAGTTTTGCTATTTCAAGAATTAATCATTGATGCTTATTTTTATAACTCTTGTATGCTCAAACAACCTCGATTATTTAGCAAATTGATTCTTTACTTAAATTGTGGATTCATTAAATTGGCAAAGTTGAGTTCAATCATACCATGCAATTAAAATATTCATATATAGCTTGAGTGTAAAGAATTTGAGTGACTAAAATCGAAGTTTTCTGTATTTTCCAGTGGCGTTTCCTTAACCTCGATCAACCTGTGCACCAACTCTCAAAACATAAATAATAATCAATATATTGTTTGCAATAGATAGATATCGAGTAAACTAGAAGATTGAGTGTATTTTCAACCGATTCGAATATGAATATGGCATTAAATCTGGTTTTGAAAGTTGGTGCACAGGTAAATAGTGAGGTTACGGGACGCCACTGGTATTTTGTTATATTTTCTGTGTTTTAAGAAAATACCTGCATACATACATACATTTTGCATTTCACTACATATATTATATAAATCATACATTGCATGATATACTATTACCTTTAGCTTAATATTTCAATTTACACAAGCAAGTCATCGAAATTAATATGAAGCTGATGAAGCAGAAACATTAAATAATATTATATGTTTATAATTATTAAGCAGGTTATTTCTCGTCATGTTAGTTACTCATCACAATTTTTAGCACTATTGTTAGTATCATTCGAGCAAAATATATTTATACTATAAATTTCAGTGTTGCATCCACCTATTGTGAGCTGAGGAGGTGTAGAGCTGCATCTTATTATATGTAAAATACTTCTTCATTGCAGTAGCAACTATATTATCCATATAAATGTATTTCATTATGTCATATTTTAATGTTCTGATATATTTCATTTCTCCATTGCATATATTTTCATTATATAAATAAATACTGGGTTGGGAGGGAGCATCAGGGTATCATTCAAACTGAAGCTCGACGATGGTATGATTGACAGCCGAAGTCTAGGAGGGAATAAACACTAGACGGATTTCACGCCAACTCGTCTTCGGAGTTGGCAGCACCCTCTCAGAACCTTATGAAACTTTGTGGGTGTGGAGACTTAGCAATTTTAAGCAACTTTGAGTACTTATTTTTTTCAAAATTTATCTCGCCTAACATTTGATAAGGGTCAAAGTTTTTTGTCGATTTTTTTTTTTCAAATCGATATAGCTTAAAAATGACAAGCCCTACAAAATAGTGATGTATGGCGAACTTTTAGCAAATAATCTGAAATTTTATAAAAAAATTTAAACAAATTAAAAAATTGGTTTCTACACTCTAAAAAAATATATTTAAAAATTAAAAGTCATTTTCCCAAAAATGGTACCCCTCAGATTTGCTTGAAATTTTTTCTCATGAAAGGCAATATAATTACCTAACTTTTCTTCATACATCGCAAAGTGGGCGCTTTTAAGGAAAAAAAGTTGTTCGAATAACAACTTTTTCATGTTTTTTTTTTTAGCGTGTTTCACTCAAAGTCGAATAGTAATACGCGCACAACCTTATTAAAATCCGTTGAAACTTAATGAGCATAAAGATTTTGACCTTTTGATAATCTGGGCGTGCTTAAAACAAAAATCTAGCCTAACATTTGAAAGGGCCTAATACAGAGGATTTTCCTGCATTTCGAATGGTGTTTTAATAAATGAAAACTCTAGTGTTTTTGTTTAGTGCATAATTTATTTTCCTATAATTCTCCATACATAATTTGAGTTTTTCATTGATTATTAGTCTATCGGAAACAGAGTGAAATTTTTCGGAGTTTCCTTTGAATGTGAAAATCGCTTAGTAGAAATTATGTTTTGAGAAATAGGTACAAAACAATGAAATTTTTGTGTACCAGGTATAGTTTTAACATGACTGAACAGCTCCTTGAGTTCATCGGACATCTTTGTGTATTGATCATTTGATATGAAGCAGAAGTTCAATTTTGTTATGCTTGTATCTGTTTGTTTAACTGCCCAGTCATACAGTTCTTGTGGAGTTGTGATTGTGTTTCCATAATCTCGAGCAAGACTTGCTCTCTTTGCCATTCGTTTGAGAGTTCCTCCAATTGCGTCACATGGGCCTTTCCCATGAGACGTTGCGAAGAAGTGCCATTCTGCTTCCAATCCATACTTGGACTTGAAGTTGCACAAACTGGCAAAATTCTTTTTATTTTTGTAATGAGCCGCTGCTCCATCTGACATGAAAGCAATTTTTGTGAAACTAATAGATTGTTTAATGAAATCTAACAATTTTGATATAAATAATTGAACTGCTATTGTATCATGGCTCAATACTTCTGAAATAATAATAAAGCTTAAATTTTCCAACTTGTTTTCTTTTATGTAGTAAATTTCGAAAGGATGTATCGTAGCTTGATTATTGTTCCAATGATACCCCTGTGCTGAGTTTTGAATAATAAATGAATAATTTTCAGAAAAGTCGCAAATAACTAAAATTTCACCGTTTTGAAGATAATTTTTTTATTACTTAGGTAAGATGATTGCTCTTTATGAATAAAATCATGGGTTATGAGCTTTTCAACTTTTTCCGTCAAATATTGAACAAACTCATCTGCAGGTTTAATAATAGTTTCCAAATTACAACGGTCGGTAGTCAACCACTGTTGAAATAAAACTTCTTCCATATCATCTGCTTCTAATACTGATGTAAGTTCCCTCACGATACTATCTGTGGAAATGCATTCTTCACATGTACGATAAAAACAATCTATGGTTCTAATAGGACTACTGCAAAGTATTTTGTCTGCAATTGCTTTATATGAATCAAATTTTACACTATTAATAATCAATTTAACATTTTCATGTATAGTACAGACACATACATTATGTGTACCTGTACTATCCAACAGTATGCAATGCTTTGGTCGGAGCTGAGTGAACGAAGTAAATCCGATTTTAACACTTTTGTATTTCTCTTCAAAAATCATAAAAGCCTCTTTAAGAGACATCATCAATAAACGTTTCTGAACATGCTCTTTATATCCATTTCGATATTCAGAAACATAATCATTACTTCCTGGCAAAGGCCTACTAATATCATCACTGTCAAAGAAATTTAAAACAATTTGTTTTTCAGTATCATTAAATCCATGACCACTTCTTGCTTTATTACTACAAAGAATACCTTGTTCTCTGACTAGCCTTTTCATCTGTTTCACTGTATGATGGGGTGCATTAAACTCATTAACTATTTGATTCACTGACCATGATTTAGGGAGCACTGATAACACTTTTAATTTGTCATTTGTACTCGTAGAAGGCAAATTAAATTTCTCCTTTAACTGCATGATCATTTCGTCAAAATCATTTGATTTGTTGACATCGTCTGAATCCATCCCAAATATATTTTTACGCACTGCCTTTGTGATCTCTGCAGATTTTTGAACACGATAATTCATACTTCTCATACTTCTCGATGAAATTGGTGATAACTGTAAGGTTGAAGCTATACAATTGAATTGTTCCACATTATATGGACCTTGGATCTGATCCGCTGATGGGATTGATTCTAGCGATGGATCTGTATCTGTAAAATTAAAGAAAAGAAAAAAAAAATATTACCACACATTAATATATAACGCTGTTAAGGTGATAGTACCATGAACGGGGGTGGTTTTGATAATAGGGGTAACTTTGGTAATGCAGCTAAGCCAAAAATTTATGACTTAAGGCACATCGTACGCAATATTTTGGATAGGAAACCGATGTTCCCTTCCAAAATAATGAATACTAAGAGCATTAAGTCATAACTTTTTGGATTAGCTGCATTATCAAAGTTACCTTCATTATCAAAGACATCCCCGTTTACGGTACATCGAAGCCGCATCTGAATTTTCCCCATGTTTGTGGAGCACGAGCTGCATAAACCGCATATCGTACAGTCGTGAAAATTTGATAGATTGTTCACCGAGGTTGGCCTACCAATCGATCAAATTTGTACGATAAGCGGTTCATCCAGCTCGTGCTCTAAAAAAATGTTGAAAATGAAGTTGTATCTTCGATGTACAATCCTTAAACCACACAGTTGAAACAGTTAAAGTTATTATTATTTACCTAGTGTATCATCAAATTCCTGATGTTCTGATTGCTGATGACTTGTTGATGGTTGCGGCTCTTCAAACTTCCGAGCATGGCTTGATTCTTTTCCATCCGATCGCCTCTTTTTCGGGAGAGGTGTCCTATTGTGCACTAAAATTCCACGACACGATTCACAAATACGCATTGTTACATCCAATTGATGATCAAAGCCCCATGAATGTATTTTCTCTATGAGACTTGATGATAAATTACGTAAATTATTGCGGCTGCAATTGGGATTGTTTATGTTGGCACTACATTGCACCCTTTTAATAATCAATTCAGCAGATTTTTCCATTGTTGTATATATAAACACTTTTTCGTTTCAACAACTATGCAGCACTACACTTTCAACAACTATGCACTACAGCAACTATGAGCATTGTTGTGATATCACCAAACTTAAATATTAGATTATGTCGGTAGAAACAGACTGCGGTGCTTTAAGTTTATACCTTATATCTCTCATGTGACTACCTGCGTTGTTATATAACTGCTATATAGCAGGTAACTTAACGATTATTTTAGGCATGCCTTAAATAATCGTTAAGTAACCTGCGCTATTATATGTATTCACTTGAGAGATGAGGTATAAACATATATGCATATTGCTTACTAATGGACATACCTAATACATAAAAATAAATGAATGATCATTTTTCTAATTAAATTAATCACAAATACATGAATTGAAATCTTTTCATGAATAAAACATACTAAGTGATTTTTACTTAGTTTACCTGTTGATTTGGAACAATTTGAGGGTGGTTTTATAGAAGTTGGATAGAGTGTATGCATATATTATAATACAATCCATCACAGGAAAGTGCAAACCATGCTGAGATGGCTGTTCCTCATTAGAACGTTTTGTTCTGAACTCTTATTGGATTATCGAAAAGTATACCCATAAAGTTTAATCGAATTTTAATAAGGTTGTGCGCGTATTACTATTCGACTTTGAGTGAAACACGCTAAAAAAAAATTAACATGAAAAAGTTGTTGTTCGAACAACTTTTTTTCCTTAAAAGCGCCCACTTTGCAATGTATGAAGAAAAGTTAGGTAATCATATTGCCTTTCTTGAGAAAAAATATCAAGCAAATCTGATGGGTACCATTTTTGGGAAAATGACTTTTAATTTTTAAATATATTTTTTTAGAGTGTAGAAATCGATTTTTTATTTTATTTAAATTTTTTTATAAAATTTCAGATTATTTGCTAAAAGTTCGCCATACATCACTTTTTTGTAGGGCTTGTCATTTTTAAGCTATATCGATTTGAAAAAAAAAATCGACAAAAAACTTTGACCCTTATCAAATGTTAGGCGAGATAAATTTTGAAAAAAATAAGTACGCAAAGTTGCTTAAAATTGCTAAGTCTCCACACCCACAAAGTTCCATAAGGTACTGAGAGGGTGCTGCCAACCACTGGATGAGTTGGCGTGAAACCCGTCACTATCATTTTCTTTATCCTACCGATTCGATTATGGTGGTGTGAATTCTACTCCAACAGTTTCAGGGCGATTGACGCGCCCTTCTTAACAAACCATCCAGTAGGAAGCTTAATAAGTATTGCGAATTGTGTTATTCGATTTGTTGGAGCGTATCGTTGGAAGGAGATTCTTAAATTCCCGTGGATTTCGCGTAAGTGTCTCTGCTTACGGGTCCACCCCTCCGTTTTTGGCCCTTCATACAGCGATATAGTGAATTCAGATCGGTAGCTCAAATTGATCTTGCTATTAAGTGGAGCTGCATACAAGACAAGTCTTGAAAGGATGGTGGCTACCTTACATACATACATACATACAAAAATTGAAGTCTATTAGAGATTTTCATAATTAATTCTGAGATGGTGCGAAATGTATTTATATAATGCACCTAATTTGGGCCCATACATAAATTCAGCAATCGACTAAATATTCAATAGAGACCAAAAATATCCATTAGTACCACCCGAATGACGCGTTCATGTAGATAAAATTGATAAATAGTAGATTTTTAGCGGTGGGCCCAATCTTAGATCCTTAGGCCAACATGAGAGCCATTTCCTTTATTAAGGGGAAGTTTACCGTTCTAAAAAAAAATTACGTTTAGATTTTTCTAAAAACATTGGAGAAAGAAATCAACAATCTAAAAAATCACAATTTTTCTAATTTTCTAGAGAAAATTCACATGCAAAAAAATGTTTTGTACATTTAAGTACATTACAGGTCTTGTGTAAAACAAGATTTAAGGAAAACAAATCAAGGAAAAAAAAAAACGTTCACATTATATGTCATCTAAAGTTCTGAAACATTTCATGCAATGTAGCAAATATTGTATACAAAAGCACATCTTTGTAAACAACATTGTGTGCAAGTTGCTCGGTTGCGTGAAATGAAATACAAATCTACGTGAATGAATATTTACATCACAATTAAAATTCAGAATTTTTATCTGTGAATCTATAATCGTGAATCAATAACAAATCCTTTTCAAGAGTTCTTTTTATCGTCATCTGTGACGTCGCCGATAGGAAACGAAATCTAGTAACAGCAAGTTGAACAGGAGCTTGGTCGTAATTGTTTTGTGAAATAAGGAGCTCGGTGGCCTTGTGGCGACCAATTTCACTTACTGAACAAAATCATGGGCTCAATCCCAAGCTCCTTCACATTATAGAGTCATACTTTAAATCGGCTTTCTTTCAGATTATGATTAAAAGTGTCATGGAATTCGATTGGAGGAACGGGTACTTAAAAGATGATCGGATACTTTATCGTAATTGTTTTGTGAAATGGGGAGCTCGGTGGCCTAGTGGCGATCAATTTTGCTTACTGTGCAGAAAACCAAGTGTTCAAACCCAAGCTTCTTCGAGCTATTGCATCGTTTGGACATCAGTTCAGCAAATTGTTTACCAAAACGAATCCTGCTGCAATTCTAACCCGTTTATCCAACATCCCAGTAATTCCTCGATTTTGGAAGTGCAGGGGTGTTCTCAACTTTCATTAAAGCGGGTATTTCGTTAACATATTCCATTTGGACGTGACCAGCGCTGGTATTGCCTGGATTTAGGTCACCAGTATTTACACATTGAGAATGATTGCTAGTCTCAAGCAACGTTGATTGGTTTTCTGTGTAGCTACAGCTGATCTGGAAATAACGGAGTTGCATCCTTGGCCGGTAAATCATGCATATCCTCATGCTCATAGCCTAAAAATCACTTATCTTCATTAAAGTTCTCTACACGGAAACAAATCCGGTTCCATTTTCTTGAATAAAAAATCATGAAATGAAAAAAAAAACTTGCCATTCCATGAAATCGTAACAATGATTCATGATTTCGTCATGGAAATTCATGATTTCATAATGCAGTGGAATCAATACCGCTACAAGCGTTACACGTACTTGGCAAACCGTGTTCATAAACCGCACTGCATAGGTATCTCATATACGCCTTTTGTCTTTCATTTTATACAAATACTGATACACCGAGGCAAAAGAACGTAAGAATTCCATGAATTCCAGCCACAAGAAATCGGTATGAATTTCATAGATCTGCCTTATGAAAAATAATGTCTACAAAAAAAATAATAAAATGGAGCAGACTGGAACCGAACCATAGACGTTGAAATTACGGGTCTTATGTCTGGACCACTCGTCTGTCGACGCTTTCGTAAATGGAATGGCTAAAGGCGTATAAGAGCTACCTCATGTTAGACGAAAATCTTTCATAAGTCGTGCTTATGAAATTCATATGTGTCGTTCATAAATCGAGCCTTATGAAATTCTTAAGTCTATTTGCCTCAGTGTAGTCGAGTGGTTATAGTTTGGGTTTAATGATCCCAAGGTTCTTGGTTCGAATCCAGTCTGATGCTCTACTTTATACTTTAAACCCATGAATTTAGCTCATGATTTCAACTCGGATGATTCATTATTTTGGGAATGTTTGCTGCGTTACGCAAAAGTTGCTCATGATATCATGAATATTATTCATGGTGTATTTTAATAACATGAAAATACGCTGTGTTCATGAAATCATGAGTCATTTTTCTCATTTTGGAGATCGGATTTTTCCCGTGTAGACTTCCCTAAATTTCTGAGAATATTTGAAAATTACTTTAATTAGTTTATCTGCCTTGGAATTCTTCGGTCTATGCTGAAGCTCCCGCAATAATAAAGGTATGGAAAAGCAGGCATGCATACTGAAACTGCCAATGTTCTGCAGAAATGCCACAAAAACAACGTGCCCTCACATCATTTGTTCATCGATTTCAAATCCACATACTACACAATCGATCGAGATCAGCTGTAGCAGATTATGCACGAGTACGGATTTTATTATAAACTGACACGATTGGTCAAGGTGACGATGGATCGAGTGATGTGAGTTGTTCGAGTATCGGGGACACTCTCGAGGCCCTTTGAATCTTGAAGTGGGTTACGGCAAGATGAAGGACTTTCGTGTTTGCTATTTAACAGATTGAAGGCTGAAGCCAGGCGGATTGGACTTGCCATCAACGCATCCACATGAGAGGAATAGGTTCTAGGGAAGACAATGTTAGCCTCCCACCCCGAATTCAGATTGACGGTGACGAAATGGAGGTGGTCGACAAGCCCATGCATTTGGACTCACTGGTGACTTGGGGACCATTCAATAATTACGTAAGCATTTAGGGGGGGGGGGGGTTTCAAATTTCTTACGATCTCTTATGATGGGGGGAGGGGGGGTTCATACAAATCTTACGTAAGAAAAGATTGTTAGTGCAGCTTTCCAAATAACACTTCTAGTATTTCCTAGAATTGCGTTTAATGTTCAATTTGCTGGTCCGTACTTCTGACAGTAATCACCATCACCCGAGCAGGAGAAAATAACTAATGAATACCTAATTCTGATCTAGTACCAAAATTTGGTATTGACCAGCATGACATAAGAGGAAAAATACCAAAGAATAATACCAACAATGGTGGGGTTGTGTACAAGACACGACCGCAGGGTTGACGTAGACTACGTTAAGCTGTGTAGTGAAATTCTCGTGCATTTTTTCTAGATATTGCAAGGGGTAAGTCACTCAGCACACTGTGCCTACATTATATTCGGCACAGCTTGGGAACATCCATCGGCACATTTTCAGCATACCTTCGGCACAATCTCGTAGGCATTAGATTGTTGTTAATGAAATGGGACCACTGCTGGACAACTGTCATTGAAGTTGTTCAGAACATTACGTGCTGTTTGACTGTATGTTCAGGAACATCTTCTATTTGAATATTCCAGAGGAACTCAGACCAGCAGTTCACTTATAGATCTAAATACTAAATGTAGGTTCATTAGCACCCTTAATTTTTTTTTTTTTTATCTTTATTTAAGAGATTTTTAGCCATAGACTAGTTCATCTCTAGTACCCTTAATTCAAATAATGCTGCAATTCCCACAAAACAAACTTAAGAAGCCTATTCATCACCCTCTATAGTCGGTCTTCAACAATGCTCCCCACCGGTTCCAACTCTTTCCGGCCGAAAGGCTAGGTTTCTGGTCTGCCTTTGCCTTTGGTTTGCCATTATAAAACACTAAAACACAGGACTTTAATTACCCTATGGATCACAAAACACCGAAATTTGCACACTCGCCACTTCCCGCGTCATCCTCAATCCGATTTATCCTTGCGATTTCAAACCAAAACATTCAAGGTGTCAGAAATACCGGGTTGCCGGGATGGGTGTTTTACAAACAATCGCAGCTTGTTCTATGACCGGCACAATCGACAAACTTGCGGCACACTGACAAAAAGATGACCCAAGATTGGTGTGCGGAGTGACCTACCCCTTGAGATATTGATTTAAAATACAGTAGAAGTAACCTATGATATCGGTCCTATGTACATATTTTGGATTTCCTACTTAGTAAAACTTGGTTAAATTCAGGACCTCATAAAAATGCGAATATATATTCATGCATAAATAGAGGTACCGTCTGATAATTTATCCTTTTTATCACCACAGAAACACCCGTGTTCTTATGCAAAATAATGAATGTGCGTTCACAAAACGCACGAAATCTTAAAAAACCATAATAAGATATAATGAGGTATAATCGTCTTTTCAAGTCGGGTCGGGGATAAGATATAATCTCATTATACAGGTATTCCACTAAGACGCCCACATTCATCAGGATTCATATTAAGATTTTTTTAATTCCATCAATAGATTAAAGATGTACCGAGAATTAAATTGAGGGATTTCAAGCTTAAATGTTCTGATCGTGAAATATTGACTACCAATACCGAAATTTCGCATGAAGGTCCAACCTAAAGAGCCTGAATTTATAAAGAGGCAACTAATTTTACTTCCAAGGCTGTGTCGCAATGGGTGAGTTGAATTTAACTCGTGGTTAAAAGTGACAGATGAGTTATCGAATAACCCTGCTATACGAGCGTGGTTATTTCGGACTGACTAGAAGTTAAATTTTGGTACCCGGGGCTGAGTTCTGTTTGAAAACTGATCAATTTCCGGCATTTTCGAACATTGAAAATAACTTACGAAATATCATGTTTAACCACGAGTTAAATTTAACTCGGCAATTGGTACACAGCCCAAGAAGTATTTCTCGATTACTTTTTCGAAGGAACGTATCAGCACAAACGAAGTGACAGACGGAGCGGCTCAAAAACTTTGGTGACTAACCTGCTATTGCAATTTTTCAGTGTACCACATGGTAACACCACTACTACTGGATTGTACCACATGGCAACACTACTACCAACAATCAATAAGAAACTAACGATTTTAAATTGGCTCACTACTTGACTAGCCTATTGGTCCCAAGCAAACGATTAACGTATCCCATTCTAGTCAAAATTCTAGTACTACGCAATGTTTGTTTTGATTCGCTATGAAAGTTTGACAGATGAAATGAGGGGTTATTCGTTTTTCCTATGTTTCGAGGGGTGAATCGATTAGCTTGGGACCGAAGAGAGTACCAGAGCTGAGCCAAAAATTTGAGCACGTTATTTCGGGACCTTCTAGTCTTAGAGTTACCTCTATGCTACTACTGGATTGAACTAGCATTTTCACCAAATGTACTTGAATGTTTTGGTTCTATCTCTTTCACTCTACTCAAAACATAAATGCATAAAAAAATGACAAAATGATACACTCTTTGCACACTGTCAAAGAATCATTGTACACAAAATCAACTTTGTGCAAAACCAAAAAAAAAATACTATCCCATCTGGTGGATGATGGCACAAGCTTCTATGAAAATTCTATTACAGCGAACCACATTATTTTAATTGATTTCTTCGCCAGTTAGTCGTCTGTCACTTCGTTAGTGGTATCAGCTTTTGTAAACAACGCATTTGATTGTCGATTTGGCGCAATTGGTAGCTCGCCCACGCATTCTAGTACTACCATCAGATAGGGGAAAATTTTCCTATTAGTTATGCCAATCCGACGATAAAATGCGTTGTTTACAAAAGCTTATATGTCCTTCCGAAAAGTAATCGAGATTTGTAGTTATCATTCAGGCAAGGAGCGCTTGCGCCATCGAGGCGACGTCGCTACCAGCAGCCAATGATCTCGACGGGAATGACGCGCACAGTTCGAGGTGCAAAACTCGAACTCTGCGCGTTTGACAGGAACCGCCTTCCTACTGCTGCTACTGCTGCTGCTACCTGTTTACCCGCCGTCCGAAACGAAAATGAGTTGAGGCACATTAGCAGCGCTGTTTTATAACTTTTCTGATTCAAGCATCACGATGTGCAACCAAATTGTACTTGATTATGAGGACTGGGTTTGGGGAGAACGGTTATTTCATGAAAACAGTGATAAAATTATCACTTTTTATTTGTCCATTTTTAAAACAGATTTTTATTAAAAATTGAAAAAAAAAAGTTTATTGCAACAGCTTACGAAAGGTATTTCCTATCGATTGGTGTGTTCGGATTTTAATTACATCTAAAAATGACAAAGCTTATAGCGTTCAAAAAATATCACCTTTTCGTGACGGTCGCAATTTTAGATTTTCGATTTACCCCCAGTACCTTCCCGTAAGACGTAGTCTACGTCAAAAAAAAAAACAAAATATATTTATTTTCTCACCGCAAGAAGCAATATTTGAAGAGACATCGAAGATACCTATGTAAAATTTGAGTATCCTTACTTTCGCCATCAGCTTAAGCGGAATTAAGCTTACCGCCACCGCCGAAAAATTCACGTTTATATTTTTCTAAAAATATTGGAAAAAGATACCAAAAAATCTGTAAAAACATCAGTTTTTCTCCGCAAAATTCAAAGCAAATTGACGTATTACAAATTTTTTTCTGTATTTAAAAAAGTTGGATATAAAATATCGAAAAATCAGATTTTTTTTATTTGTTTTATATCCAACTTTTTTTAAATAATGAGATAAAAATAAATGTTTTATGCGTAAATTTTCTTTGAAATCTACGAAAAAAAACGGATGTTTTTGAATTTTTGATTTTTTTGAAAGAATTTTAGAAAAAATAAAATGCGCGTCAAGGTCGATTTCTACGGACCCGGCGGTAATCTTCCCGTTAATGGATCGTTTATTAATAATGTCATCCACTCTTCCAGTTTACCAATGCTCTAAACAATACTTGAATAATGAATACCAATACGTCAAGGACTATTACGATTATAAATCGTTTTTTTTTACCTGGTATTTGATTTTCTAAAACCTTGCTCTAAACTGACTGATATCATAACAATATGGCGATTGTTTTGTTGGTTACGTCGAGAGTTGCAAGTTGTTTTGGTGTGATAGAAATTGATCGATTTAAGTACATAGTTTTGTAATTTCCGTAATTTTTAAAACGTTTTTGTTTTGTTATCGTTTTTTAAACGGTATGTCTAAGCGAGGGGACCTACACATCAAGCTGCAGCGGGCTTTTAAGGAAGCTCATTCGGAATTTTCAGCAGTTATTGCACAACAAAAAGCGAATGATGTTTGGCGAGAAATCAAAGAAGCCAATAAATCGTTTGACGACTTGCAAAATGCAGTCAGTATCAAAATTCAAAAATTTGAAGCAATGAAACTGAGAAAACGCAGCAGTTATGCGTTATTTTTCAGTAAAGTAAGTAACAACACATACATTTTAACATATTTCATTTACCTTATACTGTACGTTTATTTTAAATCAGGCTGCTTCAACTGATCGGTGAAGTTCTTTTTGCCTTTTAAATGGTTGTTTGAATAAAAAAGTGTTGTTTTGATCACCAAAAAGCCGATTCTTTCGAAATACCGATTTAAGAAAAAAAAAAAGTTGGTAAGATCTTACAGGGGGGGAGGGGTGGTATTGAAAAATCTTACTATGTCTTACAAGGGGGGGGGGGAGGGGGGGTCTGAAATATTGGAAATCATGCTTACGTAATTATTGAATGGCCCCTTGCCGAAAATTGTACCAGAAGAGAAATTCAAAGACGCATTATGGTAGCGAATCCCTACACAGTTCGAAAAAGTAGTGTAAATTTCTGTCACTATGATGCACATAAATGGAGCGTCACATATCATACAAATTCATATTACAGATCGTGTAAATTTATGAATCATTTCATGAAATATTCTAAATATTGTATGCAACCATCCATCTTTGTAAGCAATATTTCTTGCAAGTTGCTAATTTACGTAAAAAGGAAGTTTTTATGCTTCAATTTTAGCATGCATGGATATTTACATCACCATTAAAATTCATAATTTTTTTGGTGTGTAGGTAACAATTTGATGCTGAACAAGTGTTATTCAATCGATTTTAATTCAGCCTTAGTTTGAATAATTGATGTACATATACCACGTTAACCTTTGTTCACCTTTTAAATATGTAAATCTGGTCATTTTAATCAGCCAAAATCTTAACAGTTATATAAATTTTAAGCTTTTTAAGGCATTAAATAACAGTCTTCTGCAACCCTTGTTCAGCCTTCTAGTTTTATTTAGAAAAAAATGAAAGACCGTTTCGTGTCTTATATATTAATGGGACTACACTGGTGCTGACTAATTGGATTTACATATTTATATTGTTATTATAAGTCTAAAAATTACCTTTGTATTTCGGGATTCGAACCGGCAGTCGCTAATTTACAGGCATCAATCATACCTAAATACTGGACCACTTAAGCATATGTCAAAAGGTATGATCATTAACTTGAAACACGTTAAATTTAAGTTGAATAACAGCTACCGGAAGAGCATTGTACAGCAATGCAGAATTGTAAACAACAACTGGTGACAGTAAAACATTCCTCTCATTTCAAGCATAGTTAACACAATGTGGACACAAGTACGCGATTTATTTCGATGGTCATGTGGAAGCTATTTTAGTGTCATAATAGAGTTATATTTTTGGAATTCTGTCTGAAAATTCAGTGCAATATAGCAGTCTAAACACACAAATACAAATGTTAATACTTCCGACGTCGTCGCAGCCCACTCCTACCTGGAGCTATTCCAAAAAATCTCCTCTACCTTGTTTCTACTGCAGTCGCTGCTTGGGATTAGAAAGGTTGGCAGTGAATTTAGAAGAACTAAAATTCCGGAAATGGAACGAGTGACACAAACTAAATTTAACAAATCAGGCTATCAAAATATTTGCTGATTTGTGGAGTATTGTTAAGTTAAAGTAAGGCTTGTTCAATCTTTAGATCAGCTAATTTATTGAAGTTGAAATATTGGGATACAGTTACCTTGCACTTCATTCAATTACCTTGCAATGCACTACTAATCAACTATATATTCAGCCTGCTGTTATTCAGCTTTGTACACATTAAATCAGGGCTGGAAAGCACATCAGAGCGTTAGCAAAGCAACTTTGTGCATGCATCTCACAACAATCGACAAAGAGTGTGTGGTTCTCCCATTTACTTCGCACACTCTCTTCCAACTAATCTGTGAGAATGCGATCCACACAATAAAGGTGTATTCAGATCTGAGCGATATTTCCAGCGCGGAGAGAGATTTTGCGAAGGTACGAGAGGGAGAAAAGTACTAGTGTCTCTCTCATTCTTACGCAAATTTTGCTCCGCTCCGCTAATGTACGCTTAGATCTGAATACACCTTAAGCGGTACACTCCGTGCGGCGCAGGGAACGAATATAATACAACAAGCGCTTATGTCTTCTTTAAGTTCTTTGCAGACTTTGCTTACCGCGACTGCATGCATAGGAAATGAAGAAGGGTATAATGAAGAATAATTTTGTCTTTTTGCTGGGTTTCCCATTTGCAAGCCTACACTGAGTGGCGCTCTTTGCGTCGGAGCCGTCGGAGTGATGGCCACACATTGAGCTTTCGTCATTTCTGGTTGTGTGTCAGACTTCTCTTCTCCACTGCTTCACACTTGTGCAGGGTGAAAGACAATCAAACTTTGTGTTTGCTTGATTCTCACTTTGTTTATTTCAGAAAATCAGTACATTGCGCGCATTGAGTGATCAGATGACAGCCCTGCATTAAATCAACCAATAATTAGCTTACTGTTCAGTAAGTTCTTACTCCTCAGCTTGAATTGCTACTTGGGTCGTGCCTGCTTTGGACTCCGGAGGGCGCTCTGGTCGAATCAAATTCGACGCCACACGAAGTTGATTATCTACATGACGCTGATTAGACTAGTGGTTCTCTACGGCCACGAGACCTGGAATAGGCTTGTGGGGACCAACGCTCCTTGGTGTTCTCGAGCGGAAGGTATTGCGACGGAACGTGGAGGAGGCAAATGAACCACGAATTGCACCAGCTGCTGGGAGAACCATCCATCGTCCACACTGCAAAAATTGGGTGACTACGATGCGCTGGGCACTTCGTAAGAATGGCGGACGACGGCCCAGTGAAAAAGCGACCCATCAGGAACAAGAAGAAGAGGCGCGCTGCGGGCAAGGTGCGGACCCTTCGCAGATTTCGAGACTGGCGACGTGTGGCCATGGATCGAGTAGAGTGGAGACGACTTCTTCGGACAGCAGAGGACATCAGGTTTTTGTGAGGTAAGAATCGTGTTTCGCATCCTTATTTGCTTAAGAAACACTTATCGGCACAGAGTAATTTGCGTAGTTCTTGAGATATTGCATTTTAAATTAACAAAAGTCAAACAAATTGACAAATATATATATATTTTTTTAGGTTTTCAACCTTTCTTCTTAAGACATAGATTCATTTTCTTGACTAATTGTTGTAAATTTGTTTGAAAGAAAGACATATGGAATATAACGGATGTTCAATAAAAAATGAGAATGATTTCAGTGCCGTCCAGCGCTCTTGTAAGAGCATCGCGACTAAGTTGCGTCGTACGGCTGACCAGGGCACAGTGGTTCTCCTTAGAACAAAAGTTGGCCAAAACCTCAAAATTGTTGCAAATAGGCACAAAAAAAACAGTTGAAATAGATGTTTTTTAGCTGTACAAAGAAAACTGACAGTTAAGAAGTCACAAAAACGATAATAGTAGAACCAAAACCAATGCACAATGGTCCCAAAGCCGTATTTAGGAAGACAAAAATGTTTGCGCCCAAACCGTCAGTTTTAGGTATATGGTTTTTTAGGAAAAGTTGCTTCATATTTTTTGTTCAATCTTTTTATGTTCGTAAAATTAGGGTGGTCCAAACTTTTTTATTATTTGAGATAGACCAAAGCAGTGTTGCAAACAGTTGTAGAACAATCAATTCAAAGCAACTTTGTTGAAGACACAACGTTTTTATCTCTTATGGTTCATGAGCTATGATTTTTTTTTAAACAAACAGGTTAGGGTGGCCACTAAAATCGGTTTTCTTTGAATATCTTTTCATGCGTTAATTTCTCGTAAAAACATTGTTCTGATTACATTTAGAACTTTTGATGACGCATTTTTTTGCTCAAGCAACTAGGTTACTATCTTTTTAGATTAGACAGTTAAAGGCTATTTTCTTCGAAAAATGACTCTTTTCAATTGTCAATATCTCAAAATGGAACAAACCGATTTTCAAACATTTAATTTCATTGGAAATTGTTTTTTCTTTTCTGTTTAAAGCATTTAATTTAACTTAAAATAAGTAATTTTTTCAGCACAAATTAGCCATAATTTTTCAATTAGAAAATATAACAACTTAGCAAAAATATGCGTCATAAAAAGTTCTTTAAGTGTATAGTATAAAAAATTCACGAGAAATGAACGTATCAAAGATATTTAAAGAATGCCGACTGTCTAGGGTCCACCCTAACCTGCTTGTTTAAAAACAAACGATAACAATGTAACAATTTTCAAAATGTTTTTTAAGAAGAAAAAAGTTATTTTTTTAAATTTAGTGTCAAAAATCTGTATTAAATAATACAGCGCGATATTTTGATTCCTATAAAGTCAAATCGGCAAAATCCTTAGGGTGGCCATAATGCCCCTAGTTCCCCTAATTACCAAAAAATGTAATGTGTATATTTTTTTATCAGACGTCATTTCGATCAGAAGTGACGTTTACGTGCTACAATGTATGAGAAAAAAGACAAAGATTGTTTGAAAATACGATAATATGAGTGCATATTTCCAAAGAAAGCCCCTATAATCGGCATCGATTCATCCCTGTACCTTCATCTACCTACACACAGATGTGCAACCATTTCAGTATCACTACTGCTGCAATCCACCTCTGCGTCTACCGAAACCACAGAACCACCCATCAACACATCATTAGCCACTTGGAAGGTTTCATTCACCGCGCTTTGGGAAACTGTGTTGGATGATGACTACCACACCAGTCCAATAAGAATTCCATTCACCAGTCAGCCAGTCGACGGTGTTTTGACCATCGAATCGAAGCGACCCCCCACAAGTAGTGGTATTGGTGGATCATTGCTTCATTCCGCGCATTGATCATCATACCCCGTAATTAATTCCCATTACATCTTCGCTCGCTACCACCGGAGGTTGTTTTTCTCAATTTCCATTCCATTTCACCACACACACCTCAACGTGTGGTACGGCAGCAGCATTCGTTTACGCAACTGTGCAGCAGTTTCAGTGAAAAAAGCTTGTGTATTTTTATTAAGGCAACCCAAAGTATGCACCTTTAAAATTGATTAAAAAAATTGAAATATGCTCCTTTAGAAACACTCGAATGCTAATTGGAATCATATCACAACATTTATAATTTTTTCCCCTAGATTTGTTTTCCGTCGATCTTGTTTTCCGTGCTGAGCACCAATGCTACCGACGCCAGCTCCCACACCTGGACCCTACCTATCGACCCATCAACTCATGAACCGGGGACCAACGGCTTTACTTCCCTTTCGAAGGTAGGCGTGATCAGAGGTGTTATGCCTCAGAACATCCCGGAACGCCAACTGGGATTGAACCCATGCCTGCTGGGGTGAGAGGTAAAAACGCTTACCACTACACCACCGGCGCCGCTACAACCTTCCTGATAAGGGGCTGTCCATAAACTACGTAGACAGTTTAAGGGGGGGGGGGGCACGGTCCATACAAATTTTAAATTTTTTGTATGGACAATTGTCTACGCAGGGGGAGGGGGGGTGAAGAATCCCAAAAAAAAACTGTCTACGTAGTTTATGAACAGGCCCTAAAAGTTGCCAATGAACACGTCCTATCTGCTGCTGTAGTCAAACAGAATATATTGACGCGAAGGGTAATTATCACGCCTCTGACAAGGCCTATACCAACAGCAGCGTTTGACAGTAGGCAGCATGTCCCGGGGTTAAACCGTTTATTTTGCTGTGCTGAGCCCGCTGTTACGGTATAACATGTTGCCTACGCGCCTGCCACTGGGCTGGTAATTATTGACAGTAAAATTGATGATCTGGACACAGAAATATTGTCAATCTCGATGTATTGACGTCAATATAGAATGACCAGGGGTTGAAACAGTTGACGTTTTTTACTACACAGATTTATCTGTAATCATACAGTTTTTTTTTCAATATTTTGATACAGATATCTGTATATACAGATTACAGATTTTTGAAAAATTTACAGATTTTTGAAAAATTTACAGATTTTTCAAATAAAGGGAATATTTTTGTATTGTTTTTTATATCTATTAAATCCGATGAATAATCGTTTCTTCTACGAGTAGCTTGAATTCAATCTCACATCAAACCCAAATCGTATTTTAACTAAAAAAAATATTATTGTTCTAGCTTCGAATGGACTTGGAATCATTCGAATGGACTTCTGATGTTCAGTTGTTCTGAACGCTCTGGGAGGGGGGTCTAAGATTTTGTGACAAGCAATGCATTAGGTATAGGAAAAACGTCACGATAGGTAGGGGGAGGGCGTAATTTTATGCTCGATTAGGCGTGGTAAACTCGGTAAACAAGCCATTTTAGAAAACCAACCAAGTGGTTGATTACAGTTTGTGAGTCGAAGAATCAACTGGATATTTTCTATATTTAAAAATCGTAATTACATAAATAAAGAATATTGCATGCAATTCGACTAAACTTCCTGTAAAAGTTTTTAAGTTCATAAATGACCAGATAAAGGGTTTGGGTAATCTGAGACATAAATAAATCAAATTTTAGGGAATTGTGATAGTTACTTCATTAAGGAAATTTTCAGTTGGAAACAGATTTGTCACTTACAACTGTTTGTTTTGTATTTTAAGACAGTAGAAGAGATACAAAACATTACAAAAAATCAAGATTGTAGGATTTCAAGATTTTTAAAATAAACAAATTCTTTAGAAAGCAAACTTTAGTATTTTTTTATGATTCTAAACGTTGAACAAACTCCTTCTGAACTATGAATTTGCTCAATAGAGATTAACGTAAATCCCTACTGAGACTATAATATAGAAATTATACAGATTTTTTTACAGATTTTTGTCAGCCAGATACAGATTAAAAAGATTTTTTGCGATGAAAATGCAGATTGAACTTCGAAAAAATGTGGCATCACTGCTTGCTTCGTTGTCGTGCGTGACAGTCTGTTTGTTTCGTACTCTCTTGTTCTACCGTCATCTCTCATACACAACACAAACGTTAGAACAACATTCGAGCAAAAAGAAAATTATCAAATAACCATCATATGACGTGTGTCCTTCCGTTCCAATTAATCATGTTTTGTTGTTTTTGACATCATCCACATCCAGAGGGCCAGTCACTTTCGAATGTATGGGAATGGTAGGAAACCATTTGGAAATGTATGAAAATTTTCAGTTTTTATTCTTTATCGTCTTTATGGGCAGTTTTAGATGCACAAACATTGCACCAGTACATTACTATGGTGATAAGGTAAACACTCGTTTATTTGTTTCCTTCTGTGAAAGCATGTTTAGTCACAAATCGTGGATTTTCTAAAATTCTCCATACTGCAAAAATGATTTTCCTACCACTGAAGGGGCGACATCTCTTGGATCTTCAGTATAGCTACTACTCAAATCATATAATTGATTCCTCAATTTGATGTAAATTAAACAATTTCTGATCGGAAATGTTATTACTAGGACATCGTTGCTTGCTATTTTCAGGATTAACACAAGCACATCATCAGCAGATCTTTTATGAGAAAAACAAAAATACATAAACTCGTGACTGTTCTCGGCGACAATGTCGTATGACAGAGCCTGTCATATGACATTTTAGTTTGGTACTGTAATTTGATAGCTTGTTTTGCAAGTGTCGGAAGCAAAGGCAGTCGAATATCACAGAAAATGTGTCGACTACGGTGACCGCTTATTGTCAATAAAAGCAATCATATAGGGTCCACATATTGACAATACTTTTGAGTATTACCAAATGTTTGCTCATGTGGTGCCCGCTTAAATAGAAAGCGTATAAAAACTGCTTCTAAATGACGCTTCTAAAAGACGACTCTAATGGTGGTAAGCTCCAACCGGCATTATCCTCGGATTAAATCCCGATAAAGAATGTCAGGCTGCATTGACGTCGACATCACATTTAATCACCATGACCAAGCAAAAATTTTGCAGATCATCCAAACAGGGATAGTTTATCGTATAGATACTATAGATTCCATAGATAAGTGAAGGCACAAAAAGTTGTTTTGGCAACCTTGAAAAATAAATGATCTAACTGGCATTCGTGAAAAATTTACATGCTGTCAAAGAGCTTTTCGTTGTGCAGTTTGTTTTGTCTCGTGCGCAAACATTCAAAATTAAGTGCAAAGCAAATATTTGCAACTCAATGAATCGAGCAGTGATTTGCGTTATATTCCCTTCTTCCGTTTTACGCGAAATAAATCGAAATGTGGAGTGTGGAAAGCGTTTTGTGCTCATTATATTACAATATTTCTCCCGGAGAAAGGTCCATGATGACATCATCCTCGTTTGTCTACACTAACTGATACCTCGTTTGACTACATTCTACTCTACCTTCGCTTATCTATGGAATTTGTAGTATCTGTAGTTAATCTGAGTTGGAGCTTACCGCGATAATATACAAGCAACCACCGATTCCTAGTCTTGAGTACTTCAAGGATTCTTCAGTAATCAAAGGAACACATTTTAGTCCTTGTTACTTTTTATGCCTTGTTGATAGTGACAAGACTCGGCTCTGTCCACCGAGAATGATCTTGAAACAAGGAAAAAATGAGTTAATTAGTCTTCATCTATGTGATTCCTAATCTTCTATTCGTTGTTGTCTAGTTTGAAGTGGTTACGACTAGGTATCTGATGCATGGTCGTTACCGGTATCATAGTTTATTTTTGTTGCTAAGGAATCCAATTTTGACTGGCAAAGGGGCGCGCCTTTGGAGTGTGTTCCAACACTACGAAGGAAATAAATAGCGGGAACTTTCAATTAGATTCGATTCCTTGCGATAAAGGCAAGAATGAAACCTGTTTAAAACCGAATACTTCATCATTTCTCAATAGTGATGGAGTAATACGACACGCATTAAACTAAGGACTCGGGATATACTACAATAGATCAAATTACTGGTCGCAGTGGTGTTATGTCCCGAACAGAGGGGAAAAAACCGTACCGGTGCGTTGTAAAATCTATTTTAGCAATCTCCGTCATAGTAGCAGCACGGTAGTAACCGACCTATGCGCTGCTTATTATGAAACATTATTTTTGAATGAACTAATTTGAATTTAAGTAGTTCCAGGCAAAATATCGAAAACAAAATTAATTTTTGAATCAACCATCTCTGACTTGTATCAAATTTTTCGTAATTGTTTGTTATGAGCAATGTATCACATTTTGGCAAACATACGGCCATTTCAGGTCTTGTAAAATTAACAAAAAGACATCTTTGAAATTTTTCAAAAGATTGTAGTACGGAAACGTCATTTCTGATGGAAATGGCGTCTGGGACAAATTTTTGTAGAAAAAAAAAATCAATGCATTTCTGGGAAAAATACACGCTAAATGTTTTTTTTTTATTTTAAGTAAAAATTAAAAAAGAATATATACAAACTCAAATGTTTCAAAATTTCTTTGCCCAATTTTTGAAATACATAGGATACCATGGACACTTAGAAACTGTCAATAACCGTAGAACAGGAGCTTTTGGTGAAATTATTGAACTTATTTTAAGTACGCTTTTGTGTGTATTTTTTCAAATGATTTAAAATGTATCAAACATTTTTGCAAGAGAGTTTGTGGGGCAATACCAGGCGGGACTCATGGGTGCCCGCGCTACCACGGACCAAATTTTCACGATTCGGCAGGTTCTGCAGAAATGCCGCGAATACAACGAGCGCACACATCATTTGTTCATCGGTTTCAAATCCGCATACGACACAATCGATCGAGATCAGCTATGGCAGATTTTGCACGAGTACGGATTTTTGGATAAACTGACGCGATTGGTCAAGGCGACGATGGTTCGAGTGATGTGCGTTGTTCGAGTATCGGGGACACTCTCGAGTCCCTTTGAATCTCGGAGAGGGTTACGGCAAGGTGATGGACTTTCGTGTCTGCCATTTAATTGACATCATGGCACGGAACTTTGAGACGATGGCGCAAACGTACACCAGACTGAAGACTGAAGCTAGGTGGATTGGACTTGCCATCAACGCATCAACGACAAAATACATGAAAGGAAGAGGTTCTAGGGAATACAATGTTAGCCTCCCACTCCGAGTTCAGATTGACGGTGACGAAATCGAGGTGTTCGATGGGTTCGTGTATTTGGGCTCACTGGTGACCGCCGAAAATGATACCGGCAGAGAAATTCAAAGACGCATTATGGCAGGGAATTGTGCATACTTTGGACTCCGGAGGACACTCCGGTCGAATAAAATTCACCGCCGCATGAAGTTGACTGTCTACAAGACCGGTGGTCCTCTACGGCCACGAGACCTGGACTATGCTCGTGAAGAACCAACTTGGTGTTTTCGAACGGAAGGTGTTGCGTACCATCTACGGTGGAGTGCAGATGGATGACGGAACGTGGAGGAGGCGAATGAACCACGAATTGCACCAGCTGCTGGGAGAACTATCCATCGTCCACATTGCAAAAATTGGGCGACTACGGTGGGCTGGGCACGTCGTAAGAATACCGCACGACGACCCAGTGAAAATGGTTCTAGAAAGCGACCCAACAGGAACAAGAAGAAGAGACGCGCAGCGGGCAAGGTTAATCGACCAAGTAGAAGGCGACCTGCATACTACGAGGCTGGCGACGTGTGGCCATGGATCGAGTAGAGTGGAGACGACTTCTTCGGACAGCAGAGGACAACAAGGCCTTAGCCTGATTGGTAAGGTAAGTCAAACATTTTTTTACGAATATAAATAACTATTTTCACGTTTTAACAAAAAGTTAAAATATATGACCAAAAGTTCTTGTTGAACAATGATGGCCACAAAATGGTTTTCAGGGTTTTCCGGAACAAAAAAGAAAGTGGTCAATTATTAAAACCGATCATAATCAATCGTGAATAATTGGATATCTGGAATTGAAATGTGGAATTTCTACTTTAATAAAATGTGTATGGATAATTTCCTCAACCCTTTGTCTGTATGTTGGGTTTATGACCTCAGGCAATTTTTGGAATCTTGATTATTCATCAAAACGATTTTTTCTCTGGCATTTTTGCATGGTAAAGGCTTCTTGTTATGCTCCCTCTTAGTTGAGATATATTTCGAATTTTATTTAATACCCGTTTTGAAGGATTTTCGCAATGAACTTAGCTTTATTCTAGAGGGGTTAAAAGGGTTAATAACGTTTTCAGGGTATCATCCAAATCATTTGTGGTATGTTTCTATCATGTGGATTATCGCTTGGGAATAGTTTTTTTTTTATAATGGAGGGGGGGGGGGGGTAGACTCTGATCCAAAAGTTCCTGGTTTTTTCTACATCGGTTAAAGTGATGACTGTTGAGTGAATTTTGATCTGGAACTGCACGGTCTGTCTGGGACCACATGATGGTTTTTCTGAAGATCCGGAACAACCGTAAAAGTGGTCAATCATTGAAACTGATTCTAGAGCCCCGCGATTTCTTTTGAATCTTTTGTACTGACGTAACATGAATAATGTTGAATCTGAAATCGGGATATGGTCTGTGGGGGGGGGGGGGGCGGCGGTGTGTAAAGAATAGTTTCCGGGAAGATCCGAAACTTCAGTGAAATTCGTCACTTCATGAAACTGATCTTAGTGCTCGTTATTTTTCAAAGTCACTTGTAGTGATGATCCTGTCCTAGTTTCAATAAAGCTTTAGAATTTCATGAATTGATCACTTGATCTTAAATATTCCAAATATTTCGTCAACTTCCTGGGCAAGTTGCCAAGTCTAAGTTCGATGTTCCGCTCGAAACATGTTGGAGTGGTACCGAGCCAACGGAGTCAATTTTGTGCCAAAATATATGAACACACCAAATTCACCGGAACTTTGCCCAATTGAAAAATTCTGGGCAATTATGAAGACAGAACTATGCAAACATCCCAAAACTATTAAAACAGAGCTGGAGTTGAGGAAAATTTGGGTAAAACCAACAAAAACACATTGGGAAAATCGATTGTACAAAATTTGATGGGTGAAGTGAAGAGGGAGGTGCGGGCATTCGGGATGGGAGACGAAATTGGAGCAAATAAATTTTGTAAATCACAACTCATTAGTAGTTTTTCATGTGTGTGTGTGTGTACAATCTAACCCCCACTGTCCGGCAGTGTTATTATGGAAGAAAACTGCTTTTTATTACCCTTAAATTAAAGCAGGTTTAGTCCGGGAGTTAGAAGGTGTTAGCTCTATTGCAGCTCCAGTGACCTATTTCAGAATGCCTGGTAATTCACGACCACTCCGAGGTCACTTTTACTTACAATAAGCCCCGCATGTTCACTCTACCTTTATCAAATGGATAATGGTATCATAAACACACTTCCAGATTCAAAAATATTATTTCCAAATCTGGCACGTATATAGTTTTGAAATTTGTTCAACTGTATTAAATCGATTTGAATGGACATTTTTTGCCAATTTTGTTTCGAATACCTCTTGATTCATCTGCTGGCAGCACTTACTGGCCCTTACCGGCGACCAACCCTTACTCAAATGCTTCAACTTCCCGGATGGCGGCCCGCTTGATTCACTCCATCTTGATGACCTTCTGTTGGCCTATCAGCCTCTTCCACTTTTCGTCCTTCAGATACAAATCTGGAATAAGATCTTTTTTTTACACCATCAATTTTAGAGTTTTTTTAATCGTTCAAATTGATAAAAACCATAAAAACACAGAGACTTTTTTTTTTAGCAAAATCAAAACACGTCATTTCAATCGCGCGGCCTACTTCGATCCACAACTCATTAGTAGTTTTTCATTGCCTGAAAATGTCAAGAAAATCCAAAAATCGGTTAAATTTTGGTGAGTAAATATATGTGTGTCATTTTTATCGAATACACCCTTTACAAGCGATAATTTCAGTGCAGTGAAAATTATGAGATTGAACTACCAAAGCGGATTTGATCGAAGATGACAGAACAGAACAGAAGTTATAATTGAGTTTAAGCTTAAGCCTAATGGAAGCGTTGGTCTTGAAGGATTAGTTGATGTAGAATGAACTGGTGGCAAGGTGGATAGCAATTTCAGTTCCAGTATTGTATTCAAATTCGGAAATCTACTGTATCGCTAGAAAGCAGCAATGTGTTTGCTAGTCGTCAATAGATGCAGAGTTTTTCGAGTCCAGTCTCATCCAGCCACAATATACGAAGACATCCCAAAAAAATACCATTTTTTTTAACAAAAATTACAAGCGGCGTCATGGCAACTACATATGAACGAAAGATAGAGCGATATAAGAGAAATTCCAAAATATCTCAAAGTAAACTTCTACAGCCATAACCATTTGTTGCCTAGGTTTAAAATTGATCCTAAAGACTGGAACGTGCAAAAATTGGTCGACAAAAAAATCGTTCTTTCAGTCAAAATTCATGTCACAAAAATCTTTTTTTTTTTCTTTTGGTAGTTCAATTCATATATTTAAAGGAAAAATGTTCGTTTATTTTTTTTTGTTTGCCAAATCCGAATTGCCATGCCTCCCGCTTAACCCCTTCCATTAAATTTTGCACCGTGGTCTCATCGACCTTATTCGCCGCCGATCGCCAGTTAGATTTTAACTGCTGCTCGTTTTCCATGGATTTATAAGTTTTTTTTTTAGATTCCGTTTGACCAAGGCCCAATACCGTTCGATAGGGTGGAGTTCTGGGCTGTTGGGAGGGTTGTGGTCTTTGGGTACCACAACCACGTTGTTCGCATCGCACCACTCGATTGCCTTTTTCCCATAGTGGCAGCTTGCCAAGTCCGGCCAGAACAGCACAGGTCTATTATGTTGCTTTAGGAATGGTAGCAGCCGCTTTTACAGGCACTCCTGGACGAAGATCTCTTAAATGATGGTTACCGTAGTAATAAAAATGCCGCTTTTTAGACCACACGTGCATATGGCCTGCCAGACGAGATATTTTCTCGGGAACCTCGATAGTTTGATGGTTTTGAAAATTTCAGCCACCTTCCCTTTTCGTGATGCGGTATAAAACTCCTGTCCCGGAAGCTGCTTGAAATCCGTCTTCACATAAGATTCGTCGTCCATGACGATACAGTCGAACTTTGTGAGCATATTCGTATACGGCTTTCGGGACCGCTGCTTTGCCGACGTGTTTTGTTTATAATCTCGGTTCGCCACCTTCACCTTCTTAAACGTCGACAACCCGGCTCATTTCTTGGCCTGCTGCACTGTAGTATGGAAGACATTGAGCTTGCCAGCGACGTCCCGGATGGAGAGGTTAGGATTCCGCTTATATTTCACCGCCACCTTCTTCGTGGTCGCTGCCACGTCCGGATTACGATTGCCGCCGCTTCCAGGCTTCCTGGCGGTCGACAGACGCTCCCCGAACACTTTTAAAACGTTTGTCACGGTTGATTTGGCCACATCCAGCAATTTTGCCAACTTGGCGTGTGAGAACGCTGCTCCTCTTGCTTGGACGTCATTTTGAAAACTGGAGAGTAAACGATGAAAACCCATCATAGCAACCATTGTATATACACTCAACTTTCAAATGCAGCATTTCAGGGTTTTTTTATGCATTTTTAACAGAAATACACCAATTTGAAATTGACCAATTTTTGGGCGTTCCAGACTTTATGAATTAAACTGGATGGTGGTTTTATTGATTTCGAATATCGAGCAATATGGGACGCACATGATTCGGTATTTTTTGTCGTTTTCTCCATACAAAACTTTAATTTTCAGTGTGACTTTTGAAAGTACGATAAAAATAAAGACTATTCCTGAGGTTAACTCAAAAGTGATGAAAAACCAAAAGGGACTGATATGTGAATTCCGGCAGTATAGCGTTCCCAAGTAACAATGCATTAACCATTTAGCATCCACTCTGATTTATGATGGTTTTATAACGGCAATGAACAATCCATTTAGTTTAAATATAGCCTTTCAAAGTGTAAAACATTCCTGCTCAGTAATTCAGCTTTTTGCTGTTTTAAAACCCTTTTATAGTCTGGCAAGAAAGTCAAAAACTTTTAAAAATAAATTTAAAACAGTTCTCAATCCCTCCTTAAAACTGTTCTGTAATTCAAGCATAAACGTCATTAGCAATTGTTTACTAATGTCTTGATAAAATACTTTATAAACGTGTTCTATCATTATAAAAGCAACCATAAAACCATTAGGTTTTGCATTAGAGCAAAAAGCATTTATTGTTGCTGTTCAGGCTTTATAAAGTGCATCATTAACTCCCCAATTACTCTGTTTACAAATTGAGCTTAAAAGATGGTTCCTCATAGTTAATAAATGCCAAATTTATGACAAGGAAATCTCGAAGGATAGACGAAGTAGGATGAAAAATTCAAGTCGATTTCAGCAAAATTTACTTCTCTAGAAGAACCAGCATACCATCAACGACTGTCCATCTGGCGGAGAAGAGCAAATTGAGCGGGGCCCTCGAATTCATACAACATTGTCGAAAGTTTAAAAAACATACCAGCCTTCTCCAGATCTTGCGAATAGATGACAACCGACAGCAAACCACTGAAACTGTTAGTTAGCGAAGATTAGCTGCTTTCCGATCCATAGCAGCGATTTTATTCGGCGAAAGAATCAACTATTCGAAAATTTCATTCAAGCGTACATCCCTGCATCGTTGGGCCCATCTGGAAGAAAGGGATCTTTTTCGGGAACGATTGCCATTCCAGCTGTTCGAAATGTGAAATGTAGTGAAACAGTATCGCACACTAACTGAGTAACTGCTCCCAATCCATCGGGAGAAAATCGCCTGGAAGAATCCAGGATCTCACAGCGCAACTATCGAAAGATAAACAAACTTTGCCTCCATAAATGCTGCCATTAATCTGAACGGGTTAGGATCAAGCAAAATGGCTTTAGATAAATACAATGCAGCCTGCAAGTTTTCTTCATAAAAGCCATTTTAAAACCTTATTCATTTGTTAAGGAATTCTTGAAAGCAAAACAACTTTTTCACAAATGATCCATGAAAATCAATTTTTATGCCACCGCCATGTTACAATTAATTTGCTTGTTTTTTGCAATCTTCGATTTACAATCTATTTTTTCTTAGATATAACTATATTTTAGTAAATTTAGTAATGAGCAAACATTTAATTGCAAAAATAAAAAAAAAAAAAAATCTCGGCCAAGCTCGATCTGTAGAATACATTTTATTTTTCATTGTTAAATAATTAGTCAAATCGACGTTTTACGAGGGTGGACTTAATTTTTTCGATGTTTTCACGTAAATTTCACATAAAAAATAATATGGCACTCAAAACTAGGCCACTTAATGAGAACTATTTTAATAAATGTTCATAGTCAACAAGATTTTTATACCATCAGTTTCTATTTTAATTATTGTGATAAGCTAGGATTCATAAATCCTTTTCTATCTTGATTGATGCTTTCCTAGAGGATTCAGCAAGCGGCTAGGGGAAATGGCTCGGAAAGGGTTTTTATTGTTGCTAAATAGCTTTTATTTTAGCTTTCAAATGGTTCTCAATGCGTTCGTCATACAACCTTTTGCAGTAAATCAATCTTGAAGAGCTTCGAGAACACACCCTTCAGAACCTTCTCCAGGGTGGGCCAACTAGACATATTCTAGTCTTAATGAGGTTTTGGTGGATGCATTAATGACAAAATAGCTTTGACCAGGGTTTTATGAATGTTGTTTTATAGTTGCTTTGTAGTATTTCATAAAACTTAAAATGTTACTTGGGTTGTGCACTTTGACTAGGGTTTCCGTCTGGTGTTCGACCGTAGAAGAATATTGTTATAGAACTTCTTTTGGAAGCTCAATCTAGACGGTTGCCCGTCACTTCACTCCTCTGACTAAAATAAAAACACGGACAGTTAATCGAGTAGCTGAGCAATAAAGAAGCTACTTGTTTTAGGTCTATGGATCAACGATACATTTTTATAAATGTGATAATTTGAGTGTTTTTTAAGGAGCGTTTTTCTATTTTGTATGGATCATTTATTAGTTTGTATATGCAAACGTATCTTTTCCATTTTTTACCTGCTTGTAGTCGCATACATCTGCGCACATACATGTATCTATAAGCGAGAGGAAGTTGTTATTACAGTCTGAAATTACCTGTTTGGCTGAAGCTCGTCGGCGACGACGAGAAGAGAGAAGAAACCGGAGGCTGCTGCTTTCTGCCATTGCGGTCCATGTATTGGTGGTAATACTCGGCGTAGCTTAGCTCTCAACCTCACAGTCATTATCGTAAGTGAGCTGGCAGCAGAAGGATCCCATCCGGATTAAGACTAAGAAAAACTAAGCGTGGCGTTTTTTTTTTATTACTCGCGTGTGCAATTGTTTCAATAGTCGGTGATCGGTATCGAGCAGGAGGTGTGTAAAGTCAATGGCAATCGAGTTAAGGTGCTTCATATCTATCATGTTTTGGTCTAGTGAACAAACGATTTCAATGACTTCTCGCACTCGGTGAAAGGGGTGTTTCGAGAGGATATCAAGTGACGAACCCCTCCAGACGGTTACGAGTTGAAATCATGGGTGGTGTAATCCTGTGTTACACAAAAAAAAAGTGAAAAGCCTAGCTCACGTTGTTGATCTTGATATCCAATTTGTAGTATGACAAAGAAATTAGAATGCATCGAAGACGTGCGAGAGCAACTTAAGCAAGCAGAACAGAGTCACAAATGCTAATCAATAACAACAACAGCAGTTGTAACAGTTGTCGACGGTGTTTCAACGGACGATGTTTTTGGAAAATTTCTGCTGGCTGATTGCCCATACTTATCTCTTGTTTTAACACATTTCCAATTTGCCTAAAATTTTGTAAATTTCATGAAATTTCAATTAAAATTCCCGTTTTTCAACTAATTCAATAAGCGAAACACCGCAAACTCAACATTCTTACGAATGTGAGAGAATTTTTCATCACCCCTTCGCACGGCTTGGTGTCTCCATCTGGTCGGGGCAGGTCCCGTTCCACTTTTCTCCCATGCCCACTCCAACTCCCTTGTCGACTCCACCAATAACCCACAACTCAACACCACGGTCTTATCCCTTCGAATGAGCCTATACCTTAAAACCGGCTCTAAGCGTTCCTCCACCCTCCGCCGCCCTCCCGCGCCTCGCTCGTTCTGTTGATTTCATCCGTTCATTTTTCTGTTCTGTTGATGTTGCTGTCGTAATTAGGGGACTGCCGGCCGGATTCCGAGTACAACGCCATCATGGTCAGGTTGTTTGTGTTGTGGTTCTTTCCCCAGCATCGGCCGTTTCGCGCTTGACTGTACTCGAAGAATTTGACCTTAGTAACGGAGCAGCATAAAGAAAGAAGAGTTAAATGTGTACCAGCAATGTCGAATGAATACCTACAAGAGGCGGCCTGGTTCGCGCTCTGAGCTCATTCTTCTAGACTCTCTATCTGATGTGGATTATCTGGAGCGCGTTGAGTTGAGTGTGTACAGGGCAAGTGACTTCTTCGGGGGGTAGTTGGTTATGTTATTTTTTTTTCTCCCTTGGTCTGTGAGCTTGAGTTGCGCTGCGCTGGTTGTGTGATCCAGTGGGAAGAGAGTTTACGAAGAGTGGCTTGAAGTTGCTGGTAAAGAAGCCATGTTTGGATTGGGAATACAAATGAGGCTTTTAAAAAGCTGGATAGGAAGATGATAATCGGTCAAAATGGAGAATTAATTCTGAGGGATTAGTTTTGGCTACGCAGGTGAACGCATGAATTGAGATACGGCGAAGTTTTTGCTAAAATAGAAGCCATTCGCTTTAACAACATTTTACCGTTCTGTATTTTAAACTGCGATTTGTTTCCAGGCTAGCTTTTCTGTCATTAATCGAGTTCGTTTTTATGAAAATATTTTTACAGTATAAATTAAACATTGCCTTTTTTAAAGCTGCTACAGTCGCATCTAACGTATTATTTAAAACAAAAAGAAAGACGCTTAATGTTAAGCTTAGAGCAGTTTCTTATTCAACCTGCTTTCGGCAAAAACTGAAAAAAATGGAAACATTTTTCGGTCAATTAGTTTATTACAATTTCTGTCATAAATTATTTTTTGAGATAAACTAAAGGCATTCAGATATATTAGAACTTCCTTACAAGCCCATGGAATTACTTCATCTTCAAAAAGCCTTTTTGTCGTTAAAAAACGCTGGAAAATTTAATGACTCCACTTCGAATATTACTGGAATGCGATTTCCGTAAATGACTTCCCATTTTAATTTTGCTAAACGTCATATTATCTCATCTTCCAATGAACATGGTGATGGTTTACTCCAAACAAGTAAGTGATGCAAATTTATTTCCGCATGATCTTCTGCAGATTTCAATTCTACCTATTCTGGTGTCCTGTACTTCAGGTGAAATGCATTGGACTAAATCTATTGTTTCTGTCTTCATTCTTTATATTCCATCTGGCCTGTCAATAAATTTAGCTGCAGAAAAGCTTATACTGGCTACACTTAGCTGCCTATTTTTGGCTGTACAGGCTGTTCTGCAGCTTAAATTTTCTGATGGGTTTTGACAGCTTTAGTAGAAATTAGGCTCTTTTTCGACTAAGTAAGGTAGATAACTACATCGGCATAAGCGCGGTAATTTTAAAATATATCAGTGACTTCTAAATGAATGAATTAATCATACGTTTGAAACGATAGTATTGCTCAAAAGTTACAAAACAAGATGTATTAGAACGCATAATTTAAATTACTAAACAAAAGAAGCAGTCCTAGCGAATCATTTTTTCTGCCTCCATCCTTATACCGAAGTAAATCCAATGACGTTTCAATGTGTGTGGGTGGAATTGAAACTTGTATGACGGAATTGGGATCAATAAGCAGCTTTAGGTTTTAAAAATATATCAACAATATGTGGGTCTTTATCAAATGTAATAGTACGTACCGAAAGATACATTAATTTAGTAGTCAATTTTGATCGAAACATAATTTTTTTTATAAAGCCCGTTTGAAAAGAGAGAAAAGGTGCTCTCTTTGCTTAGCATGACGGAACTTAGATCTTAACCCTATATTTACTATTTGAGAATTTCCATATTAATTATTTGGCAGCAATCGGTTTTTCTTTCACTATCAATTTATTTGTCAAGGCCAGTGCTATCGTCGTAACATTTGAGTTAGTTAGTGGCTACATGAAATATGATGAAAAATACCAGAAAAGTCCAAATAGACATGAGCTGGAAGCTGATAGTAGAAATGTTGTGTTTCCGCATTGAATATAAATAAAAAAAAATTAAAGGGTTGTGTTCTAGACACTACCTCAGTTTGACATAGAACTACGCAAAATTGATGTATGTCATGCATTTTTGGCTGCATACATCTTAAATTTTTCAAGTAGATCCATAGGCCAACATTAGAGTCATTTCCCCTATTTCAATGTTTCGGTTATGGTTCAATGTTGGTTCAAGTATTTTTCCTGGAATGTAATAAATTTTGAAAATTTAAATGTGGGGTCCTAATCAAGCCGTTATATATTTAAGGGTAGCACCCAAGATGCCATGCATGTTGTGGGATAAAACAATTGCCAAAAAATACGTTAATTTTGTTCAGTAGCTCCATCATTAGTTTTAAATTAGGTCTCTGAAGTAGCGAAAATAGTGAAGGTTGCATTTTATAATAACGCAACAGGCAGTTGTGTTTTTCCTTATCAGAAGACGGTACTTTCAAAATTGAGCCAAATGTGGGTTCATATGTCAGCAAATTGGGGAAGGAAGAGGTATAACGATCATACGGGGTTTAAGAACCTCTTTGTTCTCTTATTTGGAGGACAACCCTAACATAAAATAACCATGCATCATCATTATGTAGTTTACATCGTATCCGTAGAATGATGCAACATAGAATACTGTTACTTTTCATAAATAAAACTTTTAGTTTCCAATAAGTAGGTGCATAGTACAACAATAATTGAAAATTGCGGAGATTCAGTTATTGAATTTCAAAGTCAGAGCAAAAGCTCGTATACAGGTTCTCCACCTGTTGAATGTTTTGATATTAAGCATCATAGTTAAGGTACACCTGTGTAAGTTGAAACGGTACGAGTATCTCTTTGCGGAAGTGAATATTCACTGTAATTATTTTTGAAAGGCATTGTGTACTATCGCATACTACTATATTAGAAATAATCTCAGTGATTATTCACTTCCATTAAGAGATACATCTACCGTTTCACCTTCCCCACGCATTTCAACTTGCCCCGGTGTAGGGTAATGGATTTTGGTTGGACCTATATAAGTGAATATAGCATATGTTTTTGGTGAAAAAATGAATAATGTTCTCATAATAGGATATTATTGAAGGTTTTTATTCAGAAATGAATTTGAATCATGGTTGGACCTAAAAATGCATCATGGTTGGACCTATTATATAAAGTACCATTTATATGCTTAAGAGCCCGCAAGGCCGAGTGTCATAAACCAATCAACAACCGCTAAATGAAAGGTATTATGGTCACATAGAGCAACCGGTTCCGGAAATATGAACATGCTTATTTGAATGTTTTGGATCTCTGGGCAGAAGCGGGTAAAACTTTAATGGAAGTAATTGTACTTAATTGAAGATTGTAATAGTTATTTATGGGAAAAAAGTTAGCGTCAAAGTTCATGTATTTGTATAGATAATTTCCGCGTTTCGTTCTAGTTGAACCCATCGCGGGTGATCCACCACTAGGGGTGTTTACATCTGTGCTGATTTTCTAGCGCTGGTAGACGCTGATGCCCTGCTTATATTATGCTAAATACTTTTTTGCACAGTGCTAGTACAATCCGCATAAACATAAACACCACATTAACCGCTAGCTTGCTCCTGCTTGCTGCAGGACCCAGCGCCATGCCGTCCGAAGCGGTAATGAGCAGAGGCATGGCAGCAGCGTTTATTTATGTCTTTTGAGGTTCAAGCAGAACGATGTGCGACCCAATGGTACTCGATTATGATGGCTGGGTTTGGGAAAAACGTTTATTTCATGAAAACAGTGATAAAATTATCATTTGTAATCATCAAATCGAAAAATGAGCTACTAAGCTTTAGAGAAAGTTCAACGACTTTAAAGTGCACTATATTAGAGGGGATTTCAATCTTCTCTTAAAGCTAGGATGACGTCACAACTATGTACAGGGAGTTCTTCGAGCTCATAAAAAAAAGAAGTTCTTACCTTGATTCGGTGGATCCAAAAGGGGCGATGACTTACGGGGTTTCCCACGGCGGATGTCAGCAGGCAGGCCACACAAACATGCAGTGGCACAGAAAAGGGTCCGATTCCTGTCGTGGACCTTCCGGACCGTGCTCCGATCCCGTAGCTGGTTTAAATCGTCCGATTTAAGACGAACAGTATCCAACACGTGTTCGAGCAGTTCAAGAGTAATACCCGAGGCGCACGGCGAGTCGGACGAGGTATCGCTATCCAGGACACACACACCGAGTCGAACCGTTTGGCTGATGGCAGAGGCACTAGAACCGACCGAACGGGAAGCTTTTCGATTGCCTGCAGTTCTAACGACGGCTACTATTGGCGTCACAAGCTATCGAGGTGGTTGACGGATGCCTCGAACGATCGATCGTGGAGAGCTTTGATCGGGCGTCGTTGGGTGGTTGTCGGATCGGTCTCACTCCGGTGAGAAAGCTTCGTCCCAGGGTCGAAAGGCGGGTATGCACTACGGATGCGCAATCCTGTGCGAGGTTCGGTCCAGCTAGCAGGCTTCCAAGCCCCAAACAGAGGTTCGACAAATTTAAAAGTTTGAATTTGTCCAGGGAACATCTTAAAAATTCACAAAATTTTATACAAACTCGGGGAAATCATAGAGCTTCAAAAAATTTGGAAGAAATTCAGGATGCTTTGTAAACATTCAAGAAATCTTCGTAGAATTGGGAACGTTATACAATCTAAATTGATTGATGAGCGTTTTAGTAGAACAATTGTATAGGGTAATAACTGTTTTTTCTTCTTTCTTTTAATTCTACTACTATTGTATCGCTTTATCTTTCAACCATTAATTTTCACTTTTTACTTGCACTATCATAAAAACTATAACAGATCCGTGTGTCGTTAACTACTTGACTAGACACTGAAGAAGTTTGTAAGTAGTAAACGAAATGCGTATCTGTTATAGTTTTATTTTTGAAGTGGTAGTGAAAGTAAATAGTGAAAATGAATTAGTGCAAGTGAAAGTGGTAAAATAGTAATAGAATTAAGAGGAAAAAAAATAACGTAATGAGAAAAACTTTACACAAGTTATTACGTTTACACTTCGTGAAATCACAATGGACTTAAAATAGATCAGGAAATTCCGTAGAAATTTAGAACAAAATGTAGAAATTCAGAACAAAATGTAGAACTTCAGGGTTCAAGCTACACACAAGTTCTGTAACATTGTACATCTCTTTTATATAACTAGATTTGGTTGCATAGAAGTTTACTCAACAAAATTTCATGAAAATGTGTTACTTGGGGGATCTTCGCAGATAATGACCGAAGTTCTAAAAAGATCAGAGGAAGAAGTGCAGCAAACTTCATAGGATTATTGCAAGATTTGTAGAAGTGAATTACGTAGGCATTCGAAGAAAACTTCATAGAAGTGCTGGGATTAAGAAGTTCAGCATAATTCTTAGAACTTCAGGGTTTTGTTTTACTGGAAGATTTGGGAATTTTGATTCGCCCTGATGTTAAGGGAAATTGGTAGAAAATGTTCAATCTCCATATAGACGAGATGTTAGTAAAGTAAAGCTGGATCATGTTCTGAGGATCTACAACCAATTGAAATATTCTTTCAAGACTACAGTCAACTGTAGGTTGTTCAGAAAATGTTCCAACTAGTTTACCAGCTAATTGAATCTACTGGAATCTTAAGTGATGAGTCTACATTTAATGGACATGTTTGTACATTCTCTATATGGAAGACCCGTGCCTTGGTGATTTAGCTATCAACCATTCCAGAGCAAAACGATATAGTGGTTATCAGAATTTCGTTGAAATTTGTATTTTGTTCCATATCGCAATATATTTTACTAGTATTTTTTATTTTTTTTTATTATGGTGACCATTTCCATGTAAGGGTGTTCCAAGAAATTGATTTTTTTTTAAATATTTTTTTGAACCGCTAAAAAAAAGCTAATTACAAATACTTTTTAAAAATATATAGTTATATTAGAAAATTACGATTTTGTATTGAAAAAAATTGATTGTATTTTTTTTATTATTTCATTTTTATGAAATTACTGTCTTGGATGGATCTTGCAATTTTATCTTAGTCTTAGAATTATGACAATTCATCGAATTTTGTTGACTTTAATGCTAAGAAAGATATATTTTTTTTTAGTAACAAAATCTTGAAAACATATGGGTATGGGTTCTCAAAACTATTTTTATCTTAACATTCAGAATGTTAAGAATTGTGCATGGACACATATCTTTAACATTTTCATAAGTTTTAGATGTATTAAATTTATTATGTGTGCACTTTACCATGTTTCAAACTCAGAACTTTAGAAGATAATAAATAACAAACTTCTAGAATTTAATTTTGCCTCCTATATCTGAGATTTAACTGTCGATGAAATATTCAAAATCTAAAAAAGCTAGTTAGAAAATACATGGAATTACCTGATTCTAAGAATATTATTTAGTTTGAGATACTGAAATTCATTAGATCCGAACGCTATGTGATTTAATTATAATTGTGATTCAATATAATTATAAAAAAGCATGAACAAACGATCATTGCTTGTTCAAAATGACTAAGCTTTTAAGGCTCTCTCATCAAGGTTCCAATCTTTGTTATGAAATAAATATACTCAAGTTTATGTTTTAACCATTAAAGAAATAGTAAGCAACAATATCATATTATTGGTCACAGAAAAAAAAAATTACCCAAAAATAAGTTGCCTTGACGCAATTCGATTGAAGAACATCTTCGCGATTTTTTATTTAACCGGAGTTTAACAAAATAAAAAAAAATGCAACAGGCCCCTCCCTTAAGCCCCCTCCAGATAAATTTTCTAGCTACCCAATGGATACAGACCAGCGCAATGTTCTACAACGCATAAGAACAATTAATTTGTAGTAACTTCGATGAATAATGCAATTTATTACATCTAATGGTTCAAGTTTTTTACTTGTTTTACTTGTTTTTAAGAAATATAGGGTGACTCCTAAAAATAAACTTTTTTGCTGTTTTATTTATAAAAGATAAATCGACCTAAACAAAACAAACTTTCACAGTTTTCTCACTCTCTATTAATGAAAGTACGGACTTTCAGATGCAATTAAATGCTTAAAAATTGACCACTTACAGCTCAAGTGGCTGTTATTCGCAGTCCCGGTCCAAATCGTCATCGATATGCAATCACCCATATTCTTGTTTTCGTTCGAACCGTATTTTCCATGCAAAAAAACTTCGAACGACAACAAGAATACGGTTTAATATCTCGAGAAGGCTGCTCTCTTTTCGTATGCATGATCACAAGATTGATGCAAAATTCTAATTTTCACTCCACAGTGCTCAAACGGTTCCAAATTGGGTCCGGATTAGCTTTCCAAAATTTTAACTTATTGAGTAAGAAACTGATTTGGCACTAACCATTTGATGTTTATTTTGAAAAGAGTATGGGAAAACCAATTGTTTTGTTCATTTCTATCTAAAAATTCACCATATCGCTTTGTTTAAAAAAATGATAGCTATGCTCAGCTACAACTTTGTTGAAAATCACAAAAGAACAAAAGTTATTAATGATTCAAGTCACTGATTTATTATGAATATGCTCAAACAACTGTTCAGCAGGCAACATTGGTGTTTCTGGCGTGAAGAATAGAGCACAAAAATCATGGCTACTATGTCACTTTTCAGAATACAGTGTTGCCTACAAGACAGCTGCTTGAACATGCCACAGGGTTATCAGTTAAATAACTATTTGAATTGATGATTGGCCAAAATTCAATCTTCTGCAAAGTTGTAGCTATGAACCTCGAGTAAGCCGCGAGTAATCGGCCCAACTCCTACTAGACATAGAATTAAGTGAATTTTGTTACACACAGTGAACAATGAATTATCGGCTCCGTAAAGCTAACGCGATTAAGCCTTCCAAATAAACGAACTAGATAAAAAAAAGTTGTAGCTGAGAAAGTTTCCCATACGAATATTTGTAGAACTTCCTAACAATATGGAAAAGGCTAGAAGTCAATGATCCAAAAATTTGGTTTTTCCATATTAATTTCCATATAGACTTCAAATGGTTTGTGCCAAGTCAGGTTCGTATCAATTGAGTTCAAATTTTGCGAGGCTAATCAAGACCCAATTTGGAACCGCTTGAGCACTGTGGAGCTACAATTCCAAATTTTGCATAAGTCTAATGATCACCAGTCAGAACGTGAAGCAGATGGCTTTGACATGTATATGATGTAGTCCCATCATATTTAATAAAGGAACCCATAATTTAACCGCTTTTCAGTGCTTCATTTACATTTCTCCGTCGACATTGTTGTTATCGGTTCAGCCGGAGGTGCTGATTTCTATTAGCAAATTTAGCTTCGTCTATCTATCGGGATTTTCTAGTCCGATACCGAATACGATAGGGTTACGATCACATTTTTCTCAGCATGTCCATTTGTTGACAGAGTAGTGGGTGATATTATGATACACTTTTCTAACACCAAACAGCAACAATATATGCTTTTTGTTCTAGTTGCATCCGAACGGTTTTATAATTGCTTTTACAATGATAAAACACCTTTTTGGAATGTTTTGTCTAGACATCAATAAACATACACTAACGAGGTTTATGATTGGTTTACAAAACAGTTTTATTAAGGGATAGAGTGCTTCATTTCTAAAACCAGGCAGTTTTTGATTTTATCGACTTTAAAAAGTTTTCAAGACAGCTTAAGAACTTTTCAAAACCAAAACCAAAACAAACAAAAAAGCTGAGCTACTGGTCAAGAAAGTTTTGCACTTCTAAATGCGGTACTGCCGTTCTACGCATATCTGTCCCATGTTCTAAAAGTAGCATCTGAGAAAAACGCGGAAAATGTTTCCGATCATTTCTGCTCAACTGGCAGCATATATAATAAGTGCATTGTTAACATTTCAACAGAACTAACATATTTTGGTGGAAGCTGTCAACATTACCTGCATTGAAATCAGTTAAGCATATTTTTATACGAAAAATATTCAGTGGGACTATTATGCCAAGCAATTTACCATGAAGTAGAAAATTCTACGCATTTAAGTCCCACTACGAACTATTTATTTCCGTGTGGCTTTGATGGGCACGTTGCTTTTGATGTCTTCACTCTAGTGTTTTCATGGGCGTGCTTGATTTTTTGACGAAATTTTGGAAGTTTTTAGTTAGTAAAAGATTGCATAGGTTTCCTATTTACTGATACCAACCATGAGTCCGTTGACAATGCTGCAAACATCGTGAAACCTGACTGAGGTTTCAAATCTCGTACATTTGCCGCAACAAAGACCATCCGGAAAGCAAATGCACAACCCTTGTGCTACAAGACTGTTGAAATGACTAATCCAATCATGCAGAAGGTGACACCAGTGTTGCCGCATTTTCTCAAATTTCAATCTGTATTTTCGTCGCAAAAAATCCTTTTAATATCTGTATCTGTCTGACAAAAATCTGTTAAAAAAATCTGTATAACTTTTTTATTATTGGCATTCACGTAAATCTCTATTGACTTCAGAAAGAGTTTGTTCAATGTTTGAAATCTCGATAAATGACAAAATATGATTTCTATAGAATTTATCAAAAATTTGCTCTCAACAACTTGAAGAGACTTGCAGAAACAATCGAGTTGTAGAAAAACAATTCCATGCAAAATCACTATCATAGTAGCCATTCAATTCATTTTTTTTTGTAATTACTTTATTTGTACAGGCTCAATCGAATAAACTTTACAGAGCTGAGTTATCCTTTGCGTTATACATTATTTAAAGTTAAAGGAACTGGACCGAGTACTCGCGGTCGTCTCGAGGTTAGTGGAGATTTACAATGTTTTTTGGATGGGAAAAGGGAAGAAGGAGGTTTTAAATGTGGTTTACGATACAACTATTTAATTAATCCTAAAGCATGAAATCATTCCATTCATGTGTACTATGGTTCTATAATTCGATAGCGAGCTAGTGGACATCGAGTTAGGGAGAGTTGACAGTATTTTTAAAAGCTCGAAATCCAACAAGCTTGATATTTTAAAGGATTTTTATCTTTTCTATAAGTCTGAAAACACTGAAAATAAGTTCCAGTAGTTAAGGCAAATCTACTCATTAACAAGATGAACGTAGGTCTAAAGGAGATTGTCCTTAATTATTTTGAGTTCGTCCATACATTTATAAAATTGAAATGTTTCAAATTAAAACTCTGCTTAGTGTTTTAATAAGAATTATCTTCTCTTGCTAATTTTTAAATAAACAATAAAACTTCTACCACCCGAAATGGCTCATACCGTTTCTTGTGATCCTAGAAGCCCTGTTTCAATCATTCTTGAACTCTATTCGATGCGTTAATTATTGAATCAGTAAAACAAATCTTTGTGGGACAGTTATGCATAGAATTTCAACATGGAACAATTAGACATGATATTGGTTTTATATACACTACCGATCATAACTTTAAGGACATCCCCAAAAAACCATGCAAATATGCTTTGTTCAATGATCTCTCATTTTACGTTCAATTTTTGATCTCCAAAGGTTATTTGAATGGTATGAATGGTATAGCATAAGTGTTCTACTACAACTTTTATTTCAAAATTTGCCCAACCTAATTCTAAGAAAATCAGTCACGATTCTTCAGAGTAAATTTTGAAAAATATTGTAACTTTGGGTGAACTTTTAGCACACAAAATTGGAAGATTATATTGAACAATTTGCCTACGAGGAAAGTTCCATTTCAAATGATCTAAAGAGAACGAAAATTGGACGTAAAATGACAGAGATATGAACATAACTAAATCGCATTTGAAGCTTATTGCTTATTGCGTGCTCTCAACTTAGTGTTCTAGGTGCACTTCCACAGTTATAAAGTGAGAGCTTTCGATGCCTGTACCATTTTTGCATGAGTTTAATTATGTGGCAAGTACAATCACAGGGAAGTCGAGAAATTTTCCAACCTAAAAAATTCCTAAACTGGACCGGGAATCGCACCCAGCCACCTTCAGCATGGTCTTGCTTTGTAACTACGCCTTTACCAACTGAGCTTAGGGAGGCCCCAAGGACCAATTTATTTCACTTAAACACAACTTCTGGACCACTGTGGAGTGTGATTCCTAACGTCAATTCAGCAAATAGTCCATATGAAAAGCAGGGTATGATCAGAATTTCTGAATATTTAAATAATATATGTTTTTCAAAAGCATTTGTTTCCGTTGAACAACCATGTTCCAATTGAGCGTGTACTTCTCTGATGAATTCCACCATTTAGCAGCACTGAACGCACTCACTCGCTCCCTGAACACAAGCACACAAGTTGGCTCCGAGACCTCACCATAAAATACGTAACAATCACCCACCTTGAACGACACCATACCTCCCAAAGGCAACCGTTCCATTCAACCCAACAACCCATCGTTTATGTTTACGACCATCTGCACTCTATCTTCGTTTCGTTGCATCATTTATGCTACGAACATATCACTCTCTCCCAACTCGGATGGGCGTCTATCCGACGACAACAGCGCTAGTAGTAGTGATGAAGGTCTACAATCTGAGAGAAAAACATATTTGTTTCGCCGTCGACTCAACTGAAAACTCGACTCTGCTGGATGTATGCTTTTTTGTTGCTCTCGGAACGTCGTACCGTTCGTATCGGATGGACGGCTAGATAGATAGATAGATAGATAGATAGTTAGCACTACAGACTGGCTGCCCCTCGGACTGGGCGGGCAGCGAGAATAAGATTACAACGACCAAAAGGTAGAAAGTTGGCTGTGTTCTAGTTCTGATTCTGAAACTCCGAGTTTAGCGAGGCTGTCCGTGTAGGTGTACGTGTGTGCAGAGACATAAATAGCTGTGTGGTTCTGGAGAAAATAAAGAACTCCAAAACGGATAGGAGCTGTCCGATTGAGGTAGAACTTTCGAAATGTGAAAATATTTAGTTTCGACTGAAGCGCGAGTCAGACCGGGAACCAAAAGTGCTGAAACATGAGTTAAAAGTTGCAAATGAGCGCACCCGGGGCGAACACAAAGGTTTTCACGTTTTATTGTTGTCGCCGTGGCTCCAGCAGGGCAGAACGTAATAAAAGCTACGACAGCAGAAATAATTCGTGTGTGGTGTGTTGTACGTAGATCGAAATGAGTTTCCGTGGAAAATTTAATTGAAAATTGAAATTTCGCGCAGAGATAGAGGGGTGAGCTAGGGAGGAAGAGGGGGCCTAGCCTAATGTTTGGCCTGCCCGAATCGTGTGGCCAATAAAGCTCCAGCTGCGAGAGAAAGTGAAAAGAAGTGCATATTTTTTTTTTCTGTTCGCCGGTGCATTGTGAGTGAGGCGAGATAATTTAAAGGAGATCTGCCTGCAAACTTTTATGCGTGAAAAATGGCTCACTTCTCCATCTCGGAAATGCCGGACATGAAAGTGACGGATACGTTCCCGAAGAGCGGCCGTGTCACCGAAGGTTAGTAGGACACATAGGTTGTTGTTTTTGTACTTTGTTTGCTTACGATGAGTTCACTCCCAGTATTAAATTTCACGTGCTACCCATGAAACGTTCATAGAAGGAAACGGACAGGCAAACACGTTGCAGTCGACTCGATTGCGATAAGGAATTACATTCATATTTATATTTTCATGTGCCATCGGCGAGTTGTGATATGGGTCAAATTAACTGCGTCCGAGAGGCACCAATTGCTCTGCTATGAGGTTTGTAGTGAGAGCGAAGCAAAAGATTTAATTGCATATTCGTCGTCTCAAAAATTTCATTTTTGTCCCAAATCTTTGCTGTTCTGCGGTGCTCAACTGGCAAACAATCCATCGAACGACGCTTCAATTTCCCCGGTCGTTCTCACCACTGGAGCGGCAAATTGTCTTCAATTAAAGAAGCAACATGAATTGAATTGAATTAAGCTCGCGTATTTGCGATCGGCGTTACGACTAACGACGAAAATAAAATACATCAAGAAATGATGCATACAAACTGAAACTGAAAGACAACTTGGAGCATCTGCCCTTGCCTTGCTCGCTCGGTCTTAAGTTTTGCCACGCGGTAAAACTACATTGGAGCACAACTATCAGGTCACGCAAAATGTATACACATACAAAGTTGGCTTGTGCAGGTTTCTTCGTCTTAATTATCGCTGCGCCTTTAACTGATCGGGTGGAGTCAGCAGAGCGCACAGAGGGTGCAATTATCTGCCTGTAAGACTCTGTTAGACTGGGAAGATGGTATTGGATGCAGAGAAGGAACTATGCATGATGGCGTTGAGTGTTCGACAATTTCTACTGCTACAGATATTATGAATTAAATATACCGTACCATTTGCAACGCTACTTTTCCAAAAAATAAATTGATTATTTTCGGCATTGGCGTAGCTGATAGCAGTACCTAAGGTGCCTCAGGGAATGAGATGGACCACCCTCCCCCCTGGAATAAGACCAGCAAAATGTCTTGCTGTTGGACTTCACATTTTGTAGGATCTATAAATTTTTAAATCATCAAAAATAATGTAATGAGGGTTGGCTATGCCCTTGGCAAACCCTTTAAATGATGCTTCTGTTGAAATCAGGACTGTAGAGTCGGAGTCATGAAATCGGGCGCATTTTTGAACAAAAGGAGTCGGAGTCTGTGTCGGAAAAAAGTACCGACTCCAATTCCGTCTCCGACTGTTATGAAACATGATTTTAAACATGAGCGCAGAAGACAAGCTCTCAAAACTTATCTTAAGTGTTTGCAGTTTTCATTAAGCTTGTTGTACAACCATGGATTTAATTGAACGTTCTAAAAATGTTTAAGCTTGCGTGAACTACTAGACTTATGTGAAAACCTCAATAATTTTCTTAACATCTCTAAAGTTCTCTGAAAATCTGGGAATTTCTTGAAAATTCTCGCTAATTTAGTGAAACTAATGGACTGAACTCCCCTCAAATTCCCTTTTGTTTTTGAGCTTTACTAAACTTTTTTGAGATGCTCCCGAAATGTCCATAAAAGTTCCTGAAGTTCTCGGATCTTCCTTTAAGTTCCATAGACTTTTATGAAGTTCTCGAAAAGTTTCTATAGGTCTCTGTACTTCTATGAAGTTTTCGAAGATATTTTGAAATTTCAGGAACTTCTCTTAGCTTTCTCAGCGAAATAATCACAATAGTTCTACGATTTTCACTGAAGTTCTAAAGATTTGTCTGAAGTTCAAATTATTGGAACTAATTCATATCTTCTTCAATAGTCTAGAGTTTCCTGATGTTTCTAAAACTGCCCAAAATATTTCTCAATTTCCTTAAAATTCTGTAGACTGCCCTGAATATCTTAGTATTTTTTTTTTTTGATGAACCCACCATTTTACTGAAATTGATTTAATTGTTCAACAATTTTCCTTAAATTTTATAAAGTTTATAAAAGCTCACGGAACTTTGCCTTAAATCACTAATCTTCCCTGGAAAGCATGGACATTAGAGTGATGCAAAATTTGAAATTTTCGCTCCACAATACTAACGATTCCAAATCGGATCCTGACTAACCTACAAAATTTGAACCCATTTGGTGAGAAACTGAGATGGCACAAACCATTTGAAGTTTGTATGGGAATTACTATAGCAAAACCAAAATTTTTGTTCATTTCTATCTAAAAATTCACCATATCGGTCTGCTTCAAAAGCTTTCAACTGTACTTGTAGGAAATTTTCCAAGCTACAACTTTTCTTAAGACCACTTTTTGATTAAATGCAAGGATCGAAAGTTATCAATGGTTCAATGCGCTGATGTCTTATGATCATGCTCAATCAACAGCTCAGCAGGCAACATTGCTGTTTCTGGGGCGTTGAATAGGACACAAAAATTATGGCTACTATGTCACACTTCAAAATACAGTGTTGCCTACAGAGCAGCTGCTTGATCATGTATAAGTTTACCAATCTCTTAAATAATTAATAACTTTTTCCTGTCTCGTTTAACATAGAAACGATCTTCAGCAAAGTTGTAGCTGAGAAAATTTTCTATAAGAATGGTTATCAAACTGTTTCGGTAATGAACAAAAAGGTGAGATTTCCCATAGTAATTTACATGTAAATTTCAAATGGCTTGTGCGAAGTCTGTTCCTAACCAAATGAGTTGTAACTTTGGGAGGCTAATCAGGACTCGATTTGAAACCATTTAAGCACTGTGGAGCGAAAAAGTCAAATTTTGCATCAGTCCATTGGACATACCAGAAGTTTTCTATGCTTACCTTAACTTCTTTTAAATGATCAAATGTTCCGGTAAATTTTCTGATATATATCTATAATTCCCTCAAGCTTCTAAAGTTTTCGCATCAATCATAGAATTATCAGAATATCCTATAATTCTAAGGAACTCCTTGAAAGTCACTGCAAATTTCCTTAAGTTAATGTGATTTTTCTGATGTTATCTGATCGTCCTCGAAGTACTCGCAACTTCACTGAATATAATGAATCAATCTAAAAATAAATAAATTTCTTAGAAGTTCTCTGGAATTTCTTGAGAATTATCGGTGCTTGCTAAAAGTTCTCGACTTTTTTTATTAATGGAACCTCGTTGATGTCCTCTAATCAACTTAGCTAAATTTTCGAATTTTCGTACATCTTGAAATTTCGATTAAATAACACCACTGAAATACTCTCACATTTTCCGGATGTTCCTATCATTTTTATTGCGTTCCAGAAATTTTCTCTGAGCAATCCGAAGTTTCCGGAAATTACGGTTTCTGCAATTTCCTTGACATTTTTGGAACTGCCCTTTAATTCTCTGATCGGTCTTGATGTTCTCGGAGCTTCCATAAAACTCTCAACTCTAATGAAGATCTCGGTTCTGCTTTAAAATAAATGGAATTCTCGTAAACACCCTTAAATATCTCTGGAATTCTCTGGATTTCCGTGAAGTTCCTGAAATATTTTTGAAGTTTTCATAAATTTTCTGAACGTCTCTGTAATGAATCTTTCGGAACATCTTGAGGGTTCTCGATTTTATTTCAGCACATCATGGAACTATCGTGATTTTGTCTAAACTCACCCTTAAAACTTTTTAAAGTTTCGGGGACTTAAGATCTCTGGAATTCACCAAAGATCTCTGGATCTAGCTTTTCTGATATCAATAGAACTTCATGAAAGGTTCCACATTTTTGTTAGAAACGTCAAGGCATTCAAAATGTTGTGATCTTAGACTTACTTAAATTAAGTAAGTGTTCAACTTCAACATTTAATAGATTTAATAGTAAAGCTGTTTCTTTAAAACTGATTGTCATGTCTTAAGAACGTTTGCGTTAAAGAAATATTTTTAACACATTTCATAAATAGCATTCTTATTATAAACCTGGTAATTATCCGCCAAAGTTATGGAAAAACTCAGGGAACTTTATTTAGCCAAACATTTAGACACCCTGTAGAACGAGAAGAACGATTTAACGTAAAAAAGCTCTTTACAAGCTCGTCAACTTTGAATTGTTCAAAAAATAGGACAAAATGGGAAGAATGATCAATCTTGAAATAAATTCACGTTTAAAAAAGTTTAAAATAGTGACTTATCACAAGGAAAAGTGACTTTAGTGACCTGGCCTTAAAAAAAGACTTTTTAGTGACTGACTTGAAAAAAGTGACCAAGTCACTAAAAAGTGACTCGCTACCAGCCCTGGAAGGGGCATAACTGAGCACGCTTTTCCATTTCCATTGACTTGCATTCGCGAACACATAAAGCAAGGAAAAAAACATACCAGTTACGAATCCTGATGAATGTTGGCGTCTTAGTGGAATACCTGTATAATGAGAGAGAGAAGGATTAGTATTTTCCATTTAATTCCACTACTTTATTTGCTTATCCTTGACAGATACGCGTATTTCGTCTACAATGTGCAGACTTCTTCAGTGTCTTGTACTAATACTCGACTGAAGAAAAACATCGCATTTACCGAATATATATTAACACAGGTACATTTTCACTTAGAAACTAGGTAAACTTAAATTTAATTTTCTATAGGAACAGGTACTCCGCTGCTTACTCGTTGATGCGTCCTAGGTAGTAACTTGAAAAGCCATGTGTGTCCGTTTCCTTGATCCCTGAATTTACGTCACAGTCGACCAGCAGATGGAAATGATGTGAAAAATGATAATGACGTTTTGCTACCTGTCAAATCGTGTGGAAGATGTTTTAATACATCATCAGTTTTATAATTGCAAATCTGAAAACTAGGTGGCCAGTTCTACCTTTGCTTAAATTCATCACGAGTGGAAGTGATTTGGCAGACCCTTTTGTAGAAGAAAATTTCGGCTGCTCTTCCTCTTCCACTATTCTAACGTAACCTGTTTTCTCAGAGCTCCGATAAGATCGATTGTGCGGCTTCAGCTTGTGTCGTTGGGGATCAACTATCTGATGGCTGTGTTAGGGGTGAGCACCTTGCTTTCGAAGAAAATGTATGGGAAATTTTAATATTTCCATATTTCTTCATTGTTAACTATTTAAATATTTATCAATTATAATGTGTGACCAGACTTGGTAAAAACACCACTCGGTGCGGCTCGGTGGCAACCTACTCATGTATGCACAGCACTGGGTTTCTTCGATAAAGCACCCGGTGTCGGTGCAACATGTTGGCACGCCACCGAACCAAAAGAGAAACCCAAACGCGGTGCTACGGGCTTCGGCTCGCCACCGTGCGGCACGGAGCCAACGGAGCTCATGATTTCGTATCGTTCGTTTTTGGTGATGCGCTATGCTCGGTCCCATTTGCGTTTTTGTCAAAACTGAGTTTTTCAATGGAAGTGGTAGCAAGTAGCTCATAGTTTAATTATATTCGATGAACTCAAGAAATTTGTTCTGAAATAGTTTAGAAAAATGGGCAAGTAGGTTTTCCCTTTACATAAAAATCCATGGTGCGAAGCAAACTTAAAACGCGTTCTTAATTGCGTTCGTCATTTCTCTCGACAGGAACAGGGTCCGTTCGGATACGGATGTGTTGGCCATTTTCGAAATGTTGAAAATTATGAATAACCGGGTGAAGCAAAATGTCTAGATCAACCATAGAAAAGGGCCCCTCAGCATTTGTAAACAAATCGTTCAAAAGCCCTTTCCTAACACAGTGGCGAGCCGACAAGAGGTACCGAAACCGAGTGCGTGTTAGCTTTGAACGGGGAGCAATATTATTGCACGGCTCGCAGTGCCGGTGGGTGTTTTTCTAAGTCTGTGTGTGACACACCACACAAATTTTATAACACTGGTGAATCGATCGACATACAAATCATCAAAATCCTTCGATTATTGGCCAAGTTATTAGAATTTAAAGTCTGACCAATTTTCGTTGCATTTCCCTGAATTAATAATTTGTCAAGCTTCTGTATTCATCTTCCATCAGATGTCACTACTGTTGTTGGCGGTGACATCTATCGGAAGCCACACTTATGCTGTTTTGCGTTAATTGTTCACAGAGGACACTGCAGTGCAAAACAAGTCTGGTACCTCTATATATGCATTTAGAATAATATTCGAGGTCCCTCCTTTTTTTATACATTCTGCACTCAAAATAGCTCACCCCTCACAGAATTTCCCACCGATTTTTATGAATGGGGCGGGGCCGAAATTATCTTTTGTGCAGAATATGTAAAAAAGGAGGGACTTCGAATGTTAATCTAAATGCATATATAGAGGTACCAGACATGTTTTGTAGTGACAGGTACCCTATTTTAACGGCACCGATGGTGTAGTGGTAAGCGTGATTACCTCTCACCCCAGCAGGCCTGGGTTCAATCCCAGTAGGTGCCACCGGGATGTTCTTAGGCATAACATCTCTGATCACGCCTTCCTTCGGATGGGAAGTAAAGCCGGTGGTCCCCGGTTCATGAGTTGATGGGTCGATAGGTAGGGTCCAGGTGTGGGAGCTGCCTTCCTGGCACGTCGGTAGCATTGGTGCTCAGCACGGAAAACAAGATCGACAGAAAAAAACAAACCAAAGGAAAAAAAAAGGTACCCTATTTTGTAATCTGTGAAAGGGAACTCACAAATCAAGTGTCATCAAAATACATGGCATGTTGAGAGATTGAGGTCGGGAGAGTGAATTTTCTCTCTCTAATTTGATTTTTTTTTTTACTTTCTGGGGACTGGTAGTAAAGCAGCTAAAAATGTATGCATGTAATGTAGAGGTACCAGATATGTTTTGTAGTGACAGGTACTCTATTTTGTAATCTGTGAAAAGGGAATCTTTTACATGGCACGTTGAGAGATTGAGTTCGCGAGAGAGAATTTTCTCTCTCAAATTTGAATTTTTTTTTTGGCTCTCTGGGGACTGGTAGTAAAGCAGGTAAAACTGTGTTGGGAAAATTCATTTTTATTTAATTGTAGCTTGTTTAACAATAATTTATGGGGAAAAAACTCAACGACAAAGTTCCTGACTAATTTATTTAGGTTGTCGTTCTTTTTTTTTTAACTGATTATTCCTACTTCTCTCAAATTCTACATGGGGATTTTTATCACTTCCTACCAGCGGAACAGCGCCATCTCTGTGCAAAATGACCGGACGATATGATTAATTTTTCATAAAAAAAAACATTTGAAAAATGTACAAATGATAATTTTATCTCTGTTTTCATGAAATAAACGTTTTTCCCAAACCCAGTCGTCACAATCGAGTACCACTTGGTTCCACATCGTTCTGCTTGAACCTGATAAGATATAATACAGCGCTGCTGTCGTGCCTCTGGAAGATGACCAAAATTTTGAAAAATAAGTCGAGACCGATCCCTCCGCTTTCCTCTGTTGACCAGAACTTGGACCCATCCCTACTCATAACGCCAGTTGAAAAGGCCAATGCTCTTGGCCAACATTTGGTGATTTCACATAATCCTGACCAAACCATGGTGAGCTCCCATGGGCCTGCCGTACTGAAGGCAATGTCTAGAGTCGTTGACACCCCCGTTGTAGTGCATGATGATAGTAAAATATCGGCTGATGAGGTGATAGCAGCTGTTAGAAGCTCTAAAAACATGAAGGCCGCGGGTATGGATGGTGTAGTCAACCTCGGGTTGAAAAACTTGAGTATCGATTTCTTTAACCATCTTACCGCTATCTTCAACAAATGTTTGGAGCTTTGCTTCTTCCCTGCCAAAGTAATCTTACCAGTGTCAAAAGCTATCGCCCCATCAGCCTGTTGTCCTCCATCTCGAAGCTATTGATAATAACATCTTTCTCAAACAGCAATTCGGGTTTAGGAAAGGCCACTCTACCAACCACCAACTCGCGCGGGCTACTAGCATCATCAAGCGGAACAAGTCCGTTTCCAATACATCTGCCATGGTATTGTTGGACGATGCATCGATACAATTTTCCGATCTACCTCGTGATGATCATCAAAAACTACTTGTCGGGCAGATCATTCCAGGTCTAGTTGAACAATGTCCCCTCTGATACGTTCAACGTTGATGCAGGGGTCCCTCATGGTAGCCTGCTTGGGCCTATCATATTCAACATTTTCACGTCAGACGTTCCTCCCCTGCCAGGTGGTGGTATCCTGTCAATGTTCGTAGATGATACCTCCATCATCTATAAGGGTCGAGTGGTCCGTGCTCTGGCGAGTAAACTACAATCAGGCCTGGATGTTCTGTCCGACTATTTCAAGAGCAGGAAGATTTTTTTCAAGGCAGCTTAAACACAAACCATTCTGTTTCCACACTCGAATTCACCTCGGCTTGTTCCGCCTGCCAACGTTAAGGTCCATCTTGATACCACTCCCATTGAATGGTCGAGTGAAGAAGTCTACCTTGGTCTCACCCTCGATAGCAAATTCCTGTTCCGATCCCATGTGGACAAGACATCCACCAAGTGTAACATCTTGATCAGGTCGGTCTACCCTCTGATAAACAGGAGGTCCACCCTGTCCCTCAAAAACAAGCTTGCTGTCCACAAGCATATCATTCTGCCGGCTATTGAGTATGGTATGCCCTGAGTGGTGCGAAGACGGACCTCAAAATCGAACCACTTTCGAGCTGTCAAATCGAACCACTTTTTTATCATTGTGGTTCGTTGAAATAGATAGAAGTATTGTTATCGTCCAAAATAAAAAATAAATATTTTTCAGTAATGTTTTTGATGTTTTGATGTTTTACACAATTTTTATCAAAATGAATACTGCACAACCGGTCACTGGGTTTGATTTGAAAATTGAGATCCACCTCACAGAAACTGAGCCACTCTTTTCGTACTGCTGAATCCTTGGGAAACCTGAATAGGCTTCGCTTTTCGTCGTGTCCATCTTTATAATTGCAAAAGTGAGCAAAACACTTCATTCTGAATTTTATTCCACTCCGTAAAAACTCCAGCTATGAACAATGTCAACAAACAATCACAAAGTCACGAATCGGCTCTGCACAAAAAGCCGTTTGACACTTCTCTCTACCAACCGACGGTGATGAAACGTTTATTTCAACACTGCCAACATGAAGAAAATTTCACTTCGCACCACTCAGGGTATGTCAATCTGCACGGTAAGAAAAAATACTCAAAATTAAGTTTAAAAAAACTCAACGTTGGGTTCTATCATTTGAGGTCCGCCGTTGAGTGAATCAGAAAAGCGGCGTTGGTTAAAATTTACTCAACTATTGAGTAATAATAAATGAACTCAAATATAAGTTTATTTTCATTGAGGTTGCTTTTATGCGCCTTTAACCATTTCATTTACACAAGCGTTGATAGACGAGTGGTGAACACACGGGCCCCGTAATCTCAACGTCCATGGTTCGGTTCCAGTCTGCTCCGTTTTATAATTTTTTTGTCAACGCCAGGATTACTCAAAATTGAGTTTTTTTCTTTAACTTAATTTTACCTAGCCCCACGGAAGCCACGTGATGAGTGAAAGGAACTCAATTTTGGGTACTTTTTTCTTACCGTGTGGGAGAGTTGTGCTAAGTGCCACCACCTAAAGCTTCAGAGGATCAAAAACAAGATTCTTAGAATGATCCTTAACAGTCCACCGCGAACTCGTAATTCTGAGATTCACCACCTGGCCGGTCTTCAAACACTCGAGGAGCGAAAGACTTCCACGCTGGAAAGGTTCAGAGTCGCCTGTCTGCGATCAAACCACCAGATCATTCGTGATTCGGCAACCTAGTTCAAGTAGTTAGGTAGGTTCTCAAATTTTTAAATTCAAACGAAAACAAGCCCTTTAAAGGTATCCTGTAAATTAGCGCTAAACGCAATCATCACATTAGAGTTAATTGATTAACTAGAACAAAGATGAAGAGCCAAAGGCGGCTTACCAATTGAAATGTAAAACCAAACGAACGAACATTTTACTACTACTACTACGTGCCCCTGCTCATTATCGCTTTGGACGGCGTGACACTTGGTCCTGCAACAAGCAGGAGCAATTCAGCGGATAAAGGTGGATCACGGAGTGATCACCTTCACAACCAGCGATGGGATGGGTCGCGTTTAACTAAACCGAAACGCGGAAAAGTTATAGATGCAAAACACCCCCATCCCCATACCCTTCCCCCTATAACGACAACCCGAAAAAGATATGGACTTTGACGATTTGACTTTTTCAGTGAAATAATTGTTAAGCAAACTACAATTATAAGTCTAAATAAAAGTTTAATTCCGTTAATTTTTTACCCGCTTACCAGATAGTCAAATTTGCTTAAGAGGCATAGACATGCATTCGATGATATTCTGTTGGTGACAACTGACTGTAAAACATATCTGGTACCTCTATATTTGCAATTAGATTAACATCCGAAGTCCATCCTTTTGGTCAAATGAAAATCATGTGGAGTTTCACATGGACATTTGTTAATAAAAATGTGAAAATTGTTTTGAGTGGACCATAGCCGAAACATTGAAATACTTGAAAAATTTAAGATAAAGTATAATAGTCAAAAATGCATGACATACATCAATTTTGCGTGGTTCTATGTTATACCACAAACGAAGTGACAGACGGAGCGGCTCGAAAACTTTGGTGACTAACCTGCTATTGCAATTTTTCAGTGTACCACATGGCAACACCACTACTACTGGATTGTACCACATGGCAACACTACTACTGGATTGAACTAGCATGTTTTGGTTCTATCTCTTTCACTCTACTCAAAACTGAAATGCATAAAAAAATGACAAAATGATACGCACTATTTGCACACTGTCAAAGAATCATTGTACACAAAATCAACTTTGTTCAAATCAAAACAAAAAAACTAACCCATCTGGTGGATGATGGCACAAGCTTCCAAGAAAATTCTATTACAGTGAACCACATTATTTTAATGGATTTCTTCGCCAGTTAGTCGTCTGTCACTTCGTTTATGGTTATACTGCGGTCGTGGCTAGGACACAACCCTTTAATTTTTCATCATTTAGTCAAGGGCAAACAACAGAAACAAATGACAGTCAACTCTCCCTACACAGAACAAAAAATATGAATATTAATTGTCGATCGTATTATTTTAAGTAAAACTACATTGAAAAAAATCTGAAAAACATTAGATAATTTCATACAATATTTGAGGTATTTCATTAAATATCTCATAAAATTACATGATATAAAATGTTTATTTGTGTGTTTTATAACGCTTCATTTATATGAATCATGTTTAACAAAAATTCACGCTTTTTGAACATTGTAGACAGAAACTTGCAAAGGGGTTGTTCATAAACCACGTATGCACTTTAAGGAGAGGGTTAACATATGTCTACGGTCCATGCTCAATAAAAAATAGGGTGGGGGTCTAAAACTGTCTACATAGTTTATGAACAGCTATAAACAAGAAGTGAACATTTACGCATCAAAAATATTGTCAGTTTTTACAATATTTAGCATAAATTAGCGTGTGCGCTAGAAATCGCTGAAATTTCCGTTAGTAATTGAACGGAGTAACTCGTACGAAGTAACATATCGAAGAAGCTTAATTTAAGTATATTTCAAATGCTAAAAGAACCCTTGATTTTCATTAGAGGCTATGCATTAATAGTGCCACGCTAAATTGAGGAAACATTTACACCCACCCCCTTAATCACTTTCGTCACGTTTTTCCAATACTTACTACTTGTCACAGAATATTGTAGAGAGTGACATAATATATACATCACCCCATATTTAGGATGCCAATTGAATAAGAGAAATTTGACTGTATTTCATGTTCTGAAATATTGATTAACAGTGAGCACCAATGACCCAAATACGTATGCCAGTAGATGTTAACTTTTGTAGACCGTACGATATTGCTTGAACTCCAAATAATGTTCAAATTTCTCATGCGATGCCAACAACACCTCCAGTTTCAGCAAACGCATATATCAACAACACAATCTCCGCAAGGGCAGGCGAAATAAATTCGACGCTATGTACCCGAAAGGAATTACTAATGACAACGCCATGTGAATTCTAGCAAATCTAATTCAAGTCGGTGTTTCACCTTTGCGTACGCACACATTGTCAACACTCACAGAACCTTCATTTTCACTCTCTTCTCCGTTATTCGTCTTTATTTTCGTTTCACAAAGTCACTTGAAAATAACGAAACCATAATAACTCGAATCACTCCTTCCAGTTTTCCATTCACTTGAACCCCCATACCAGTTTCAGCATCCAATTTTACTTTCATCTGCTCGGCTCGGCGTGGATGAATTGCCTTTACCTGTGCACAGAAAAAAAAAGATGATGCACGGAATTCAATTATCTACTCGGCTCGGCAGGTCCCATCCATTGACTGCAGAAAATAAATAAGTAAATAAAACCACTGGTAACTGGTTTCGTGACTCATTCCGTGGTTACGAGTTTGATTTTTTATGGAAGTGTGAGAAAAAAGTCTTCCGAAACTATAGCCGCGAAGATAACAGTACTGTTTGCCTGGGAATCTGGTTATAGCGCAACTAGTATAGATGAAGTTACAATCATATGCAGGCACTGCAAGCGGCCTATCGAATTTGGAAAATCCGAAATGAGATGGTCCAGTTTCGATGGAGCTACAAAGTCTCGTTGGTGGTTACAAGGAGGGAATCGAATGCCAGGTGAAAATGCGAGATAAATTAGATGGGGATTTCCTAATGTCTGGAGATCTAGATGTGGCTGAGAAAATGCAAACGTTCAATTAAATAACACCCCTCCCGAATTTCATTAATTGTGACTTTTGTACCTTCTGAGGTAATGGAGAGAAAGTAAATCTGCAACTGTAAATTACACACGAGTATTTTTTTTTTGAACTCGAAGCATGAAAACAAGAAAGGGAATATCACCTTCAACTCGATCCTAATACTATGCGGTTTGGCTACTGAAGGTGGAGCATTTGAAATTTGAAAACACAGACGCCATTGATTCAATTCGTGATCATTGTTCACTTGATCTGAGGTAGACTTTTCATCAGACTTGAAACCCCTGCACAATGATGATTCCTTCATGTTCTAAACGCAAAACGCGCAGTTACAGCTTCAGAATCGGAACATAGCTGAGAGCATCCCGCTCTATAAATAAAGTCCATAATCGTCGCTAAGCCAAATCTGGAAAAAGTGCACAAAGCGCATATGTTCGGAACGAACCAAGTGCATTCCAAACACATTCAAAGCTATGGGTGTGTGTGTGTTAATGTGCACGAGTAAGCAAACTTCGATGACGTGATGTTATTATGACTTTCCTGTCCTAAGTTCATTGCCGTCCCTCGGAGACCGGAGCAGTGTGGCCAGTTCTGCGGCTTTATCCGATAAAATGTACTACGGGTCGACCAACAAATTATTCGGATTTTCCAGATTTTAAGGATATTTTTAAAGGCTCCCTCCCGCCTTAAGTTTTCTTTCAAGGGTTTTAGTAAATGGTAATTGGATATTCCTAATCTGGATTGTTACAAATGGAACTGAAATCCCAAATTTCATCAATTTTGTAGCACTGTTAAATAACTACGATTATCATGTTAGCGCCCCTCGGTGGTAGTTTGTTAGTTTAGTTTCAAATAGCGAAGTGATTATGGGATCAAAAATTATATCGTTGTGCTTAGAAGATGTACAGCAAGCGATGTTAAAAAAAGTTAACAACACTGGACCGGAGAACGCAGCGACAGCATGTAGAAAGATAGGTATGCAACGAGAGCTGGGCTGAGCTAGTTGGTGCGGTTTATGTTGTGAGCGCAGCACAAGCAACAAAACATATGGAATAAGATGAATGATGTCCAACGCCGCAGTGATGCGTTCGTTGAAGACCGTTCTACGTACTGGTTGAGAGATGAAATAACAACAAACACAACATATGGTTTCAGTTGGGTGCAGCGGCAGCGGCAAATCATACAGATTAATCCGGTTTTAAGCCGGCTGGCTGACAAGAAGTTGAGAGAACAGTGGTTATTTGATTACGAAGAGGAGAAGATGGGACTTAATTAGACAGACGATGAAATATTGACTTTGCTTTGATTTATTCAAGGGGATTGTGAAAAAAATTCTGGTGACTAATAAAGGAACTTGATTGTATGATTTTGGGTAAGCATTCTTCTACTCTCACGTATATCCTGAGCATCTCTAGTGATGCATAGGGCCAACGTGATAGTTTGTCATCCTGAGTTGACTGCTTGCTTGAATGAAAGCTACTCACGAATCTTTAATTTTAAAGGGTTTGTGATTAAACTCATGATGTTCTGTTCAGTAAGCAAAAACGGTCGCTCTAAAGCCACCGAGCCCCTCATATCACATTTCTATATACTCGTAAACTTAAAGCTGGTTACTCACTGATTTTGCATATGTGTGCCCCTTTAAGGAGCATCCATAATCGTAAACCAACTCGTATACTGAAAGGAATATCTTTAGAACTTTCAAACACAGTCAAGTATCCAGAGCTGATAGTGGGTCACTTTTTAGTGACTTTGTCACTTTTTTTAAGGTGTACACTAAAAAGTCCCTATTTTCGACAAAAAGTTACACAAGTCACTTTTTTCGCCATTCCCACTTGATGTAAAATTCGTTAAAAAAATTGATAAAAAAATAAAACAGTGCTACACTATGCTTAGTTCTTAGTTGGAAGTTCATTAAACTAACGAACGAAAAAGTACGCAGAAGAAACCAAGACGATACATCACCAAAGCACACTTTTATTTGCGGTTTCGCACCTTTGAGGAGTCCAGATTCAACTGCAAAATTAAATAATCAGGGTGACCGGGAAATCGGGATAACCGGAAAATACCGGAAATTCGATGTCACCGGGATAAACTCGTGAACTTCGAAGCCAAATTGAAAAAAAAATGTGCTTCTTCCTCTCTTTAAAAAAATCTTAAGACCAGATTTTCAGGATACACTTAGTTTGAAGAACTATTAAAATAACTATTTTACAAAGCAGTTTTGAACAGATTTTAGAATAGATTCTAGAGATATGTAATACCAAGGTACTTCGGACAAAAAGTTCTAGGGGTTTTGAGATGAACTATACGAGGGTAATGACTAGATCTCCAAGTCAATTGTGTGAGATCAGTGTTTTTTTGTTTAAGTAGCCCTGTGAACAATTTTTTGGGTACAACTTGGACTAAAGGGTGATACGGTCAAAATTTGGTCAAGGGAAAACGCGTGTAAATCGTTGAAATTGTTTATTTAAAAAATCAAATTAAATTTCTTTTTCAAGTTCAATTAGTATAAAATTCAGGAAAAATATTCAGTTAGGCTTCCGCTTTTCCAAATCCGAATTGCCGGGCCTTACGCTTGACCCCTGCCATCAGAATTCTTTAAAGAAGTTTATAATTCAAAGAGAATCTAAGGACGAATTTGATGATTGTTTTAGTGTTCTGCAGAGAATTTCTGCACTGTCATAAAGAAAATTCAAGGCACTCCCAGAGATAAACTCGAGTTATTATTTAATAATTTTTAAAATTATTTTGAAAGAAATACTTCAACTTAAATAAAATCCTGTTAAGCTCTGTAAATGTTGAAGCTGCAACGGGTTCAATACCGTTGCCTCCGAATCGCGCTTGGCTGTATGCACTCGACGCATACGATGAGCCTCGAAGTACTCGCGGGTGTTCTCCCACTGACAGATCGTTTCGCGGAACTATCCTTCCGGTTTCTTATCCGTTGTGAAGTAATGAACCCATTGGTAATAGAAAATTTTGAGAAGCTGCTCGACAGAAATCCTCAAACAAGATTCATGAGTCTCTATTACGAGTACATGACGCTGGAGATTGGCCCTTCTTCCACCAATTCCTCTCGTGTTTGCCTCCAAGACTTTTATAGTTCCTCTGTAAATTTTGATCTGACCATGTTGCAAGAAATCCGTGGAATACCAGATCACCATCGGTCGATGGTTGTTCCCTTAATTTTTGCAAACAAGTACCACCATGTTAGTAACAATAAGAGTTTTTTCACAGATGGGTCAACTATAAACGCTTCCACTGGATTTGGAGTATTCAACGAATTTCATAGCGCCTCATATCAACTGCAAAAACCCTGTTCCGTATACGTTGCGGAACTAGCAGCCATATTTTACGCAGTAGAGCAAATTGCCTCACTACCATCTGATCACTATTTTATTTTTACTGATAGCCTTAGCTCGTTGGAGGCTATTCGATCAATGAGGCCGATGAAGCACTCCTCGTATTTCCTGACCGAAATCCGAGCTAAATTGAGTACTTTATCTAACTGCTCCTATACTATCACCTTAGTTTGGGTCCCATCTCATTGCTCAATTCCGGGCAATGAGAAAGCGGACTCGCTAGCTAAGGTGGGCGCTATGGAAGGCGATATTTTTGATCGACAAATCGCCTTTGCGGAATTTTTCTCAATTACCCGTCAGCACGTCCTCACCAACTGGCAACAAAAATGGAATGAGAGTGATCTGGGAAGATGGTTACATTCTATTCTCCCACAGGTGTCGAACAAGCCATGGTTCAAAGGATTGGACATGAGCCGTGACTTTATACGGGTCATATCAAGGCTCATGTCCAATCACTACTCGTTAGACTCGCATTTCTTCCGAATCGGGCTCGCAGGCAGCAATTTGTGCGCTTGTGGTAGTGGCTATCACGATATCGACCACGTACTTTGGTCATGTACCCTCCATTGTGTTGCTAGATCCGAATTATCCGCATCCCTCAGGGCCCGAGGAAAACAACCCATGCGGCCCGTTAGAGACATCTTGGCGAGCCGAGATCTCGACTATTGCAATTTAATATATGTGTTTTTAAAACGGATAGATCTGAGGATTTAGTAGTTAGTGTCATCTTGTGTTCCCCCAAGTTGTTAGCTGCCCATCGGTGTACCCCCATGTTTGTCTTTTTCATCAGTTGGTCGCTTAGTTCGAGATCAAGAGCACATTGCTCTCCAAACCTTGTGTTCTCAATCCCTACCCTGCCATCCATTTGTTACAATTTGTTACCCCTAACCTCGAGATAGCCGCGAGTAATCGGCCCCCGCTTTACTAACGTTAGTCTTAAGAAATTTTGTAACCTAAACAATGAATATCGGCTCCGCAAAGCTACGGCAAATGAGCCTGGAAAAATAAACACATTAAAAAAAAAAAAAAAAAGCTCTGTAAAGCTCTGGAACTTTAAATACGGCAAGTTGGAATTTAGTGTAGCCGGTGCGGTCGGTGGTGTAGTGGTAAGCATGATAACCTCTCACCCCAGCAAGCCTGTGTTCAATCCCAGTCGACGCCGCCGGGATGTTCTGAGGTATAACATCTCTGATCAAGCCTTCCTTCGGAAGAGAAGTAAAGCCGTTGGTCCCCGGTTCATGAGTTTGATGGGTCGATAAGTACGGTCCAGGTGTGGGGGCTGCCTTCCTGGCGTCGGTAGCATTGCTGCTCAGCACGGAAAACAACATCGACGGAAAACAAATCAAGTAAAAAAAAGTAAGAATTTAAATTGTTACCCTTAACCAGGGTTCTGAATTTTCGATACAAAGATAAGAAAATGAACTCTCCGCAGAATCGCTTCATTTTGAGCAATATCATTTTCGTGTCAGTCATCGTGTTTCTTGTTATCGAGTCACGATGCACCTTCCTCTTTTCAAACGTGACTGGACTATCACTAGTTTCGTTCGTCGAATGCTTCAGTTCATTTCATTTGAAGCAAAGACTTGCAATTGACGGAAACTGCTTCCTTCGTTTTTTACACTTTCATTTCAATTCGGGGCTCATTAGACTTGACACAACCTGACGACGCAGGTATCAAATTATAGTATCCGGATAGTATCCACACAATATAGGTTGCCGATAGGGATGGCATCCAGATTATATGTAGTAAAAATATATTATTTTATATTAAACGAAAATTAAATTAACGAGGCCAATCTGGATCAGGGAAAGTCTCAAATACCCCCACAATATGGGTATATTCGGAACGAGGACGACACGAAGGTGCGGAAAATCAATATTCGACGTTATTTTGGAATCCAAAATGGCGGTCATCAGGTTTCAGAAAAGGGTATTAATTAGGGTATTTTCGGATCGGGGATGCCGCGTAGATGGCAAAAATCGATATCCGACGATATGTTGGAATCCAATATGGCAGCCATCAGGATTTAGAAAGTGTCAAATATTCTACAATATGGGTATTTTTGGAACAGAGACGACGCGTAGATGCCGAAAATCGATATTCGACGCCATTTTGGAATACAAGATGGTGGCCATCAAGTTTCCTAAAACGTGTCAAATACTCTAAGATATGGGTATTTTCGGAACGGAGACCACGCGTAGATGCTGAAAATCGATATATGATGCCATTTGTAGGCTATTTGGCTCTTCTTCTGAAATTGGAAGCTACCATCTTGAATTTCAAGATGGCGTCACACATCTATTTCTGGCTTCTAGATGTCAGCCCGATTAAAAAAAAACCCATTGATCGGTATTGGACAGTATTTCGCAGTTTTTCTGAACCAAAGCCGCCATCTTGGATTTAAAGTGACATCAATTTTCGGCGTCGGATATCGATTCCCAGCTTCTAGACGCTACCAACAATCAATACGAAACTAACGATTTTAAATTGGCTCACCACTTTAGTAGCCTATTGGTCCCAAGCAAACGATTAACGTACCCTATTCTAGTTGAAATTCTATTACTACACTATGTTTGTTTTGATTCGCTATGAAAGTTTGATAGATAACATCAGGGGTGTGTGGATTCATGCAGAACATGCAGGGGTGAGTGAAATAGCTTGGGACTGCTTGGGACCGTTGTTCTGGTACTGAGTGAGCCAAAAATAATAATGATTTTCTTCGGGACCCAGTGGTCTTAGAGTTACCTCTATGACGCTACCCTGATTCTTTAAAAAAAACCGTTTATATGGGTATTTGATAGAATTTACAACTTTTTCTTAAACCGGAAGCCGCCAACATGGATTTCAAAATAGCGTCGGATATTGATTTACGATCTCCAGACGTCACCCCGATTCCAAAAATACCCATATTGATGGGACAGCATCAGAATTTCCAATTGTTTTCTTAAATAGGATTTTTTAAATAGGATTTAAAAATGGCGTCGGATATCGATTTCCGGCCTCTAGACGCCATCACGATTCCAAAAATACCTATATTGATGGATATTTGGCAATATTTCCCACTTGTTCTGAAATCGGAAGCCGCCATCTTAGATTTCGAATTGGCATCGCATATCAATTTTCGATCTGTAGACTTCATACCAATTACAAATATACCAATATTGATTTTTTTTTCCTTTGGTTTGTTTTTTCCGTCGATCTTGTTTTCCGTGCTGAGCACCAATGCTACCGACGTGCCAGGAAAGCAGCTCCCACACCTGGACCCTACCTATCGACCCATCAACTCATGAACCGGGGACCAACGGCTTTACTTCCCATCCGAAGGAAGGCGTGATCAGAGATGTTATGCCTCAGAACATCCCGGCGGCGCCGACTGGGATTGAACCCAGGCCTGCTGGGGTGAGAGGTAATCACGCTTACCACTACACTACCGGTGCCGTTACCAATATTGATGTGTATTTGACTGTATTTCCACTTTTTCGTAAATCGGAAGCTGCCATCTACGATTTCAAAATGGCGTCGGATATCGATTTTCATCCTCTAGAAATCATCCCGATTCTAAAAATACCTGTATTAATAAGCATTTGACAGCCTTTACCACTTTTTTTTAAACTGGGCCGCCATCTTGTATTCAAAAATTGCGTCGCATATCAATTTTCGATTTCTAGACGTCACCCCGATTTAAAAAATACCCATATTGATGGGTAAACAAACCACACAACAATAACAAATTTTACAACCACATGCACAGATCTATGCGCACACGCTTAAATGAACCGATTGAACAATCAACAAAAGTCATAAAAACTGCGCGAATTTGGATCGAACAGGTTCATTTCAATGCAAAAGTAAGTTCATTTGACAATGAAAGAAGGAATGAACACGAGTCAAGCCAAAACAAACAGCATGAAAACCGATCGGAAGTGGTTCTATTGATGTTGACGGGGATCTGCTCGAAGAGAAGACAGAATGACTTTCAATTGAAAGTGATGGTTGACAGCTTCATCGTCACTTGACGATTTTCGATTGAAAGTGACTTTGTGGGCCCTTTTTATAACTGAACAGTCTCAAATACGCATGTGAAATATTTATTTCGTTACAATATATAAGAACCTTATTGTAACTAAAATCAAACACTTCATCAATAAGTAGCTTTTGGTTTTATATATAATTAATCTACTGATTGGTTTAAGTTTAATTTGAATCCACATCTCTAAAATTTCACCTTTCACCAAGTTCATGTACCTGATGAGTTTAAATTTTTATTCTTGTCAATGTCCATAAAATAACCCTAGGATCATTTTCAATGTCCTAGAACTCTAGTTTTGTAGGTAATTCTGAGTAGAATTCCAATGCAACCTTGAGTAGGCTTCAACACAAATTTTAATGAAAATTCATAACAGCTTTTGACTCTAATTCTTAAGGAATTATGAGAAAATTTGGACGAGCAGGAGGATTACACCATGATCATTCTGAGGACAACTTCAAGATAATACAAAAGAGGACATTCTGAGGATAATTTAAAGAAGATTCTGGGACAAAAATAATCCTAAGCATATTTCCATGTGAGTTTTCGGAGAAATCATAGGATTACAATTGAATATGAGTATGATTTCTTTGAGGTTCGATTCGGTCAAAAATTTCAAGAGGGTTCTGACAAATGTTGTTGAAAAATCTAAGCAAACATGCAAGTAATTTTTCAGGTGAGAAGTTCATAGTTTTGAGTTGAATACCAAGGAAAGGAGCAAAATTCAACAGTAATTCCAACATATATTCGATTAGAATTTTAAGAATACTTCCAACTTCAGTAATTCATAAATTAGATCTGGGTATCTATGTCATTAAATTTTTTAAAACGCTATATCTAATAATTAGGCAGTGTCTTCTTAATTAGGTAACCAAGCAACCGCGGAACACCTTCGTGATACAAGTTCGCAGATCGCATAAAGATTATCATAGTTCATATCTAAAACGCGTGACGTGTTAGAAAATAGATTTATTCTAGACTTTAATTCAGGAGACCATAATAATTTCATATATGGTAAAATATCCCTGTTATTGAAATTCGTGTTAAACAGTGTTGCTAGTTGTGCAAGATCTTGCAATATAAACTTTTGAAGAATGCGTACAGATAGGAAATGAATGTCTACCTTTTTTGGATGACTGAAAAATCAATTTGCATGATTCTATTTCTGGAAGTTTTCTGATCATGTTTAAGTCACATTTTGGTAACTTTTTAAAATGATTTTGGTCACTTTTTAGTCAATTTTTTAAATAATTTTAGTCACTAATTCACTATTTTTATTGCTTAACACTGCTATCAGCCCTGAGTATCTGGGAGTTGCTCTTGACAGCAAAATAAACTGGAATTCGCATCTAGAGCAAGTCAAAAATGCTCTTTGGATAAGTAATAAAACTTTTGGTAGGAAATGGGGACTTAAACTTGAAATGATCCACTGGATTTATTTGACGATTGTAAGACCCAGAATGACCTATGCATCATTAGTTTGGTGGCCTAAAACCAATGAAAAATCAGCTCAGAAGAAGCTGGAGAGGCTGCAAAGACTAGCTACTCTCTCAATAGCTGGTACAATGAGCAGCACACCAAGTATTCCGAGCAAAGTCAGCAAGATTTCAGTTTACGCAATTGACAAATTTGATACCAAATTTTGTTTTCATTTTGCTGTACATTTGCTCTTCAAAAATATGTTGTTGCAGGTTTGTTTTCATTGCCTTAGCATAACATCAAATTGAATACTTATTTTGTTATCAACAGGAAAAATTGATATCAAATCGAGTTTTCAGTTTGCTCTCACTGATAGCAGAAATAGTTTTCAATGTGATGTCACAGGAAGATTTTTTTTGCTCTCAATTTTGATATTTTAACCGTTAAAAACGACCAAAACGACAGCAACCTGTGTAATCATTATCAGCGAAATCACAACATCAAACTTAGATTTCAATTTGATCTCAGACTTTGCTCGGTATGGCACTAGATGCTTCCGTTGCATAAATTAATTCAATTAGAACTGAATGGAGTGCATTAAGGATTCGACGGTCATATCACTTCCTTGAAGGTGATCTTAGAGGACATTTGAGCATCCTTAAAAAAATTCTCTTGTGATAAAAAATGAAGATTGGATGAAAGAAAAATATCACTTCATCTGGATCGCAATTTATGGAAAAATGGGGGACCAAACATTCGTCCAGGATCAATTGTCTTTTATACAGACGGCTCTAGATTGGATAATCGTGAAGGAGCAAGGGTAACAGGTCCAAGAATAAATATCTCAATATCTATTGGTTACTGACCTACCGTGCTCCAACCAGAAGTCCAAGCAATTCTTGAATGCTCTAAAATTTTCTTGCGTAGAAAGTATAGACATTCGAATATCTGCATCATGTCTGATAGCCAAGCAGCACTAAATGCTGAGAATTTTTCTGGAATTGCCCTAAAATCGTTTAAACTGTCCGGAAAATCATCCTGAAATTTCGCAGTTCGTAGAATTTATTGGACCTTCTGTGAAGTTTCAGAAATGTGTATTGAGTTAATTTAACTTCCCTGATCTTTTCTGGAAATCTTTAATATATTGAATTTCTTTTTTTTTTTTATCTAGTTCGTTTATTTGGGAGGCTCAATCGCGTTAGCTTTACGGAGCCGATAATTCATTGTTCACTGTGTGTAACAAAATTCACTTAATTCTATGTCTAGTAGGAGTTGGGCCGATTACTCGCGGCTTACTCGAGGTTAGAAGGGTACATTTTCGAAGGATAGGATCAGGGGAGGAGCTTGGGGTAGGGTTTCGTTGTCTCATCAGAGCGTTGTCGCCAGTATGAACGGTAGTGCTGTTCTAGCTTCGTCCGGAGTTCGACCGGCTATGGTGGGTGACCAGTGGGCGACGATGAGACTCATCGAGACGGGGGGACAAGACAAACAAAAACTAATAAAGAGAGACAAAAGACAAAAGGAATTAAATTCTTATACTAGACATTTGAAGAAAAACATAAACGGACTGCATATAGCAGATATCACGGGTTGCCAACACGTCTCTGATAGGAACATAGGGTTGTCTTCCTTGGGCCTCGAGGGTATTCAAAAGTCGCTCTCTGGCGGCGTCATTATCCGTACATTGCCAAACTGCGTGATCGATGTCATCGTAACCGTTTCCACACCGACAGATGTTGCTGTCCACGAGGTTTATTCTATTGAGATGAGCATCTAGCGAGTAGTGGTTGGACATAAGTCTACTCATCACGCGAATGAAGTCACGACTTAAGCCCAAACCTTTAAACCACGCTCTCGAAGAAACATTAGGAATAATTGAATGTAACCACCGTCCAAGATTTCCAGTGTCCCAATCGGTTTGCCAACTCGAAAAGGTACTCTGACGCACTAAATGGTAAAATTCATCGTGTGAAATTTGCCTGTCATACAATTCGCCTTCCTGCGCGCCCACCTTTGCGAGAGAGTCCGCCTTCTCATTGCCTGGGATTGAGCAATGTGAGGGGACCCATACAAAGGTAATCATATATGATCTTTCGACCAGCACACACATCTGCTCCCTTACCTTTGAAAGGAAATAAGATGAGTGCCTACCTTGTTTCATCGACCGAATAGCCTCAATCGAACTGAGACTATCCGAAAAGATGAAGTAATGGTCTGTGGGCATATTGGAAATCATCCCCAATGCGAAGTTGATTGCTGCCAGCTCAGCAACAAAAACGGAACAAGGTTCCTGAAGTTTGCGGAAGGCGCTAGAGTTTTCATTGAAGACACCGAAGCCAGTGGATCCATTGAGACGGGACCCGTCTGTAAAATATCTTTTCATGCAATTGACTTGTTGGTACTTTTCAGTAAAAATACGTGGGATAATAATAGGTCGAAGTTGATCGGGAATCCCATGAGTTGCTTGTTTCATGGTCAGATCATATTCAAATGAGGAACTGCGATTGGTGAAGTGAACACGGTCTGGAGTATAACAAGGAAGACACATATCTGATGATATGTAGTGGTGGTAGATTCTCATAAATCGAGATTGTGTGTTCAACCCAAGAATTTCTTCAAAATTAGCAATTATAAGTGTGTTCGTCACTCCGCATTTGATTAGTATTCTGAGAGAGAGCTCCCAGAAACGGTTCTGGAGGGGTGTTACTCCTGCCAGAACCTCGAGACTCATGTTATGCGTTGAGTGCATACAGCCTAGAGCAATACGCAGACAACGATATTGAATTCGTTCCAATTTTATTAGGTGACTTTTTCTTGCCGAGAGAAAGCAGAAAGAGCCGTACTCTAGAACAGAGAGAATTGTTGTTTTATAAAGCGTTATGAGGTCTCCCGGATGAGCACCCCACCATGTGCCGCAAATTGAACGGAGAAAGTTGATCCTCTGCTGACATTTTTGCTTCAAATACGTAATATGGGCATTCCAAGTGCACTTTGAATCAAACCAGACCCCAAGGTACTTGAAAGACAATGATTGAGTAATGTTTCTGCCCAAAAGATTAAGATGCATTTGGGCTGGGTACCGCTTTCGAGTAAACACTACCAGTTCAGTTTTCTGCGGCGAGAATTCGATCCCTAGATTCATAGCCCAAGAAGACAAGTTATCTAAGGAATTTTGCAATGGTCCTTGCAAGTCCACGGCATGTGGACCTCTTACGGAAACCACACCGTCATCTGCAAGTTGTCTTAGCGTGCATTGTTCTGCCAAACAGTTGTCGATATCTTTGACGTAAAAGTTATAAAGAAGAGGGCTGAGACATGAGCCTTGGGGCAGGCCCATGTAGCTAATTCTGGAAGTTGTCAGTTGTCCAAGGGAAAAGTTCATTTGCTTTTCTGACAACAAATTGTACAAGAAATTATTTAAAATTCCAGAAAGTCCACATCTGTGCAGATTGTCTGACAGAATTTCAATGGAAACTGAATCAAAAGCCCCCTTAATGTCCAAGAATACTGAAGCCAATTGCTCCTTGTGTGCAAAGGCCAGTTGAATATCTGTGGAAAGCAGCGCTAGACAATCGTTTGTTCCTTTGCTCTTGCGGAACCCAAATTGTGTATTTGATAGCAAGTTATTTGATTCGACCCAGTGATCGAGTCTCCGAAGGATCATTTTCTCCAACAATTTCCTAATGCACGAAAGCATAGCAATCGGACGGTATGAGTTATGGTCAGACGCTGATTTGCCAGGTTTTTTAATGGCTATTACTTTGACCTGTCTCCATTCAGGCGGTACAATGTTGTTTTCTAGCAAGGAATTGAATAAATCTAGCAAGCGTCTTTTAGCGATATCTGGGAGATTTTTCAGAAGATTGAATTTAATCATATCGCTTCCCGGTGAGGAGTTGTTCGATGAAAGAAGAGCCATAGAGAAATCCAGCATTGAGAATGGTCTATCCAGAGAGCCGCCGCTAGGAGACGCTTCTCGAAGAATATTTTGTGCTGGAACTGAGTCCGGACAGACCTTTTTAGCGAAATCGAATATCCATCGGTTGGAGTATTCTTCACTCTCATTGAAAGATGAGCGGTTACGCATGTTGCGAGCCACCCTCCACAAGGTGTTCATTGAGGTTTCTCGTGAGAGTCCCTCGACGAAATTGCGCCAATAACCGCGTTTTTTTGCTTTGATTAATTGTTTCAGCTTTGTCTCAAGCTTTGAATATTCCTCGAAGTAAGTGGAGGTTTTGTGTCTACGAAAAGCTTTGAAAGCATCAGATTTTTCTACATACAATTTTGTGCATTCTTCGTCCCAACCAGGTGTGGCTGGTCTCCTTTTAAAGGGTGCACTTGGAACTTTTCTTTTTTGTGCTTCCAGTGAGCTTTTGTAAATCAAATCGGCTAGGAATCGATATTCTTCCAATGGTGGAAGCGCATCTATTGATTCGACACCGATTGTCACCGCCGTTGCATATTTCTGCCAGTCGATGTTCCTTGTAAGATCAAATGGAACCCGAGATGGTTCTGCAGAGTGAGGGCCACACTTTATTGAAATGATGATTGGCAAATGATCGCTACCATGGGGATCATTGATAACCTTCCACTGACAATCCAATGATAGCGATCTTGAACACAAAGATAGGTCGAGTCGGCTTTCTCGAGCCGGAGGTTTTGCTATACGTGTCGCTTCACCAGTGTTCAAAATAGTCAAATTGAAATCGTCACATAAATCGTAAAAAATAGCCGCTCTATTGTCGTCATATAGATCGCCCCACCCAGTACCATGGGAGTTCATATCACCCAGAATTAATACTGGGGATGGAAGAATCGAAACTAGATTCCAGAGTTGACTACGGCTAATGGAGGTTCTTGGTGGAACGTATACTGAAGCTATGCAAAGATCTTTGTTCTTCACATTTATTTGGCAAGCAACGATTTCGACGCCGGATAGAGCAGGAAGGGAAATTTTGTAGAAAGGGTAGCACTTTTTGATCCCTAAAAGTACTCCTCCATAAGAATCGTCTCTATCCAGGCGTATAATGTTAAAATCGTGGAAGTTGAGTTCTTTATCGGAAGAAAGCCATGTTTCACAGAGAGCAAATATATCACAATCAGAATTGTGAAGTAAAAATTTGAACGAGTCTAGTTTAGGCACTAGACTACGGCAGTTCCACTGTAGCACCGTGATCATATCTTCAACCTCGTTCGACGAATTATCCATCGAAAGATATGATTGATGCAAGGAGGGGCCATGAAACAGTCAATTGCTTAAGATATGATTCTAACGTTGGAAGCAAGGCAGAAACTAAGCTTCTTAGAGGGTCTTGTATGTTGAACATGTTTAATATGAATTCCACAATGTCCGAAAAAGCTAGCAAACCTCGTTCGGACTTGGATTTCTTTTGAGAAGTTTGAGGAGCAGCTTTTTTATTTTTTTTATCTTTGTTGGGCAATGGCGGAAAATTCTTGCTGCATCCAGGGATTGGATCAACAGGAGCCTTCGGTTTTGTTTTTTCATCCCCATTACCCTGGGAATTTGGCAATCGTCTGGAGGTGACTTTAGTTTTCTTACGGCGCACTTTCGGGGAGGGGCATTTTCTTTTTGAGGAACCGTCTATTTTTGAAGGTGCGTGTACCACCGTAGAATCACCTTCATCGGATGAGTCAGAGTCCGATTCTTCAACTGACAAAACCGAAAATTGGTTTGCATCTTGGACGGCTGATGCAGCCTTCAACATTTGAGCATATGTCTGCTTGGAGCGTCCAGAGATTGAACGCTGCACTTTATCGGAGTGCTGTTTGTACATCGGGCACTCCTGCAAGGGGTGAGGATTCTCGCCACAGTAAGCGCATTTTACTGATTCTTTGTGGCAAGAATCCTCTTTGTGGTTTTCACCACATTTGCCACAACGAGTTTTGTTGCCGCAATGGCTGGCCGAGTGTCCCAGCCTTTTGCAGTTGGTACAATTATATACCCTCTGTACAAACAACCGCACCGGAAAAAAAGCACCATCAATTTTAACAAAGTTTGGGAGAACTGAACCTGCGAAAGTCACCCGGAACGAGTCTGAATGTTTATAAACTTTTTTACCGTCTAGCAAAGATGCTGAATGCAGTTGCCTTACATCCAGTATCTTCACTAGCGTGGTAGCGAATGTCGAGTTTTTAAAAGTTCCCGAGGCATGTTTCAAGTCCTCGACAGTCAGACTCGCGTCGGAGACCACGCCTTCTATCTCCACATCTCGAGAAGGGATGTAGATGTTGTACTCAACACTAAACAACTCGTGATCAGCAATTTTATTTGCCACATCATAAGTCGGTGCTTCTACACGCAGTTTGTTGAATCTTTCTTTGTGTACCAAGATTCCCGGATACTTACGCAGCAAATCTCTCGTTATGTCGAGAGTTTTCAAAGGTTTATTTTTGGGCCGAAAAAAGACAACCCATGGTCCTTTCGAAGACGGTTCATAGTATCTGGTTCGCGTAACGTAGGCATCGGAAGATGCCATAAGTGTTGCGCAAAAGCGGTGCGCAACCACTTAAGAAGGAAAAAAAAAAAAAACCTTCACTAATTAATTAATTTTAATTACTAGTAATTAAATTTTTTGCCCGACGTACGAACAAATCAAAAAGAAAAAAAAAAATCGAAACAAAAAAAAAACTTATATCTACTTGCAAAAAGTTGTCTCACTATGACCCATACTCCCCTACCAGGGGTGAGAGACAGAGTCACGCGCCACGAGGCATATTGAATTTCTTAAAAATTGTCGCTATTATTTTTTCTTTGATTTGATTTGTTTTCCGTTGAACTTGTTTTCCGTACTGGAGCATTTCTATCGGCCCAGGGACTGGGGACTCGAAACATATTTGAAGCTCTCAGAACTTTCCTGAAGTTCCCGCAATTTTCATGTTATTCATGGAACTATTTTGAAGTTCACACAACTTTCATTAAAATCTTTAAAGTCAATTGAAGTCATTTAAACAGTATACAAAACAGTCAAGTTCAAATAGTCATTTTCATATGAATATGAACAGTCATTCGGCTCATCGTTCACTGCCGCGTGAGAGTCTGAATAATTGGAAAGTAATCGATTCACTGACAGTCGAGCACTCAGTCAGTAGCTCAGTCAGTATGTTCCCTTGCTTTGAGTGACTGAGCGTACATTTTCTATGGAACCAAACATTGTAGAAAGAACGTTCTCTAGTAAAATGGTAGGAATATTATCCTAGTAATCCTTTGAAAATATAATCTAAAAAAAAAATTTTGACGAAAATTTTCGGGGTCGAAGAAAACCAGAAAAAAACATTGTCAGTGTGATGCAAATTTTTCTAATGATTTTGTTCATGCTTGAAAACTTCTTATCTTTCGCTGTTGAAAATTTCAGAGAAGTGTGTATTACTGCTTTTTTTTTTAATATGACCGCAAAACTAATAGCCCGGACATTTTTTAATCCGATTAATTTCCTCATCATTTCACTACACAACGTTATTTATACGATGCTTGGTTCAAATTTTCAAAGTACGTGTTGTCCAGAAAAATCTGATCAATTAAAAATTCGAGAAAATTAACCGCCCCGTTCATGTAATCATAAACTCAACCTGTACGTAAATTTTCATAAATTCTTAAACCCTTTGACCCAAACCTGATCGGTAGCATAAAAATCCCCTCATCCATAATGTTACTCGATTCTAGATTAGCAGATTATCCTTAACAAAAAAGCTTCAATTCTAACAAATTTCCTTTTATTTCCAACTCTTTCCAGTTTGCAAGGAGTGGCTCGTACGGGAGGACAGCGCTCTAGCGTATCAGCTTCAAAATAAAGAAAGTGAGTTATAATCCCACATACGACATACGGAAACTCAATATAGAACAAGTTTGTCTGCTTTACAGTCAACGAGCACTACAAGGGCAACAAACATCGGAATCAAATCGTCCGTCAAGACTTTCCAACTGCCCTGTCCGAGCAAATTCGTGAGAAAGAAGATGCCGAACGTCAGGCCGCCTTGTACCATCAAATGATCAACGAGCAGTATGTGGTTCTGAAGTTGACGACCACAAAACATGATCTCTTAATTAGTTTCCTTTTTCTCACCCCAGGGAAGAAATGGACGCCAAGGTAGCACGCGACATAGCCCAGCAGCTGAAACGTGAAGCCGAACTAAAGCGTAGGCTGGAAGCGGAGAAAGGTGAAATGCTAGCCCGAAAGCTTCAGGAACAGGCTGCGATCGGTGGTGGTGGTGGTAGAAAGTCTCACCGCGCGGTCGAACCTGATCTTGCTTTTCCACTGCCACCGAGAAATTATCCGAAACCTGTAGTGCAACAACAACATCAGGTACCTGCGAGACCTCCTTCCATTCATCACGCTTCGCCGTACATAGGCCACTCACCTCCGGGACCATCAGGTTCATCGGCCATCGAGCCACCGGATCTCCATTATGCATCGCTTGAACTGAACTCGCCAAAGCGACCACTTCCTCAGCCAGCGTTTCAGAATGGCCGGAACCCTTCGGCAAATATTTATCAGGAAATCTCACACAATCCGTCCTCGAACTACAACCGCTACGAGGAGGATGAAGAAGGCTACACGAACATAAATCTTCATTCACACACTCCGGAGAAGAAGCAACCGGCCTTCCCCAACAACGTTCGGAATGGTTCTACATCCGTCGACATTGTGGAAAGTATTCGGCAGTACGACATACCATACGATGGCGATTATAGCTATCAACTTCCACCTCCTCCATCGTTGAACGACATAACCGGTCACAGTCAGCGATTTAGCAACCAAAGGGGCAACCATCCTTCCGAAGCGTACAAATACAGTAGTAATGTTACAACGGAGGATGACTTCCGAAACAACTCCAACTTCAACAAGATATCTCCGGAGAAAATCGTCAGCCCTCCAACGTTGGTCGGAGCGGTTGGTGGTGCCTACGGAGGACCCAGCAGAAACTCTCGAGCGGCAGCCCTCAACTTCAACACATACGATGACGACGACTTTGATGAAGCGCTTGCACAGCCACTGCCGTCCAATCATACTCCTCAGCTGAATCAAATAGGACTGCCATCCTCGAGTCTGGATCTGGGGGTGCCATCCACCTCCGGTGCCAGTTCAAGGTATCTGAGCAACGGGAGCCACTCGCATCAGCAGCAGCATCATAATCATCATCATCATCACCATCAAAATCCGCACCTGTACCAGAATCACCATCCGCATCATGCTCAAATTCAGCAACAGCAGTTACAACATCAACAACAGCAGCAGCAACAAGCCGCTCACCATAGTCAGACAGTATCTCCTTCGCATTCCAAAAGCGGAAGCTACGACAAAGCCGATCGGATACGGGCGCTGAAGGAAATAGGACTGCCACCGGAGGAGATTCAGGAAATCGATCAGAGGCTAGAGCAGGAGTTGAAGGATGAGGTGAGTTGAATGGTGGCTTTTGCGTTTGTTTTGAATATGGAGTTCTTGCGTTTCAGTAGCTTTATGATTTTTGATCTTAGCGGGTCCGTTTCTAGTGTCATGTGATGCTTCGAAATACCATGACTAGAGGCAGACTCGTTTAGGTCCCTGATCGTTTTCTTCAGTTTGTGACCTTGAGCATTTCCTTCGTTTTGTTTCATTTATTTGTACATGATTTTTTTCCTTCTTTTAAACATCAGCAGTTCTTTCGAATAAAATTGTTTCATGATTTATTCCTACAAGTTTTTCATCCAGATTATTGCTTTCGTTTGGGCAGTTATTTTGAATGAAATTATTCTTATGAATTTTTGGAATTTTGAGATTTTTGTTCATGATTTATTCTTGGGAGTTTTTCATCTTAGAAACTGTCCTTCTTTTAAACATGAGCAGTTCTTTCGAGTGGCAGTGGGCGGAAATAGTAATAGAGCAAGAGCTATGGTTGATTAGGATCGTCGACACTCCATTTTGCTTAAATTTGTTAGGTTTACGGATGCTATTCCGTATGTTAGGCATCAAATACGTTTGGAATAAGGATGTTAGGCATAACCCAAGCAACTAAAAGTTCCGCATTCAACGATAAAACTCACTTTCAAGTTCCATGAAGTTCACATCAAGTTCCATAAAGTTCGAATAAAGTTCAGACAGAACTTTCAAGTTCCTTTAAAGTTCACATAACGTTTTGACAGAACTTTCTAGTTCCATAAAGTTCAAATAAAGCTCCGACAGAGCTTTTTTCTCAAGCAACTAAAACTTTCGCACTTTACGATAAAATCCACTTTCAAGTTCCTTAAAGTGCATGTAAAGTTCCAACAGAACTTGTTGGCTACTTTAGAAGCTCTAGAAAGCACACGAGACTCCAAAAAGGTTCGATGCGTAATCTTAGAACACTTCTTAGGAACTTCAGACAAGGTAGAAAACTGAGCAAGTTCCCAGTAGAGTCTCTTAAAATTTCCCTGCGGAAATTTTTAGCAACATGAAAGTTTCTAAAAAGGGACCTCCTCAAAGCTCATATGAAACAATCCACATAAGTTTTTATTAGTAACAAGAGTTCATGAACGTAAATATGAAATGATCAGTAGCTCAAATAAATCATTATTCTTATATTTATGCAGTGCATCAATATTCTATCAAAAGCATTAAAACATTAAAGAGCAATTAATCATTTTGTTCGACCACTTTCCACAGAGATGGCGCTGTTCCGCTGGTAGGAAGTGATAAAAATCCCCATATAGAAATTGAGAGAAGTGGAAATAATTCGCTTTCGGTGCATATTCAGTTCAAAAAAAGTGAACGACAATCTAAAGAAATAAGTCAGGGACTTTGTCGTTCACTTTTTCCCCGGAAATTATTGTTAAACAAGCTACAACTAAAAAAAAAAACGATTTTTCCCCATACAGTTTTACCTGTGTTACTACCAGTCCCCAGAGAGCCAACAAATTCAAATTTGAGAGAGAAAATTTGCTCTCACGACCTCAATCTCTCAACATGCCATGTATTTTCATGACACTCGATTTGTGATTTCCCTTTCACAGATTACAAAATAGAGTACCTGACACTACAAAACATGTCTGGTACCTCTATATACGCATTTACTTTAACATTTGAAGTCCCTCCTTTTTTACATATTCTCCGCAAAAGATACTTTCTGCCCCGCCCCATTCATAAAAATTGGCGGGAAATTCTGTGAGGGGTGAGCTGTTTTGTATTGTTTGTAAATGGATATATATATAGAGTCGGTGTATAATGAGTAACGCCAAGAGTGAAGCCAGGTCTACCTATTGAGCTGTCAAACCGGCTACCTATCGTGCAGAGTAAACAAACATTACGATGCTATGAAAGGTCCACGAAAGGTATTGTAATTAAATATAAAATAAAATTGAAGAAATGATCATAATCACCCAGTGAGCATTAAATTGGCATGGGATACGTTTGTTAATGATCAGTAATGAGAAATTTTACTATTTTTTGATAAGATAATTTGATAAAATCACTGTTATAACGATTCACTACAGCCGCTTTTTTTTTTGTTCTCGCTAGAAGTCATTTGAAGTTGATGTAGAAGTCCTCTGTTGCCAAGTGACAGAAACGGAATTCTTCGAAAACCGTGATGCGAGTTCAACTGTTTTTCTCTTGGCGTGACTCATTATACACCGACTCTAGATATATAGAGGTACCAGACATGTTTTGCACTGCAGTGTCCTCTGTGAACAATTAACGGAAAACAGATTGTGTGCACACAGTTCGAAGAAGTAGTGTAAATTACTGTTCAATATGATGCACATAAATGGAGCGTCACAAAGCATATACGCTTACATTATATATCATGTAAAGTCCTGACACATATCATGCAATGTAGCAAATATTGTATACAAAAGCCCATCTTTGTAAACAACATTGTTTGCAAGCTGGTCGGTTGCGTGAAATGAAATACAAGTCTACGTGAATGAATGTTTACATCACAATTAAAATTCAGAATTTTTATCTGTGCAGTTTCCGATACATGTCACTGCAAATAACAGCAGTGACATCTGATGGCACATGAATGCAGAAGCTTGACAAAATGATTAATTTCCTGGATTCGAACCCGTATATTCGGCATGCGATCTAAGGACGCTAACCACTGCGCCACAAGTGTGCTGGAATTAGCACTGGGCGATCTTGAAGCCAGAACCGATTCACCGATTTAATCAATCATTTTGAATCGATCTTTTTGAATCGATTCATTATTCAAAATGGCACAAAAATGTTTCATTATAACGGATCATTTAGTGTGATGATTGATATCATTTAGAAATAAATTGTGTAGTACGTTCGCAGTAAAAGTTGTGAGCGTAACATACATACATGATGAGAATTTAGTAAATGACTATTTTGATTTCATTCCACATGTGGAAGTTTTTGCTCAGGATACTTGATTAGGTGAGTGATTTAACAGGCTATAATATTCGTTTTATTGATATTGAATAAACGATTTAAAAAACGAAAGATTACATATGGCATACATTACATAAAACGATTAGATGATCGGAGTGTAAAAGTAGGTAAGTACGGAAAGTACTTAATTCAGATATCACTGAAGCCAATAGGGTAGGGACTTCGGCCTAATCGCCCATTTTGGGCCTATGGAGCAGAAAACTTCAAGTAAGTCCATGATTTCAGAGTTAACAAGTCAATTATGCGTTTGGTACGATACTTTAGCTAATAAGCTACCGAACGAAGTCAATGAGAGCGCGTGATATGAAGGTTTGCACCCATTATTCCCAAAAACAAAAGAAGCGCTCCGACCGAATCAATTTTTATCTTCATCCGATAGGCCGAAGTGAATTCATTGGCGTTTCAATGGCGTTTCAATGCGTTAGGCCGAGTTTGGCGTCAAGAAGCAGTGTTAGACTTTTGACAATATCTCAACGATTGGTTTCTCTTTATCAAATCTTAAGCGCCCATTACATATGTCAATATATTGACAAACATCGTGTTGTCAATTTTCCTTGCAATATAATCAATCTATAAATATTGACAACATTAATGACAATTCACTAAAGTGTTGATTACACAGGTCAATATATTGACAATAAATTGACATACTGACAATATTATTGAAAAGGTAATATTGATGACGATGGTTTTATGACGAGTATTGTTGAAAACTGATTTTCATTCCACTTTCTCAATATTCTTCCTGTACCCAAGAGGAGGGAGAACGTACGTCATTTAGACCGACTGACTCACAATGCACCTTCACGCATGCAGTGTTGCCATTTTGTTTAAATCTTCGTGTGTGATATAAAATGGATATCAAACTAAATAAAAAAAAGTATCCTTTTACAGTCACCAATAGTGATCACTACCCAGCCTTCGTCTATATGGATGTTCATTTGCTACAAAATCACAAGCATAATCATTTTAAAATAAAATAAATACTGTCTGCGTTTCACATGCCTACACGTAACGCAAATTAAATAATATATGCAAGTTTTTCCTTTAGGAATGTTTGCCAAAACATCAGCATAATAGTTTATATATGGGAAACTCCATACCATGAACGTGGGTTATTGAACACGAGTGATAATTCCGCGCAGTCGACAATCGATTTGATTCAATTCCATTAATTTGTTATCATGTTGTCCTGTGTATTTTCTGTGTCCTGTCAAAAAGTTACAACATTTGATATTGGCGTTGACAGAACAATCGATTAATCGACAAATATTGACAGTTTCTTATTGGCACTTTCAGTGGAGTGAAAGGATAGTACCAACCTGGGTATTGCGAACTCTGTTGGTTTAATTTTTCAAGTATGCAAAAAAAAATTGTGAAATTCTTTCAAAGATTCAAATTGTTTTGCCGAAACAGCTCCCGAAATCGTATATACATGCTGTCAAATGAATTAATTTAAAAAAAAATTACCCTAAATTTAAGTTCTTTTAACTTAATTTTGGGTAATTTTGACTTTTGCATCCCACTCTCACTTTTTGTTGTTGTTAAAAACGGAACGAGAGATTCGACTTTCTCATGACTATCGTTCAATAAGCTATTAGTGAGTATATGAGATATTCTCTAATTTCAATTCTTAAATTTAATTCTCTAAATCAATTGAACTTAATTTTGGGTAGAAAATACTCATGAGTAAGTAATTATTTTTGCCGTAGTCAAATGTAATACCCCGTTCACATTACAGCTTATATCACGTAATATAGGCTGTCTTGCAATGAGCACTCATACATAGGATTTCCAGTGAAAACTAGAACGGGATATAAACTACTATAAGCGGTTTACTCAAAATTAGCTTATTGAACGGATCATGGGAGATGAGTGAAAAGAATTTAATGTTGGGTAATTTTTCGGTTCCGTGTAGGTCCAGCAACGACGTTTCTCTTTTGACTCGCTGATCCACGTTTCTTGTGTGGGGAAATTGAGACAAGTAATATTGACTTTAATACATTGAGGTTAAAAGGCTTCAAACGTATTGCCATTGATGTTGTCAATATTCGTTAATTGATGATATTTATAGAAATGACTGTTTTTTTTGTCAATATATTCTGAGTATTGACAAAGTGAAATGAAAATCAGCTTTTCGTCAATACTTGTCATCAATCATCATCATCAATATCACCTTTTCAATAATTTTGTCAGTATGTCAATTTATTGTCAATATATTGACATGTGTAATGGGCGCTTTACGGTACGTACGGAATGGTAAATAAATTTGGAAGCCATCAGTAATAATTACATTCCATTTAGTGTTAAGCTGCGCTAGATTAAGAAAGGCTAAGTGCGGGTTGTGCTTAATAGGCCGAAAATGGGGTAGTTAACCCTACCTATTCTATGTTGGTCCATTTTTAGAGAATTGCCTCTCTAACGGAACACCATTCTTGATAAATAGTCTCGAGAAATTGGATATACATGGGAACATTCACTACGGATTTTCTCCCATGCTTGAAAAGGATCGACAAAACGTGGGAAAACAGGGTGATGCAAGAAATTGTGTAATTCTGCCGATATGCCCCCATGGCGATCCAGTTCTGACATAGCAGAGGACTAATGAACCTGAAATTTGTCATAAGAAGTGAATGTTTCTACTGAACTGTCACACTGGTTGTTTGCAGAACCCATGTTCAAGGCAAGTGATGTGCAAATCGAATGAAAAGGATCGATCCAGTCGATTTTTATCGTGTTTAAGATCAATTCAAAAATCGATTAATCGAACCAAAGAATCGATCTTTTGTGTTTCGATCCAAGATCGCCCACGGCTAGCTGGTATACCATGCGGGCGAACACCAATTTAAAATCCATCAAGGATTCCCAAGTAACAATTCAGCAGCTACTTGGCATCCACTCTGATTTATGATTGTTTTATAATGGAAATGAACAATCCATTTAGTTTAAATGCAGTATTTCAAAGTGTAAAACATTCCTGGTTAGTAATTCAGCTTATTACTGTTTTAAAAATAAATTTAAAGCAGCTCTCAATACCTCCATAAAACTGTTCTGTAAATCAATCATAAACTTCATTAGCAATTGTTTATTAATGCCTTGATAAAATACTCTATAAAGTTGTTCTGTCATTATCAAAGCAACCATAAAACAATTAGGTTTTAAATGAGAGCAAAAAGCATATACTGTTGCTGTTTCGACTTGTTAAAATGTACCATAAAATCCCCAATTACTATGTTTCCTAATTGAACTCAAAAGTTGGATCCTCATAGTGAATAAAAGCAATATTTATGACAAGGAAATCTCGAAGAGTAGACGAAGTAGGATTAAAAATTCAAGCGATGTTAATGACCGAAGGGAAGTCAATATCAGCAACGACTGAGCATCTGGCGTTTGCATCACGTTCTGACCGGTGTGGACCGTCTCCTTTATGAAACAGTCTAAAAACAAACCAACCTTCTCCAGATCGGACGAACGAAATAATTTGCATTTGTACCTACAGCAAATCGTTGAAACTGTCAGTAAGTGGAGATTAGCTGGTTTCCGATTCATAGCAGTAATTTTATTCAGCGAAAGGTTCGAAATTTCATTCAAACCTACCTAATTTCAACTGCATGGTTTGATGGTGCACGGGAATCATCCGGAAGTAGAGGATATTTTACGGGAACGATTGAGCTTCCAGCTGTTGTTGCTGCGATATATGCAAAATGTTGCAAAACAGTTCCGCACACTTCCTTAGTAACTGCTTCCAATTCAGCGGGAGAAAATCCCCTGGAAGAACGCTGAAGTAAAACCTCGTTGCAATGATCGAACAACGCAACTATCGAAAGATAAACAAACTTTGACGTTTAACTTTTTGCAGGCAACTTTGCCTCCATAAATGCTGCCATAATTCTGAACGGGATAGGATCAAGCACAATGGCCCATGCGAACAAACTTTTAAGCCACCGCCATATTACAATTATTTAGTTAGATTTTTACAAACTTCGTTTTCAATGTGTATTTCCATGGATATAACTTTATTTCGGTCAATTTAGGAATGAGCAGATATTTGAAATACGATAATCATAAAACATACCTCGGCTGAGCTTAATGATCAATCTGAAGAATAATTAATTTTTCTTCTCGATTAAAAATAATAAGTGAGATCAACGTTTTCCGAGGGCGGACTTATTTTTTTCGATGTTTTCAAGTACGTTTCACATAAGATTTAATATGGCACCTGGCCACTTTATGAGAACAATTTTAATAATTTTGGAAATTGAACTGGATTTTTATATGATCAGTTTATATTTCAATAATATTGGTAAGATCAGATGGTATTTTTGAATCCTTTTCTATCTTGATTGATGATTTTTTCTAGTGGATTCAGCATGCGGCTAGGGAAAATGGCTTGAAAAAGGTTTTTATTGTTGCCAAATAGCTTTTACTGTAGCTTTAATACGGGTTTCAAATGGTTCTCAATACGTTCGTCATACAACCTTTTTGCAGTAAATCAATCTTGAAGAGCTTCGAAAATATACCCTTCAGAACCTTCTCCAGGATGGGCCAACTAGACAGATTCTAGTATTAATGAGGTTTTGGTGGATGCATAAATGGCAAAGTAGCCTTGACCAGGGTTTAATGAATGTTGTTTTATAGTAGCTTTGTATTACTTCATAAAATTTAAAATGTTACTTGGGGTGTTTCGTATTCAGTTCAGTCAGCTGGCACTGAGTACTCCAACAGTAGGCGGGACAACAGCTCACTTTAATGTATCTCAGATGACGTAGCGGTTCGTGCTGGGGTTCTCACGCAAAAGGACTGGTTTTAATTCTCCAAACAGCTCCAATACTAATACTAATGCTGATAAATCAATACACGATTTATACTTGCCTTTACAAATAACATTCATAACGACCTGACTTTAGAATTAACTTTCATAAAAGTGCGAACTAAATATAAAATTGGTGTAGAGGACAAAAACCTTTTTTAACTTATTTTCTAAAAGTTTCGTTCTAGTTCCGCCAGAAGCTGCTTAGACTGCTCTTCAGCGGAACTTTCAAGTTTTTATAACGACTTAAAAATGAGGCGTCTTAGAATTCTATAGACCACCTTCAACCAAGCTGCTTAAGGGGCATTATTTACATGTGTAGAATGGACGGTAGGCATATTTTTAGGGACTAGAACATTAAAAAACAATAAATAATTCTGACTAGCGGCGCCAGTGGTGTAGTGATAAGCGTGATTACCTCTCCCCCAGCAGGTCTGTGTTCAATCCCAGTCGGCGCCACCGAGATGTTCTGAGGCATAACATCTCTGATCACGCCTTCCTACGGGAAGTAAAGCCGTTGGTCCCCGGTTCATGAGTTGGTGGGTCGATAGGTAGAGCTCAGGTGTGGGTGCTGCCTCCCTGGCATTGGTAGCATTGGTGCTCAGCACAGAAACAAGATCGACCCAGCCTTTTTATACTACAAGAAATAGATAAAAAACGACAGGAAAACGAAAGATATCTTGAGGTTGAACAATTAAATCTACACTCAAAGTGTTTTGATGTAGACTACATCTTACGGTAAGGTACTGGGGGTAAATTGAAAATCTAAAATTGCGACCGTCACGAAATGTGTAAGGTTTTGAACGCTTATAACTTTGTCATTTATAGATGAAATTAAAATCCAAATACACCAATCGATGGGAAATATCTCTCAAAATCTACTAAATTTCATATAAAAAAACGATGAAAAAAAGGTTTAATTTTATCACTGTTTCAATAAAATAAACGTTTTCCCCAAACCAAGTCGTCATATTCGAGTACCATTTGGTTGCACTTTGTTTTGCTTGAACCTGTTAAATTATATAAGAGCACTGCTGTCATTCCACCGCTCATTACAAGGGTAGGGTCATCGGAGCTCGAACTGCCAAACTTCAGAGAGGCCTGGACGTCCTGTCTGAATAGTTCAACAGCTGGAAGATCCGTATCAACGCGGCTAAGACCCAGGTCATCATATTTCCACACTCTAAATCTCCCAGACTCATTCCGTCGGTGAATAATAAGATCTGCCTGAACGGCACAGTGGTGGAATGGTCGAAAGAGGTAGTCTATCTCGGCTTAGCACTAGACAGCAAGCTGATTTTCAGGGAGCACGTTGTCAAAACCAAAACCAACTGTAACATCTTGATAAGATCACTGTATCCACTCATCAACAGGAGGTCTACTCTATCCCTGCAAAATAAGCTTGCTGTCTACAAACAAATCATCCTTCCCTTCCCGCAATAGAATACGGGATGCCAATCTGGGAGAGTTGCGCCAAATGCCATCACCTTAAACTCCAAAAGATCCAGAACAAGATCCTTAGGATGGTCCTCAACAGCCCCCCGCGTACTAGAAATTCTGAGATCCACCACCTGGCTGGAATTCAAACATTAGAAGAACGGAGAATATTAATCCTGGAAAGCAGGGCTACTTCCACTCACTTCGCTATAAATTTTTTTTTCCCAATTATGGAATCATTGGATGCTATTATAAAAGTTTGTACTTGTCAGAAACAAGAAGAGGTTGGAAGGTATGTATTTGACGCATAAAACCTGTCAATTTCGCTTTCAGTGCGTCACAATCAGCGAATTTATGACTCGTGAGCGTTCACTCAGAGTGAGCGCTCACGAATCGTAAAATCGCTGATTGTGACGCACTGAATGCAATAATGATAGGTTTTATGTATCAAACACCTAGTTTACAACCTTATCTTGTGACTTACAACTACTAACTATCATTATAATATCTAATTATTTCATAATTCCGAAAAACAATTTTTTATAGCAAGTGAGTGGAAGCAAGCCTGCTGGAAAGGTTCAGAGACACCTGTCTGAGATCAAATCATCAGATCATACGTGATCTAGCACGTTAGGTTAAGTTATAGTAAGGTAGGTTTTCACTTTTTTTTTTTCAATTCAAACAAAACACGCCCCCAATAAGGGCATTCTGTAAACTAGTTGAAAAACGCAAATATTAAATTATAATATCAAATTAAACAAAGATGAAGAACCAGGTAGGCTAACCAATTAAAATGTTAAATCAATTTACGATCATAATCAACAGAAATAAACTTAATTTTACTACTACTTCCGCTCATTAAAGCTTCGAACGGCGTGGCAAGCAGAAGCAGGAGCAAATCAGAAAAAGGTGGAATTTTTTCCCTCTGCTTCTGCTGAACATTACCGCAGTCAGGCTAGAGCGCTGCTATTGTGAATCCGCTCATTTTCGCATCGGACGGATTGTGTGAGCAGTCAGCGTGATCACCTTGATGACAACCAACGATGAGGTGGAGAGGATGTGGAATTTGTGGAGATCGAACAATTGATCCTTTTTAGGAAAGCACATCTTTTACAGAAAGAACTATTGAGACTCGAAGTAACATTGCAAGTTTTATAGTGGTTTTAAAGCATGCTACAAGTCTAAATCACGGTCTACAGAACCCTTATAAAACCAAAATTGTTACTTGGGACTGTCTTAGGTCCCGTTCAAATAATATGAATCGCGACAAATGTTTATATAACAAACCCCCCATCACATAACATACACACTTAGAAATTATTATTTCTACACGAGACGTAATTCAGCTTTGACGTAAATCATGGATCGTAAACAAACATGGCATGTAAGATTAAGTGTTCTGAAACTGAAACATATGCAACTCGATGAAAAGTGCGTTTGATTGAATTGATTTTCCCGATTCTTAAGTCAAAAGGGTCGCTTGCATGTGTCGGTCTCAGGGCACTGACATTTACGTGTCTTTTTCGTAGTGTGTATGTGGAATTCGATCATCAAAAATCGACCCCATTTCAGTGATTTCAAGTGGTATAGAAGGACATCGATCTGTCAAATTGATTATACCAGCTGTAAAATGAGAAACAGGATCAAGGGGGGCTTGTCAATTATTTTGAATGATTATACCGTGGTTTATAATTCTATGTGTTCCTAGCACTCCTGAACTCATGTCTTACTATTTCCTTAACAATTTAAGTTCTTTATTTATTAGCTATATAATTATAAATAAAGAACTTAACTTTACTTTACTAACTTTAACAAAGTAATCACGTTGATTCACACAGTAAAACTGTGGTAAACCTAGAAGAAACATGTATGTGAACTGGCATTCGAAGGGAATAACACTCTGACTTGCGATTGTAGAATCAATGTATATTTCAGTTTCATTTAGTTTTAATAATTGACCAATTGCGCAGATAGAATTCAATATTGTTTTTATGATGAATCATATTCTAACTTTTCCAAGTCCTATGTTGCTATGTTGCTTCCTGTTATTTACGAGTCGACCCTTATTGCAAGTATGCTGAGCTATGCAAACAATCATTTCATTCATTGCGCCGTCTGCGTGAGTTGTTGATCGCCTTGCGCTTGACCTAGTAAACATGTTTATTGCATTTGGGATTTCTTAGGAATGTTTATTTGAGACCCGGTGGAAATGCTTGGAATACATTAATGTCATTTTGATTTACAAGTTAGTTTTTCGTTTATGTTGCGCATCGACACTTTTAACGGATATGATTTCGTCTTAATCAAACAAATGGTTTGCGTATCCATCACATATGTAACATTTCCTTCTTTGAACACTTTTTATTTTTTGGAACCAATTGCATCACACTTTGATTTCATTAGGTTTCGTAGGAGGAAAAACATGACCGCGTAAATTTGGAATCAAGTGTTTACATTTTGAAGTCTAGAGAGAAGCAGCAAAATTTGGAACAAGAGTCAGAAGTACCATTTGAAAAATATTCAGTGTTATGAGCTGACTTTGCATCGTTCCATTCGCAAGAATTTTGTATGCAGAACGACAAATGAAATCGAGTGCTTATCGAGTCACTCTGTAACTCTTCACTCCTATGGTAAAATCTCATAAGCAAACATCAGTCTGTGTGTGAAACTTGGTGAACATTTACTTACCCTTTCACTCCTATGAAAATTCCATATGATTCTGTCGATCTTTGCGTGCTTGCTGGAGGAATGAAGAGATAAGACAAAGTCCGCTAGATTTCATGCACAGATTATCAGATGCTTATGGGATTTTACCAGGAGTAAAGAGTTGCGGAGTCGCCGTCAACGCCAATGCTTACTTTCGTAAGGGCCAATGGTGCAAACGTAAACAATTACTTTTTGTGTGAATTTCTCGAAAATGATAACTCCTTCAACACCATGATTGTGTAGATAAAATTAGTGGTTTACATGGATTGACTTTGACCTACGAGACATTTACGAAAAAAGCCGTTATTTTTGTTTTCGACATTGCACACTGGGCCAGGAACCGAAATTAGCAAGACAAAACCTCTAGCGCATTGGGTTTGCATTATATTGAATTGGTGTCTTTGGCAAAGTTTCTCGGTTTAACATGCACGTTCATTTGGTCATAGAAATTAGTTCCAATTTTATCCGCATAGATGGTGCTGCCATACTAACTTTCTTATTTCGCACGATAGAGGTTTGCTGTCTTCGGAAAAGTTGTAGAACATAAAATAATATATAAAAATACTGAAAAATTCAAAGTTCTTGGTCTTCAAATAACAAAGATATAGTGAATATTGTAAAATTTAACTGAAATTTACGTTTTTGTACTATTTTCCATACAAACGAGAAATCCTTCATTTTGCAAATTTTTGGAAGAGTTCCCAATAATTTGGGTCGATACAAGCGAAATATTAGCCTAAATAGTGAAAATTACCATGATTCTCATAATCCGGTTTCTCGAAAAGTAGCAAGTATTAGCAAAAAGTCGTTTACTTTCTGAAATGTACCATTTATCATCAATCAAAGGTGAAAGTTTGCCGGACATATAATTTTATATAGTTGAGATATCTGAATTCATAGACTACAATGTTTATTCAATTAGCGTTCGCCAATGCACAGCTAATTCTTACAACTACCTGTTATCTTACAAAGCCGATTATTGCAATTGATTGTCAATGGAATACGTCCTCGATGCATGCAAGACGACTGAATTGTCGAGAATGGTGCTTCCGATATTTTCTAATGGATTTGTTCCGCCACTCTTGTGCCTCTTCAGATCATAAACCAATAGGAATATCACAATGGCTTATGATTGTCGGTCCATGTACCAAGATCATATGTACCGTAGCACCGTAGGTGACAAAAGGTAAAACTATAATAATGGACAACCAACCTTCTAGTCTCTTCTGTGTAGGTTTCGAATGCCTTTACGTCGATTTCAAGCTTGCTAGATAGCGCACACAGAATTGTAACGAATCGACGAAGGATATCCTCCTCAATTCCTGTAATTCTTGCCGTTATTTCCGGATTCTGAAAAAAAAAATCTTCTGGCGGTGTTGCCATCATTACTAATACCTGACGAAATGAAAATGTATACGAATGGGTATCCTAACAAGACCATAAAATGATAATCAGTTGTCTTGCAAACATCGAGGACATATTCCATCGACTTTTGCTGACCTCTGACCCAGTGACGACAATGCAGAAACAGTTTCTTCAAACCGATAAACAGCAATTTCCAGGACAATAATCGACATTGAAAGATAACAGGTAGTTGTAAGAATTAAAACAAAAATAATTACTATGAATTACTATACATGAAGAAGCTTTGTGCATACATTAGTAGAGCGTTAGCCAACGTGCAGCTAGCGAAGCTTAAGAGACATATTCCATCGTTTCCATCGCACGCAGCCAGCAAGCCGTGCATTGGCGAATGCTAATTGAATAAACATTGTAGTCTATGAGTTCAGATATCTCAAATATATAAAATTATATGTCCGGCAAACTTTCACCTTTGATTGATGATAAATGGTACATTTCAGAAAGTAAACGACTTTTTGCTAATACTTGCTACTTTTCGAGAAACCGGATTATGAGAATCATGGTAATTTTCATTATTTTGGCTAATATTTAGCTTGTATCGACCCAAAATATTCGGAACTCTTCCAAAAACTTGCAAAATAAAGGATTTCTCGTTTGTATGGAAAATAGTACAAAAGCGTAAATTTCAGTTAAATTTTACAATATTCACTATATCTTTGTTATTTGAAGGCCAAGAACTTTGAATCTTCCGGTATTTTTATATATTATTTTATGTTCTACAACTTTGCCCAAGACAACAAACCTCTATCGTGCGAAATAAGAAAGTTAGTATGGCAGCACCATCTATGCGGATAAAATTGGAACTAATTTCTATGACCAGATGAACGTGCATGTTAAACCGAGAAACTTTGCCAAAGACACCAATTCAATAGAATGCAAACCCAATGCGCTAGAGGTTTTGTCTTGCTAATTTCGGTTCCTGGCCCAGTGTGCTGGTCTTTATGAATGCTCAGTGTCAATATCACGAAAATTTTATTTCGACAGATCGATGTCCAACTATGCCAGTTATACCACTGAGGCAACACAAAAAGGGGTCAGATTTGAGTCAGATTTGAGTCAGCTTTTTGTATGAAGTTCCACATATGTTATGTGCCCCCATCCTCCTACAACGAGAAACTAAAAAGAATTGACGTTAATTTTTTCACCTGCCAAATGAGCCAAAATTCAAGTTGAGAGAAAACTTGCGTGTCATGTAAGCTGTACCTCTCACAGCTACAAAATAGTGTAAAACATGTCTGGTACCTCTTTACATGCAATTAGATTAACATCTGAAGTCCATCCTTTTATTACATATTCTGCTCAAAAGATACTTTCTGTCACGCCCCATTCATAAAAAAGGCGGGAAATCTTGTCAGGGGTGGGGCTTAGAAAGTAGTTTTTTTTGCAGAATATGTAAAAAAGGAGGGACTTCAGATGTTAATCTAATTGCATATAAAGAGGTACCAGACATTAATTAATTAATTAGATTATTAAATTAAATTAAATTGAATTAAAGATGCATTACTACTGTCAAAATCCTATGAATTGGTGAACTGAATTTTGATGATTTTGCGCCGTCCCTGTGTTGAAGTGGGATGCAGAGGGACGGTAAACATTTATTTACATATTTTAAGCAGAGCTTTACATTGTTGTTTGCTACAAAATGTATGTATCAAGTGGATTAGCGAGTTTCTAAGTGGTGCTGTGTTTAGTTCGGAATGGCAAAACGTTAAGAGTCATATTTCTGAACACTTGTAGTTCTAGTTCCTCATTAAGCGCTTAAGAATGAACATTTAGAATTATGATCCTGCTTGGATGGACGAATTTTTGATTGCTTGAAGTAGCAAATTATGATTAAATATTGAACATGGACCAAACTTTCTAATTTTGTGAAAGCACAACTCTGAATATCAAATTTTTGATTATGCTGATGGAAAGAAAGTGCGGGGACAATCCCAAATAACCAACAACTCTGCTTAGTAATAATCCGACTAATAATGCCCTGTCGTATGATAAGTTTATATAACAAAATCAATCCAAATTAGCGGGCTTATTGGTTTCCTACCAAGTAACAATTTGGGTTTTATGAGGGTACTGTAGACCATTATTTAAACTTGTAGAGTGCTTTAAAATCTCAATACAATCTACAATGTAACATGGTCTGGGATGTGCAATACATGCTAGTGAACGATTTCCTTTCGGAGGTATCCCACTGCGATCAAGCGTTTGGATAAACGTGTTATCCATAACAAATGTTCAATGGAGATGAAATGGGCATTGAAGTGTGCACGGGGAATATATTTTTTAACGGAGGATTAAAGACAAGTGTTTCATACGCGGAAATATCCCTAACGGAATGTCCAGAAACAGTCAGAAAAATAACTAAAGACTGGAACGCGCAAAAAATGGTCGACAAAAAAATCGTTTCATTCAGTCAAAATTCATATCACAAAAATCATCTTATTTTTCTTTTGGTAGTTCAATTCATATTCTTTTGGTTTGCTAAATCCGAACTGCCGTGCGTTCTGCTTAGCCCCTTCCATTAAATTTTGCACAGTGGTCTCATCGACCTTATTTGCTGCCGAACGCCAGTTAGATTTAAACTGCTGCTCGTTTTCCATGGATTTATTAGTTTTTTTTTTTTGAGATTCCGTTTGACCAAGGCCGAATACCGTTCGATATGGCGGAGTTCTGGGATGTTGGGAGGTTTGTGGTCTTTGGGTACCATAACCACGTTGTTCGCATCGTACCACTCGATTACCTTTTCCCCATAGTGGCAGCTCGCCAAGTCCGGTCAGAACAGCACAGGTCTATTATGTTGCTTTAGGAATGGTAGCAGCCGCTTTTCCAGGCACTCCTGAACGTATATCTCTAGATTGATGGTTCCATTAGAAATGAAAATGCCGCTTTTTAGACCACACGTGCATATGGCCTGCCAGACGAGATATTTTTTTCGGGATCTTCGATAGTTGAATGGTTTTGAAAATTTCAGCCACCTTCCCTTTTCTTGATGCGGTATAAAACTCCTGTCCCGGAAGCTGCTTGAAATCCGCCTTCACATAAGTTTCGTCGTCCATGACAACACAGTCGAACTTTGAAAGCAGCTTCGTATACAGCTTTCGGGGCCGCTGCTTTACCGATGTGTTTTGTTTGTCGGCTCGCCACCTTCACCTTCTTAAACGTCGACAACCCGGCTCGTTTCTTGGCCCGCTGCACAGTAGTATGGGAGACATTGAGCTTGCCAGCGACGTCCCGTATGGAGAGGTTAGGATTCCGTTTATATTTCACCGCCACCTTCTTCGTCGTCGCTGCCACGTGCGGATTACGATTGCCGCCGCTTCCAGGCTTCCTGGCGGTCGACAGACGCTCCCCGAACACTTTTAAAACGTTTGTCACGGTCGATTTGACCACATCCAGCAATTTTGCCAACTTGGCGTGTGAGAACGTCGGATTCTTTTGCTGCGCGAGTAAAATGTTGATACGCTGTTCCTTTTGCTTGGGCGTCATTTTGAAAACTGGAGAGCATACGGTGAACACTCATCATAGCAACCATTGTATATACACTCAATTTCCAAATGCAGAATTTCAGGTTTTGTTTAATGCATTTTTAACAGAAATACACCAATTTGAAGTTGACCAACTTTTGTGCGCTCCAGACTTTAAAGTTGCTTGTTGATGGTCGTTTTGGCTGTTTGTATTTCATTGACCTTTCTGACGTTTATAACACGCACACTTGAGTAATCCTATTTGGTGTATAGGACAAAATCTTTTTGACGTAGAACTACGTCTGTGATTTCTATATGGGGGTACACTTTGTGAAAACCGAAAATGGAACATGAAACAAAATTATGAAAGATTTTGAACGTTAATAGCTTTCAGCTGCCCCTGGACCAATTTCAATAATTTTATCATCAATCGATCAGAAATATTCCTACGCATCTGATAAATTTATGACTATCAATTTTCAAAATGTCACTATTGAAAATTTCACGAATGTGCAACTGTTGCTGCGATAGTTAAAATTATCACCGATTGCCTGCGAAAAGCGATTTCCCTAGCACGGATTTCAAAGTTGAATTTTGGGTTCTCCATTACACAACGAAAGGCTTCCCGCAAGCAGCTAGCTATCATGGATGCTCACAACCGCTGATCGGATTCAGTTCCAATCACCGGTCGTTGGCATCAGCAGCAGCAGGAGGAAGAAGCTGCACCGCTATTGATCGGAATCAGCAGCTCTTCGTGAGTCGCTGTGCGTCATCTATGCCAAGCGTGTCATACTAAAGAGTACAAACAGAGAGATCTCCGCTCAAATTTCTATTCATACACAAAACACACAGCTCCTGCTGCAGTTAACAAATAACATTTATGATATAAGATCACGTATTGCTACGTCACCATTGCGTACAACCCCATAGGGCTGTCCCTTGTAGTTATTTTTAACTTATTTTCTAAAGTTCAGCTAGCTGCTTAGAATGTTCTTCAATTATGATACCGGAACTTTCAAGTTCTTATAACGGCTTAAAAATGAGGATACTTAGAATTCTATAAACCACCTTCAACCAAGCTGCTAAAGCCTCAAATAGCCTTTTATCAGAACTTTTAGTTTCTTGGGAATGGACGTTGGGCATTGTTTACATGCAAAGAATGGACGGTAGGCATACATTTTAAGGACTAGAAAATTAACAAAAAAATAAATAATTCTGATTGAGCTTCAGACTAATGTAATGTAATGTTGGTTTGATCAAACAAACTGTTGGCAAGTATATGATAACATTAATATGCTGAATTATTTTATTTTCTCGGAAACACGATCTTCGACCAACAAGTACTCACTTGCGTCAGAAACGTCAGAAATCTCCAACAGACGCTTAAAACTTAACTTTTTTCAACAATTATTGTCGTGTTTCCCTAAGTATCTACAAACTTAAGCAATGTGCACACTTTTTTCCCAGCTTTTTTATACTACAAGGAATAGATAAAAAAAAACGGCAGGAAAACGAAAGTTATCTTGAGGTTGAACAATTAAATGTACATTCAAAGAGTTTTTGTTACTTCATACGTGAAGTTTAAGATTTTATGAGTTGGTTGGAAATGTTATACTAATATAAATATGAGGCTTTAATGTGATAATTTATTAACTAGAGAAAGTTCTGACGAGGCTAGATTGATAGTTCCGCTATAGTACGGCAGTGTGATAATTGAATAGAAGTTGAAATTGAGCGAAGGGCTATTGATAATCAAACCAGCATTCTTTTACCTAACTCATAAATTGATGAATTAGGGAACTTGAAGTTTTTCTTCAAATCAACTCACAAAAGAGTGCACGTTTGACTTGCTCATATACTGTCTGCGGCTGTGGAAAAGTTCTAATGACGATTATTACTACCTAAAGCTCCCCGCCGAAAGCATTTCCAGGTGATGATGAATTGCATTACAACAGGTTAGCTTGGTTAACGCATCATTCCTCACGGCAGGTAGGGTTACGGTATGTAATGTGGGTCTAGTCCTTTCATTCGGCCTATCACGCAAATAAATAATTAATTAAGGAATATTACACAAAAAATAAGGAAAATATTGATCACTGATGATTGATAAATGTGTACCACACACAAATCAATTTATATCACAACATTTCAATACATTTTCAGCTCTCGTAAGTAATAAAACTGGTTGAGAATATCACTCTGTTCGGAGTTTTTAGCCGCCATGACTTCTAAGGTTAAGATGGGAAGGTTGCACTGACGATCATCAAATGGCCTGATTATGGCATTTATTGAATGGAATTACCTGATAATACACACTAGACGTAAAACTCACAGTTACTGTTTGAATATTTTATGTTTATTTTAATTGTTTAACAACGTTTTCACAAGTAAATCATGGACCCAACTTTAGGGACACATTTCTTTTCTATGTTCCTAACTTTGGCCCATGAAATTCATTTGACAGCATATAGCAATAAGAGTAACGTCAACAATGTGGTTTGCATTTGGATGATAAGGAACGAACAGGAAGGGAGATTTTTTCTGCCAAATCTGTATAATGAACATCACAATGTTTTGATTTAGATATTCTGCGGTCGAAAGACGATAAGCGAAATTTTTAATTTTTAATTTTTAACTTGAGTGATTTAATGTAGTTTTCGTAAAATTTTCTCTAAGAAATGTTTTGAGGAATGAAGAGTATTAAGTTAACAGTGATAGTGATAAAAAAAAATACATAAGAAAACGTTACCAAGAGCGTTTTTTTGAGAATCAAACAGGATAGGACGAAGTTGCATCCATAAATAGACCCAATTTGGGGACAATAGACCGATATTACATACATTTCCCTGGTGAGTTTTTGTCTTAAAAAAAGTAAGTTTTTCAACTTTTTGCGGTTCCTGATAGCAAACGACATGATAAGCATATCTAAGCATACCATTTAGCAGTAGAATATCGTTTGCAGGTAAATTAATTGATGAGTTATGATTAAAAACGTAATCTATGGCTGCATATTAGACCGAGGTTAGGGACGTATACCCTACTTACCACACCTATTGTATATGCTTTTGTTCGGTTATCTCGAATTGATCATTATTATTATTTTTTTTTCCTTGATTTGCTTTCCGTCGATCTTGTTTTCCGTGCTGAGCACCAATGGTACCGACGCCAGGGAGGCAGCTGCCACAGCTGTACCCTACCTATCGACCCATCAACTCATGAACAGGAGACCACCGGCTTTACTTCCCTTATTATAATTAGTATTATAATTAGTATTATTATTGTTATTTTTAGAAACACTTTATGGCTCATGTGGCATTAGTGACAGTAGAACGATACAACCTTAGAATGTCAAAAATGGCCATAGAATTCTCAAAATGGCCTTGAACTGCTAGAATTACTTAAAAACTTCAAAATAGTCCTGGAATGAAACGATTCAACAAATATACCTCCAGATCAACTTTAAATACACTAAAAAAAAATGCTTTGCACACAGGCAAAACACACAAAAATTGCTCATTCTAACACCAAAATAGTTTGTAGATTGAATGCTTCACAGCTACAAAACGCCAACGATAATCTAAAAACGAAGCTTCAGTTAAAAAACGCCAAAACGACCTGAAAATTACAAATCTATCGTAACTTCAAACAGACAGTAAAACGCCAAAATCTTCTAAAGAAACACCAAAATGACATAAAAACCATCACTAACGCTAAAAACTGTTTGATTGGCTTTTCAAAAATATATATAGAGAAAAAAGATAAAATATCCTTTACTCAGCCATGAAGAATGGTTATGAAATTCCAAATCGTCTAACAATGCCAAAGAATTTTAGACTAAATAGAAATTATTCAACCATCTCCAAAAACTCCTTATGAAGGATTCCGTTAAGATTTTCGCTGAAACATTCTGTTGATTTCCAACGTCTATATTTTAGCATGATTTTAAATTCAGATTAATAAAAAATATATATATTCAAGCTGTCCTCAACAGAGAACGGCCCAAACGTCGAGAAACACTGCATTAAACCAATTTCAACCCACAGGAACTCGCCCGCAAGCTCCAGGAACAGGAAGCGGATGGTCTGGATCAGGAGGTGATCGATCGCCGAGTTGCCATGGAAGCTCAGGACAAGGAACTGGCCAAGATGCTTCAGGAACGGGAACGAGCTAAAGCAAAGCGAGCACGGGAGAAGGCTCGGCTCAAAAAGGAAATGCAACGGCAGCAGCAACAACTGCAAGACCCCCTCTCGGGTGATGCAGACGAAGCCATTGGTGAGGGAAGTTCGTCATCGCACCTGGTTGGCGATCAACAGCCGGCATCGCTGGAGGCAGACAATGGCGATCCGGACGATGGTGATTCCTATTCAAATCCGATCGATATGCTACAGCAATCACAGGCAATCGGTGCTGTAGGTGGTCCCGGTAGTGCTGGAAGCGGTAAACGGTACTTCGGAGCTCCGGCTCACTCGCCCGAACATGGAGGTGCGATACACAAAGCACAGGGAAGCATTTCGTCGCATGGATCCGGCTCGGGAAGCCATTACGTGAATTCTCAAGTGTCGCCGAATGATGACAGCTATTCGAATCCCATCGACATGATTCGACAGCAAAAGTCCACACCAAACCTGAAGCTCTCCGCCAACGTCCAGCGGTTAGTGGAAAACGGTCGAAAAGACGACGATATCTACGTCCTCCCGGTTTCCGATGTTGGCGAGAGTCGTAGTCCTCAACGGCCGAGCCATCTGGATGTGAGAGGAATCGTCAATCGGCCTTCTTCCAGCTCCAGGTAACTTTTGCTTCTAACAAGATTCAGCGTTCTTAAATACAGATTTTAAATTTCATCCAGAAGTCAATATACCGACGAAAACATCGCTGCCAAAATCGATCCCACGTTCAACACATCCGGAAGCAGTCCGATGAACACCAATTCGATGACTGCTTCGACACTCTCCTCGCCTCCAGGTGGTAATTTGGCACATCATTCCGTAATATCCTCCTAACTAATCGCATTTCCGAATTCCCGCAGACATCCTGGAGTTCTCCGATCCCGGCTCATCTAGTCCAGTGCCACCGTACATGCCGATACAGGGAACCAGACGGAATACCTCGGCCGACAATAAGAAACGAAAATCAAAAGAACGTTGTGCTCAACAGTAAAACTTAATACTTACCTGCGCATGTAGAAAACAGCAATCGAGATGGAAAAGCAATGTTTTTTTTTCGATTTGTAATGTTTATTGTTACTTACACTTACGCTAACTATGCACGTAAGCATATTCCCACACGCAAAAACGTGGTATGCTTGTTACACTCGAAATTGATATAATGCTATACATACATTGAAGATTGTTATAAGTGTCTAGGGGACAATAACCCACTAAAATGTGAAAAGCGAGCCGCTGGAGAAAAGCTGCTGCACATCGTCGATATTTATTATGTTATTTGAATGTTGAAGAAAGGAAAATCTAAGGATATTCCGCGTCTATTGTGAAGTCACCCTGAGTGAGAGAATTGGTTTTCAATTTAAGCAGATGCACGCAAAAATGTTAAAACTTACTATATCGGCACAGGAATCTGCTATTTATGGTACGTTCAATTTTTTTTTGTACATTTATTTATGTATCTTTGTGAAATAAAAGTGCATTTTATTTATTTAAATCTATAATGGCAGATAATGATGACAACGTCCCTGATTGTACTCTTGATATCACGAAAGTTTCGCTGAAACTTTTCAGCGTAAGAGATTAATTAATTAATTTAGCTTTATTTAGGAGGCTTTCAGCCTTAGGCTGGTTCGCCTCCGAAGCGTAAGAGATTTTGAATCACTACTTATATTTTAAATATAAGAACAATTTCAGACAAAATGTAGGAGCCTATCCAATTTGGATTAAAACTACTCATTCGGCTTTGATACAGGAGATTATGTATTATGTATAGTCCCACTAGAAAATGTGACTGCATTTCAATAGTTCAATCACCAACTCATACATTTTTTTTAAATCAGTGAAAGTAGCACTATAAATTTTGTTATTTTGTTATTGCAATTTGCAATTTGTAAATGTATGTATTTGACGCTTAGGAAATTTGGATTTCGTAGCTTCGCTTATCGCTACCAAAAAAAAAGTATATTTTGACTGATTAAAAATATTGAAAAATGATGTCAAAAATCTCAAAAACTCTTTACGACTGTATGACTTTCCCCCGAAAGTGTTGTCCCAGAAATACCCCGTTCCCCGAATGGTCCAATTCCCGGAAAGTACTAGTTTCCCGAAAAAGATGCGTTTTCCAAGGAGTGTTCAACTCTGCATATCTCAATCGGTGCCGAATACTTTATCTGTGCCAAAAGCTGTGTCAAGCGTTGTGCCGAACGTGACGAAGTGTGGCAATCAAGGTTTCAATCTCAATCTCAGTATCCCATGAGTTTGGCAACCCTGCAGTTTTGACTTTCGAGATCGTTTGTTTACAATTTCAAGCTTTCATGCACGGTTCATTGTAAATCGAAGAAAAAAGTTGTGAACATAAATTCCAACATTTAACGACCTATTGGAGTACATATGGAATACGAGTGCCTGTCCTGCTTTTCTGTTCAAATCAAGGTTTATCTGCAATCTGAGTTCCGAAAGCCAATTTCTGATTTCTGAAGCATCAAATCGACTTGCAGCCTTCAACAAAGTTGTTCATTATAGTTTTAAGTATAACATATTTCAATTTCATGCAAGTATGTTCATTAGGAAAAAAGTTAGAATGATTTTAGTGGGTCATCATTTTCTCCGATAGTAATTTGACGAAAATCCTGAACAAAATTGAAATAGTTGGCGCGACCTCTTATCGTTGACCTATTTAGCTGATTTTTTGCACAGATGTTTATTTTTGTGTTATGAACTGAACTAGGGGGTGGCCTATCAAAAATATTAATCCTTTTCCAGAATGAAACACCCTAGTGTGGGATGCATGCGTTATAAAGTACAGTGTAAATCGAGCAGGCATATCACTTCCCCTTACAGGAGCTCGAGCTCGGGGCTGCTTAGGATTCAAAGTCCCATACAGTTCATGGAGAGGATCCCCACCTTCAGCTGATGCTCGATGTAGTGATCAGCCATACGTCGCATATCCTCAGCAATTTTTCCTATGAATTCACCCAGACTGCAGGCATAAATTTCATACTCTAGCTCCAACTGTTTCCAAAAATGCGCCTAAAAGTTAGTATGTAGGGGAAATGGCTCTAATGTTGACCTATGGATCTAAGATTGGGCCCATCGCTAAAAATCTGCTATTTATCAATTTTATCTAGATGAACGCGTCATTGGGACGGTACTAATGAATATTTTTGGTCGCTATTGAAAAAATAGTCGATTACTGAATTTATCTATGGGCCTAAACTAGGGATATTACATTCATTTCCCCTGTATAATATCTCATTTTTTTTTCAATTTAGCAGCACTTTTGCCCTTATTCTATGCCTCTTTCATTTTAGAAACTACTTGGTACATCTCTAGCAATTTTTAGATGCTAATATAGTATAGACTAGATATGGGCAAAACGGATCACTTAGTTAGTGGCTCAGAACCGGTTCATCCATATAGATGATCCGGATCTTTTCAATGGTTCTTCGGATCACGTAACCCTTGTTAAATTTGGACTTTTGTTAACGGATCTTTCTTTACAATATTTGTCACATCCACATAAGATTTGCATGTTGCAATGCGAATGTTGTCGCGGATGAAAATATTTATGCAAATGGAAATATTATTTACTGCCCAAGTAACCACCAAGCCCGCTAACTACCCGATAATCGCCCTTTTTGCGATATAAGGTAAATATAGGGTTTCCGAACTTTATATCAGTCGTATAGCAGTCTTATATACCAAAAAGGGCGATTAACGGGCTTGTTGGTTACTTGGGTGATTCGGTATTCGGCGTAGAATTAATTGAATGATGATTTATTCTAAATCCTTACTATTTCCAAACTGATAACAGGGCCTATTGCTCTACGATTTCTACAAACAATTAGCTGTAGATGATTCACTCTCTATTTCTAGTATTGACCGTTATTCACGTTTTTTTTTCACTTGGGAGCAAATATACCTTAGAAACGAGTAAATCGATTAGAAAAACTTCATCGCTCAACAGCGTTGCCGTTTTATATAATATTGTTCGTTACATACTTGTCATCGTGTTCCTTAACGTGCCAAACAGTGTGCCATGCTGTGTTTCGGCACAGTGTGCAGAGTTGATTATCTCTTGTGTTTTAAGTAAAATATCTGTAGATCGGATTTGTAGGCTTCCACTCACTTGCTTTTTCTTCGGATTTATGAAAGTATTAGATTATGAGGTCCATTCTGCACCGCGAGCGATGGTTATGATTTCTATTTTTCTACTAAAACTATACTTTGAACGTTTTATGTTTAATCGATCTTAAATGTAAGAAATGACTGTGAAATACAAAAATCTATTTAATGTTTTTTGTTGAAAACTTGATCTTGAACTTGCCCACTTTTTAATCCATTTTCAACATTAATTCAGTCGAGTATTAGTACAAGACACTGAAGAAGTCTGCACATTGTAGACGAAATAAGCGTATCTGTCAAGGATAAGCAAATAAAGTAGTGGAATTAAATGGAAAATACTAATCCTTCTCTCTCTCATTATACAGGTATTCCACTAAGACGCCCACATTCATCAGGATTAATTCATGTTTTTTAATAGTAAAAAACATTTAAAACAATTTGCGAGAAAAATTAGTTCTGTTCTTAGAAGATCGAGTGAAAATCAAATTGAAAAATATGTTTTTTTCTCATTTTTGAAATTTTTTGCTTCGACTTTTTCCTTATTGAGCATCTCCAACTTAGCAGAAGCATAGTGAGCAGATGTAAGATCCGGTCAAATCAATGGAGGATCCGTATGCTTTCGGTAGATGGGTAGAAGCCGTTTTTTGATGCATTCTTTTCTGTAACTTTCACCATTGATTGTGTCCGTTTTGAAATACGAAGAACTCTTCAAGCCACAGACACAAATGGCTTGCCACACCAAAACCTTTTTTCCAAATTTTTCGGTTCAGATGTATCGCCCATCATCAGGCACATCTGTCTTCTGCTTAGCGTTTTAAAATTGCAGCGCGGGAAGTGTACTGGTATCCAATTTGACGTACATCTCGTCGTCTATCAAAATGCACCGGTTCGGCTTTTGAAGGAGAACGTCAGTTCCTTGACCGTATTTTCGAAGAAGCTTTCTGTGAATCCATCCTTTTGGGAGCTTTTTGCTTCTTGTAGATTCTAATATTGTTACGTTTTTTGATATTCTGCCCAGTTCCGACACTGATTTTTTGGCAATTCCATGAATGGAACACGGTTTATGCAATTTCAAAAGGCGTACTGCTGCCAGCTTCTTTTCTGGTCCGATGCCCTCTTTTTGCGCCCAGATTTTGGTAAATATTCAAGAGAACACATTTCTCCAAACTTCTTAACAATCTTGAACACTGTAGATTTACTGCACTTCACGCAAGGGGTGGTCACTCTTCACACTTATTTTGCGCCTACATTTTTCTCAGCTCGAGCTCCGTTGCTACACGATCCTTCCATCTTCGGCGGAAGGCCGACGGTGCACAACAAACGTCAATCATTAGCCAACCAGCCTTCTGGGAGCCGGTGGAGGAAACGGATTTGCACCGAATTTTTCACCACCCGAGTATCATCCGTCGGAAAACTGGAAACCAACACCGGCCGTAACACACGTCGGACTGATGAAGGACGCACCGCTGGACCCGAAACGGACCAGCCAACTTCATTCAACCGGTACAGCAACAGGGCGCAGTGATGATGGTCTACGGACTCGATAACAACACAGCCAACACCGATAAGTTGTTCAATCTGTTCTGCCTGTATGGAAATGTTGTCAGGATAAAGTTCCTGAAGACTAAAAAGCGTACCGCAATGGCCCAGATGGGAGAAGCCATCGCAGTCGAACCAGTCGAACCAGTCGAACGCAGCATCCAGCACTTGAACAACATTGAATGAATGGAAATGATGGTAGCAAAATTCAAATTGCATTTTCCAAGCAGAACTACTTGTCAGAGTCGACCAACCCGAACACCCTGCTGGACAATTCGATCAGCTTCAAGGTTTACAGTGTCTCCAAGAACAATCGCTTCCCAGGCCAGCAAAAATCGCATTCTCCACTTCTTCAATACCCCACCCGGATGCCGTCCGAGCTGCTGACTGCATTCACCACCAAGGATTGCCACCCTTCGCAAGTGCGAATGCTCCCGCTGAAATCGGAAAGTTCCTCCTCCGGATTGGTCGAGTTCCCGAGCGTAGCCCTAGCGGTGACGCTATCATGAAGTGCAACCACAGCGCGATCGATCACAAATGCACAAAATTCCCGTTCATTATGAAACTGTGCTACTCCTCCTCCAAGAAGATGAACGGTGCGTGGAGCAACGAGGACATCGAAAGCACGTAAGCTTGGAAAGAGCGGAAGCTTCTTTTTCTGAGAAAAGAAAGGATTTTCCTTTTTCTGTGTAGTTCATGTTATGATTCGTAATCATAATTTCTTGTTGTGTTTTTGCAAAGAGGCAGGAGATTAAAAAAAATTTGTTGAACCATTTGAGATTTTGCCAAGACGGTCCTCCTACATTATATGTTGGACGATGGAATGTTTGGTGTAGTAGCCACCCCATGGATGTATTCGTTTTTGATCAATTTTAGACCCGTATTTTTTTATACAGGGAAAATGTTCCAATTTGGGCCCATACATAAATTCAGCAATCCACTAAATTTTCAATAGCGACCAAAAATATCCATTAGTACCGTCTCAATGACGCGTTCATCTAGATACAATTGATGAATAGCAGATTTTTAGCGATGGGCCCAATCTTAGATCCATAGGCCAACATTAGAACCATTTCCCCTATTAAACATATTATATATTACAAACCATTTCTTAGCGTTTCTCAAATTGCACAAGACACTAAGTGCCGTTAACGCCAAGTGTTCATTTTAAACTGAAAATGGGTTGAAACTAGTGCCAAATTGGTCATAAGTGGACAATTTATAGAGATGAGACCAGTGCCATGTAACGGCCATGTAACCACTTATCTTTACAAAAGTTTACATAAGTTTCTAATTGAAGTTCGACGTCTGTTCTCTCTGCCTGCCTTTTGCGGATTTGAGTAAACGGAACTCAAATTTGTGTCGTTTCAATGGCCGTAAATTTCAAAAAGCTGTGATCAATATTGTGCTCAATATTTATTGCAATGTTGAATGATAGTAAATTCTCAAAACTACGACTGTTCAAGGCCGTTGAATTCTACTCAAATTTGTGGTCTATTTACTCAAATGGGAAAACACCACGGTCATTCATATACATTTACATGTCGAAGAAAATTTTACTAAGAGAGACCGTGATTTTTGAGAATTTGAGTAAACGGACTCAAATTTGAGTGAGATTCAACGGCCGTGTTGCAACGTTGCTGGTTTGGGTCATTGCTAACCATACCTTTACACGGCCGTAGAATCACACTCAAATTAGAGTTCCGTTTACTCACTTTCACTACAAACACGTTTACTCATTTACTGAGTAAAAATCTGCTCGAATTTGAGAAAATATCATTTAATTTGACAACATTTTGGTCGATTATGTGCTCAGTCAATAAGCGACTGTTGTGGTGAAAGTGAGTAAGAGAAATTCTGCGAAATTTAGAAAAGCTCGATATACTTTATTAAGATAAGTTCAGAATCTTGAATGGCGTTCCTAATTGTTTCTCGTGACGACTTCCCCTATATGAAGGTTATGTTGGTTTGCGTGGGCGTGCCTTGAATTACTGGAAATCATCGAGAGAAGTCATTGTTTACAAAAGCTGTTACGCCCTTATTCCAGCTCTATCTAGAATTATTAAGACTTTGTTTTAAGATCGAAAGTAAAAACTAGATTCACCTTTGGGGAGATTCAAACATGACGTTCATTTTTTATGGGAGGGAGGGGGTCCTAGAATTTGAGACAGTACGTGTAATAAGTATGGAGAAATGCGTAAAGTGGGGGAGGGGTGTAGAAAAATCAAAAAGCTTCTGAATGACATATTTGAATCACCCTTCTTATTCGTCTTCTTCCTCTTCTTCTTTTTCTTCTTTTTCTTCTTCTTCTTCTTCTTCTTCTTCTTCTTCTTCTTTCCTTTGTTTAACGTCGGTCTCTGTTCCGCAATCTAGTGCCAATCACCGACGGACATCGATTGCCATCCATTGACGACAACCGAATGTGCAGGAAGGCAGCTTCCACACCTGCGTAGCATATCGCACCCATTCACAACACACATGGGCCGAGACCAACGGCTTTACTTCCCTTCCGAAGGAGGACGTGACCAGAGATTTTTATGCCTCAGAAAAATCCCACCGACCTCGGCTGGGGATTGAATCCAGACCCATTGGGGTGTTAGAAAGCAGTCACGCTTACCTCTACACCACCGGCGCCGGCAAAAAGGGAATCTGTTATCGTTGCCAAATATCAAGTTTAAGAGTAGCATTGCGACGAACTATTAGAGGCTTATTGGAGCACTAAGTGCTCCGTAAGTACATTCTGTAAGCCACAGTCCTTGAAAAATAAAACATGATTATCTTTTGTATTACCGAAGACTACAAATCAAGAAGACTGGCAACTCTTCCATTTTCTCATACGATCGTTATGAAACAGGTACAATCGCGACATCTGCCGCTCAAAGGTAAATGCTTCAAACGAATTTGATAGCAAAGATTACATCCTCAGAAAAATGGTTTGTGCATTTGCTCATTTTTCTATGCATTGCTTCCACCTTCACTCAAGCGCAGCGCTATTGTATCTGTCGCTTGGATTCTGGCAAAGTTGCCAGTCTTCTTGATATGCGGGGTGAGACCGGCACTCTTTACCAAACGAGCTTTTAGCATTCTTAAATTTGTTATTATTTGATTAAATTATAGTATATCTAATTAATGCTTTCTTAATCATCATGAATACCATAATTATTCACTAAACCTCGCAATAAGTGAATAATTATGGTATTCATGATGATTAAGAAAGCATTAATAAAAAACATTACACTTCAAAAAGTTAATTATTTAGAATTCATAATTCACCAGGGCTACTCCGTCTTTGGCTCGCTAACATAATATACGCCAGTAGGTATGTGCATAGAACTTGATTCGTATTTATTCAACTTAATTGGTGAATTAACTTTTTGCACAGCAAAATAGTTATTCTGCATGATCTACCTAATCTAAATATCAAACATGTCCGTTGTTGAGAAAAGTGTGAATTTGTGACAAGCTGATGAAAATTTTCACACAGTGACGGGCTTACCCGCTTTTCCCCTATGTTGATATTCTTATTAATTCTAACAAAAATCAAGTAATTATGCCTCCATAATTTTTAACTTTCTACGATATTCTCATGGGATATTCCTTAGAGTTCACTTGGTAAACTTTTGAGAGTTTGCTTGGACCATTCTTGAAAAGTTCTCTTGAAATTCACTTCAGAACTGCATTTGAAGTTCATTACTGAATACTCTTCAGAATTTTTCAAGAAATGTCCGTAAAATTCCTTTAGTTTTTTTGGACATGATCTAAGAAATTTATAGAAAATTCCTAATATAATAATTCCTTAAATTCCTTAATTCTGAGAACACTCTTTATTTTTTTATTCTCTTTAAACTGTTTTCATAAGACAAAATACCGAATTCTCAACGAATAATTCCAGGAGATTTCTAGAATTAAAAAATTCTTTAAAAATTATATGTTCTTCGATTCTCCTTGTAATATTCTCATGTTTTTTAAACATCCTCAGATTTATGAACTCTTGTAAATCTTCTTAGAATTCCTTTAAACCTCTGCTCAGAATTGCTTTGGAATAATGTTTGGGATTATCTTAGATTTATTTCCTTTATTATGTTTTTATTTAACAACCAGATTATTGCAGCTGCTTATGAAATTCTTAAATGAATTGTGTACTTATTCAGCCATTCCATAGCAAATCGAGTGGTTCTTTTCGTCAAAATTGCTAGTTTTGTTCCTTATCGTAAAATATTAGAATCGTATTTTTTTGATTTTCTCATTAAGGTGACTCCATGTTAGGGTGGTCCAAAACATCGATTTTTATCAAAAATTTAAAAAAAATCATAACTTTTGAACCACTGGACCGATTTCATAGGTCAAAATATTAAATGAGAGGTAGTTTAAAGTACGTACTATAAATTTAAAATATAGTGATATTTAAAAACTGGGATTTTGCATCGAAAAACATTGATTGTATCTCCTTTAACTAATCATGTTTGAATTACTCCATGCGTGAAGTAAACGAATTACATAGTTGGAGATGATAAACGTTAAATATCAGACTTAAACGCTGTACAGACTGGAGAGTTATAACATGTTATAACGGTTGTCAATAATTGCAACACATAGACCACCATCAAGATAGCGCTAAAACATGTTATAACTCTGTAGTCTGAACGTACTAACGTACGTGGTAATTTTAAACGATGGATGAGGAAAGGAAAGTAAATAGTTGATAGCTCCGTTAGAGTACGGAAAAAATCAGCGATGTATTTTTTTTTTTTCGTTTTTGAGTTATATAGGGGAAAGGGCTCATATGTTGGCCTATGGATCTAAGAGTGAGCCCATAGTTAAAAATCAGCTATTTATCAATTTTATCAAAATGAACGCGTCATTGGTACGGTACTAATGGATATTATTGGATGCTATTGAAAATTAAGTCGATATGGGTCCAAATAAGGGACATTTAGGCCGACATTACATACATTTCCCCTTTATACTCCTTTTGAAAAAAAAAACGATTTTTTTGGACCACTCCTACAATGAAACGGTCACCCTAATGACAAAATAGAAAAGAGGATCAAACATTTTGCGATAAGGAACAAAACTACTAATTTTTACGAAATTCTGAGAACCCCTATACCGTTGTGCTATGGAATGGCTGTATTATTACTTATACTATTTTGCTACCACTACTACTGCCAAGTAAAAAGACAGAGGAAAGGAAGTTGATTTTCAATTCTCCAAAAAGTTTCTTTTGTTTTTTTTTTCTCAAAATCTTTAGGAAATTCTTCGAAGTTCCAGACTTTTGAAAAAAAATTCAATTGAACTTTGAAAAAACATCAAAGAAACGCATTTTGTAACATAAAAGAAGATTCTGGTCTTTAAAATATTTTAAGTCCCTGAATCTTAAAAAAAAAATGTCTGCAATTATCTTTTGCTTGTCAATGTCTGCTGTATGCAGTATGCTTTTCCTGGAACTCATTTATTAAAATTCAAGGATTAAAAAAACGGTAGATAAACCTTAACTATCTAATAGTTTAGGTTTCATTACCAAAGCTGCCCTATAACGTTCGATCTAATGGCTTTTGAAAAACTTTTGATTTATGCAGCTTGAACATATGTCAAGAATTTAGAACTAACAAAAACAATTAAAACAACATTTTGTTGTTGAGTTAGGAGGAGTCATTAATCCTTCTGCTCTCTCTTGCTACGCCTTTGGAGACTTGAGCCCATGACCATTGGCGTGAGAGGCATAGAAGCCAACCTTTACGCCGGGCCCGTCTTCATCGGGATCGGTTGGAATCATTGCCAGAAAAATCTGAAATCATTGAGAATGTCTGGCATGACCTTAAAGAATTAATGGTGAGGCTGGTAAGACACAGTGCTTAAATCACGTAACGCAAAAAACAATCCTATGAGCATGAGCATGAGTATGATTGACCACCCACGGTTGCTACTCTGTTATTGCCAGACCAGCTGTAATTACACAGAGAACCAATAGACGATGCTTGGGACTAGCAATCATCCTCAATGTGTAAAAACTGGTGATCTCGAATTAGGCAATACCAGCGCCAGCCGCGCCTGAACGCAGGTCAAGAAAGGAATGGGTAGGAATGTGTTGACGTGACACTCGCTTTGATGGAAGCCGAGGAGTCCTCTGCACTTCCACGAGGAATCACAGGGATGTTGGGTAAGAGGGTTGGGTTAGTAGCAGGGTTCATTTTGGTAAACGATAAGCTGAATTGATTTCCTAACCATCATATAACGCGAAACAGCTTGGGATTGAACCCACGGTCTTCTGCTCAGTAAGCAAAAACGTTTGCCACTAGGCAGACGAGCTCCTTTTTAATCATTGACGAATCTTGAATGTGGATGGGCCTGAGACTAGACTCATGATGTTCTGCTCAGTAATCAAAAACGGTTGCTCTAAGGCCACCGAGCCTCTCATATCACATTATAGCGTTACTCAAGTTTTTATAACTATTCAAACCCGGCACCGACGACAACGAAAAGTTTTACAAAATACACGATAAACAAGCGATATTTTAATATTTTTAATATGAAAGGATCTGGGAAAGCGTTTTTCTCCTCAGTAAGCAAGCCACTGCAACTGGCGATCTTTGAAATCCTAAAACTAAAAGCTACGAAAGAGTACTTAGGCCTTCATTAAGATCCACTTTCACGCGACGTTCAATGTTTCGATTTTCTCTTTACGCATGGTTCAGACAATCATAACAAGCTATGTAGTAACGCAAAAAACAATCCTATGAAACAATAAGACACTGTTTCGGCCAGGATGCGGCCTTACGTTGTGTTTTCAAGGCAGTGGAGGATTTCGTTTCAGAGCACACAATAATCTACAAACTTCACTTGGCGGAACTACAATATTAATTTTTATTGCCTCCGAGACGCATCCTGTCTGCTCGGAGGTAGTACGTTTACTTAAAAACTATACATTAAATTTCATCTTTAAAAGCTAGCACAGAACAATTATTATAATTTCAATTACAAAAACCATTACAAAATGTAAACAATAACATTGAATGGCAAACATTAACAATACCACGGTGGGGAGCGAAACGGTAGTTACTGTTCTTATAGTATGGCGGGCTTTACTTCCATCTGACCGGGGGCATTGATTTCTGTTTGCTTGGCATATTCAAATGCAGTAGAGCCCGGCGCCGAAGCCGCTGTGTCGAACGTGCCGAACGTGCCGAAGTTGGCCTGTACCAATCAAGGTGTCAGTGATCCATGAAGTAATAATGACTTTTGTGATTGTGTTCATTTTCAATATTTTATGATTTCTGGCAAACATTAAACTTCATTCTCATTTGAACGAGGGCGGACCGCGCAGTGGAAGAGGAACTTGATGCCATCAAACCTATACGGTGTTCCAGCAAATTCAACCCTCAAAAGAAACGTGTGCAGAAATGAAGCTGTAACCTGGTGGACGACATTTCCTCCAGCTACCTGCTAAATGCTCCCCGACAAAATCAAAATTGAACGGGCGATAGTTCAATTCCAGGCTAGAAACGACATGATTATGATGTCTTCCGCAATGCACTACGAATGTAAACCAATGGTTAATGTACCACCGCGACCGGTGGAAACCATCAAATAACCCCCACTCCAGATAAGTCACACTTTGGAAATGATTTGTGATCCAGATAAGCTTCGCATCTACAGGTCTACTTCAGGCAGAAACATTTGGATCTCGTGCCGAACATCAAGTTGCTTAGTATCGTCACCACTGAAACCCCCTCTATCGCGCATCAAATTTTAAGGATTGAGCAAGGCCTTTCTGACCCTACATCGGAGCCTCTTGAGACAAACTAGTGTAACATCGCATTCCGTACCGTACCGTTGTATTGAACGACCACATCTTTCAGTAATTTGACCAACCGTCGCTGGAGATAACTCATTTCAACCGCCGTATCGACAAAACCTTCTCTACCGATCATAATGTTTGCATGAGGCCCGAATAGAAGCTGTTCTGAACGAAACCAGCTGGGTGTTTCGCTACGAATCGGATGACATTTGTTGGTTTTGAGAAGATTCATGGCGCATAAAGTATTTACAGATTTTTTCATGCAATTTTTCAAATAGTGGCAAGGCACGATCGTTGAACCATTGCCCATTGAAGTAAACAAAGTAGTCAACTACTCCCCCTGCTTCAAAAATTTCTCATACACAATTTTTAAAATGTGTATGACCCGTGGATAATTGCCAACGCCCTAAACTGTCTACGTAGTTAATGAATAGCCTCTTGTCAACGTGTGCCCTAGCGTGCCGAATAGTGTGCTATGCTGTGTTTCGGCGCAGTGTACAGAGTGTATTACCCCTTGGTATGAAGAATAATTGTCATGAATTCAACTTTTTACTTTTCTGGTATCTTATCTAACATATTTCCCGATTCTCGGGAATTCCCGTGAAGAGCCATCAGCTGTTTCCCGGTTCCTGGGAATTCAAAAATGGCCGGAAAATGGAATCACTAGTGTGAAATATCCTTCGGGAACTACTGGAATCCTTACTGAGAATGTCTAGAATATCTGTCAGCGTCAGGAATGTCTAAAATCTCCATCGGAAACCTCAGAATCCAGCCCAAGTATCCAACAAGTCTGCGAATTGCCCTCTTACAGTTCGTAAGCACTATATTAAACTTATATCGCAAAAACAGTGATTATCATGCAATTAACGGGCTTGATGGTTACTTGAGAAGTTTGCAATTTATGATGTTAACACACGTAACAGCTATCATGAGCGCTGAAGGAAACAATATGGAGTACTCATCTGGAACGTCTGGAATCCAAGTCGGAAATATATTAGATCGACTTGAAAAATTGCTAAAATCCTTGTCGGGAATGTCCGGAATCACGTCGAGAACGCTTGAAATCTTCGTCACGAACTGCCGAAATCCTCGTCGGGAATGTTCAAAATTACTTCGGGGACGTCTGGAGTCAGGAACTGCTGAAACCATCATTGGGATTGTCCGAAATCAATGAGATTGTCTAGCACCTCCTTCGAGAACTGGTGGAATCCTAACCGGGGACGTATGGAAGCTTCGTCGGTAATGTATGGTATCTTCTTCGGGAACTACTCATCGCGTAAGGGAAATGTCTCTAATGTTGGCCTATGGATCTAAGATTGGGCCCATCGCTAAACATCTTTTTTTTTTTTTTTTTTATTAATTTATTTGTACAGGCTCAATCGAATAAACTTTACAGAGCCGAGTTATCATTTGCATTATACATGATTCATGTCTTAAATCTAGAGTTAAAGGAATTGAACCGATTACTCGCGGTCGTCTCGAGGTTAGTGGAGATTTACAATTTTTTGGATGGGGGAAGGGAGAAGGAGGTTTGAAATATGATTTATTATACAAATATTTAATTAATCCTAAAACATGAACTTATTTCTATTCATCTTGAAGACAAACATAAAAAAAAAACTAAACGCACAATACACAAACTAAACACAAGGTTAATCAAACTTACAATCTAAGGTTAGTATTCTTAAAGTAAACATATATGAGTTTCATAAACTCCAGATCACGTCTAGCCAAAATATCCCGAACTGGAACATTAGGTTGTCTACCTCGAGCCCGAAGGGAATCGCATAGCTCAGATCTGACTCCACGATGCTCAGCACAAGACCAAAGGATGTGATCGGCGTCTTGGTAACCTTGTCCACATTCACAGAGATTGCTGTCTCCCAGCCCAACACGAAACAAGTGAGCGTTTAACGAATAGTGATTGGACATGAGGCGAGACATCAGACGAATGAAGTCTCGACCCACATCCAACCCCTTGAACCAAGGACTCTTCGACACCTTAGGGATGATCGAGAATAGCCATCGTCCCAAACTTCCTTCACTCCATTTATTTTGCCAGCTGGCGAGCGACTGTTGACGATAAATGAAGAAAAATTCATTGTAGGCGATTTGTCGATCGTAAATATCGCCTTGCATAGCGCCCACCTTAGCAAGTGAGTCCGCCTTCTCATTGCCCGGAATCGAGCAATGAGATGGGACCCATGCAAAGGTGATGACAAAAGATCTTAAAGATAAAGCACTCAGAAGCTCTCGTATTTTCATGAGAAAATACGAGGAGTGCTTTACCGGCCTCATGGATCGAATAGCCTCGACAGAACTGAGACTATCCGTAAAAATAAAATAATGATCTGGTGCAAGTGAGGCGATCGTTTCTAGCGTATAATATATTGCCGCCAGCTCAGCAACATATACGGAACAAGGAGCTTGAAGCATTCGAGAGGCGCTATGAAATTCGTTATAAATACCAAAACCAGCGGACGCCTCTATTAATGATCCATCTGTGAAGAACGATCTTGCGGAATCAACTTGGCCAAACTTTGCAGCGTAAATTGACGGAACAATCATGGAACGATGATGTTCTGGGATCCCACGAATCTCCCGCGTCATGGATAAATCAAAACTAACTGAATTGCCGAAGTCGGAGAAGCATACACGATGAGGATTATGCTGTGAAGGGCTGACATCCTGAGTTATGTACACGTAGTACAATGACATAAAACGAGTTTGAGGGTTTAGCTCAAGAAGCTTCTCAAAGTTTTCGATTACCAGTGGGTTCATAACTTCACAACGGGTGAGGAGCCTGAGGGACAATTCCGAAAACCGATCCGATAGTGGCAACATGCCCGCCAACACTTCGAGACTCATCGTATGAGTCGAGTGCATGCATCCTAACGCGATACGAAGACAACGATACTGGATACGTTCCAGTTTGATGATGTGAGTTTTAGCCGCCGACTGGAAGCAAAAACTACCGTACTCTAAAACCGATAAAATCGTTGTCCGGTACAACGTTAGAAGATCTTGCGGATGAGCTCCCCACCACGTTCCGGTAATTGTTCGGAGAAAATTGATCCTTTGTTGGCATTTTCGTCTCAGATACTCAATGTGGGATCTCCAGGTGCATTTGGAATCGAACCAGACCCCAAGATATTTGAAAGACATGGAATGAGTGATCGGTTTACCCAAAAGTTGAAGCTTTGGTTGTGCTGGGCTATGCTTCCTAGAAAAAACGACCAACTCAGTTTTCTCCGTGGAGAATTCGATACCTAGCTGGATAGCCCAAGTAGACAAATTGTCTAAGGTATCCTGTAAGGGTCCTTGCAGGTTGACCCCTTTGGGCCCTGTCGTAGACACTACGCCATCATCTGCAAGTTGTCTCAACGTGCAGTTGTCACTTAGACAATTGTCAATTTCTCTGACATAGAAATTGTACAAAAGGGGGCTTAAACATGAGCCCTGGGGGAGACCCATGTAACTAAATCGAGAAGCTGTAGAGTTTCCATGAGAAAAGCTCATGTGTTTCTCTGACAGCAAATTGTACAAAAAGTTATTAATTAATGGGGAAAGGCCACAAGCGTGGAGTTTGTCTGAAAGGACTTCAACCGATACTGAATCAAAAGCCCCCTTAATATCCAAGAACACAGAAGCCATTTGCTCTTTTTTAGCAAAAGCCAACTGGATTTCTGTGGAAAGCAACGCGAGACAGTCGTTCGTTCCCTTACCCCTACGGAAACCAAATTGAGTATCTGAGAGTAGGTGGTTCGTCTCAACCCATTTGTCGAGGCGAAAAAGGATCATTTTCTCCAACAATTTTCGAATGCACGATAACATCGCGATGGGACGATACGAGTTATGATCTGACGCGGGTTTTCCAGGCTTTTTAATGGCTATAACTCTCACTCGCCTCCAATCATCTGGAACAATATTAAACTCCAGGAACTGACAAAACAAGTTCAACATGCGCCTCTTAGCGACGTCTGGGAGGTTCTTCAACAAGTCGAACTTGATCCTATCAGCCCCCGGAGCCGAATTGCGACACGAAAGGAGCGCGAGTGAGAGCTCTAGCATTGAAAAAGGCTGGCTGATCTCGTCTACCGAATACGTCGTTTCGCGAGGAATCATCTGTGCCGGCACGGAATCAGGACATACTTTTCGCGCGAACTTGAGAATCCACCGATCCGAGTACTCCTCGCTCTCGTTGTTTGAAGACCGGTTACGCATCCTTCGCGCCGTGTTCCAAAGCGTATTCATCGACGTTTCGCGCGATAAACCGTCCACGAATTGCCGCCAGTATCCGCGTTTCTTGGCTTTGATGAGGCTCTTGAGTTCGTGTTCAAGAGTCGAGTACGCTTCGAAATACTCGGGTGTTCCGCGTTTCCGGAAAAGCTTAAACGCGTCGGACTTTTTACGATAAACCTCAGTGCATTGCTGGTCCCACCAAGGGGTAGGAGGTTTCCTACGAAAAGACGTTCCTGGAACCGACCGAGTTTGAGCTCGAAGCGCGCTGTCCAAGATCAGATTGGAGAGGAAGTTATATTCCTCCAACGGTGGAAGCTCTTCTACCGACGACACGGCTTCATCTATCGCGGTCTTGAACGTTGTCCAATCTATATTACGGGTGAGGTCGTACGCGACGTTAACGGATACCGACGAATTGAACCCACTGGCAATCGAAATGCCGATCGGCAAGTGATCACTACCGTGGGGATCCTGGATCACATTCCACGTGCAATCCAACGATAATGAATTAGAGCAAAGTGTGAGGTCTAATCTACTTCCATTTGAGGATGGACCAGCCAGACGTGTTACTTCTCCATTGTTAAGAATTGTCATATTGAAGTTATCACAGAGGTCATATATCAAAGTAGAACGGTTGTCATCATACAGTTCCCCCCAGCCTGTACCGTGGGAATTAAAATCTCCCATAATCAACCGTGGAGTAGGAAGAACTGAACAGATATCTGAAAGTTGTTTTTGACTAATCGAAACTCGGGGAGGAATATACACAGAAGCAATACAAAGGCTCTTGCCTTTAACAAAAGCCTGACATGCGACAACTTCAATACCTGGAAATTGTGGAAGATTCACTCTATAGAAGGAATGGCACTTTTTGATCCCCAAAAGTACTCCTCCTCCACGCGAATCCTCACGATCCAGTCGAATAATGTTAAAATCATGAAAAGGAAGATCGATATCTGAAGAGAGCCAAGTTTCACATAGAGCAAATGCATCACAATCATTATTGTGAACCAAAAACTTAAACGATTCTATCTTAGGAATAAAACTTCGACAATTCCACTGTAGAACAGTGATCAAATCCCCGACCTCGTTTGGAAAATTATCCATCGAAGGAGATGATTGCTGTAAGGAGGGGCCACTTCAATGTCAACTGCTTCAAGAGGGTTTTCACAGTAGGAAGCATTGCCAGAACAATGCTTTTCAGAGGATCAGAAATATCGAGGTAATTGAGGATACTGTCCACAATGTTATCAAATGAGAACAACCCAGATGAAGAAGGGGCTTGTGTTCTGAAAATTGGGGCATCGGGGGTTTTGGATGTCCCCGGGAGAGGTGGAAAATCCTGGGTATAATCAGTTCTGCGGAATCCAGGAGGAGTAGAAGTCTCCTTTTTTCCACCACTCCTTGATTTGGGCAAGCTGATTTGGGGTTCTTGATCTGCAACTTTCCGCGAACGGATGCGTTTTCGTTTCCGGGCAGAACCTTCCGGAAAACTGAAAGAAACTCCCTCCTCAGCCAAGTCAGAGCCAGACTCGTCATCTGACAAAAGAGCGAAGGGATTTGTTTCGTTGGTCGATGGCTTGGCTGTCTTAAGCATTTCTGCAAAAGACCGCCTGGAACGTTCTTTAAGAGAGCGCTCTAGTTTTTCCCCGCGTTGTTTGTACACCGGGCATGACGAGAGACCATGAGGAGTTCCCTTACAGTACACGCATTTTGGTGCAGTGACTGTGCAGGCGCCATCCTCGTGCTTCTCCCCGCATTTGGAACAGCGTGCCTTGCTGCCACAGTGGGACGCCGTATGTCCCAACTGCTTACAGTTTTGGCAGTTCATGACCCGGGGAACGAACAAGCGCACAGGTAGTCGAAGTTTTCCCAGCTCGATGTAGTGAGGAAGGGCTGAACCAGAAAAGGTCACACGGAACGAGTCTGTGGGGGTAAAACTCTTTTTACCCTCGCTGACAGATACTGAGCCCAGTTTTTGGACATCCAGTATCTTCACCGGGGGGAGCAAGGGGTTCTTGAAACGGCCAACCGCCTGCTTCTCCAAGATCTCGGGGGTCAGACTCGCTTCGGTGACCACACCTTCGATCTCCACATCACGAGCTGGTATGTAAACCCTGTACTCAATCGTAAAGAGCTGGGAGGCAGCAATCTCGTTAGCCTGCTTCAGGTTAGAAACGACAACACGAAGTTTATTATGCCTAACCTTCGTGATTTCGGTCACGGCTGAGTATCGCTTCGTCAGATCAGTGGAAATTTGCATCAAGTTCAAAGGTTTGTTTTTGGGCTGAAAGTAGACAACCCATGGCCCAGTCGAGTCATCTGGATAGGCTCGCGATCGGGGGCTTTTCTGAGACGAACCATGAATGACAGGACGTTTTCGTCTTTTCTTGCCATCGAGTGGCAAACTGGTGTCATCTTCCGACAAAATGTCCATATCGTCTTCTGACGAGACGTCCATTTTGCCGTACTAGTGGGAGCGGTAAACGCTCTACCACTGAAACGATGCTTAAAACCACACAGACACAATAAACAGAAAAAAACTACAAACACAGAAACACAAAATTAAATTTAACTGATGGGCGAGAGAAAGAAAGAAACAGGAAAAAAAAACTTATCTGCTATACTACTACCACCGAGTGATTACACAGCAGCAGCGGAGCGACACACAGGTGACCTTCGATGCGCGTGTGCGGGCGATCTTTGTAGTGGTGTGCTTGTATTAGGCTCGGCACTCAGCTGGACACACGATGATGGATGACCGGTATAAATGCGGAGGCAGATGCTGACACTCGATGACGATGATCTGTGTGCCGGTATGCGTGATCACGCACCGATGGTGCGCAAAATGGTTGGCGAATTGGCAATCGCAAAAACAATTTTCCTTCCGATGATGCCGAAAACACACTTTCTTCTCAGAAAAAAACTCACTTTCAGATAATTGTTTAGCCGGGTACTATGCCAGTAATCACTAAGCGAGAAAAAACTGATAATTTAAACCAACCGAATACCGAGAAAACTTCCGAAATACCGGAGCGCGAAACAAGTCGACTGTACTTCTTGCTAGGTCGCAGTGGGATGGTCGCTAAACATCTGCTATTTATCAATTTTATCTAGATGAACGCGTTATTGGGACGTAACTTATGGATATTTTTGGCTGCTGTTGAAAATTTAGTCGATTGCTGAATTTATGTATGGGCCCAAATTAGGGACACTTAGGCCGACATTACCTGCATTTCCCCTTTGTCTGGAATCTCAGTCAGGTCCAGAATCACTTCATGAACGTCACGAATCTCCATTAGAAACACCTGAAACATCTGTGTCCAAGTCTGCAATTTAATGCGCAGTTTTGATAAATTTGGGTGCAAGATGTGATTTATTTAGCAGCCGTTTATAGTTAAACCGTCAGTAATCCGTTATAACTGCTAGTGGAATAAATAGCGTTTGGAAAGCAAATAATACACCACTGTGATAAAGGTGAACATAAGTTAAAAATAAAACCAAGCAGGATCTTATGATATTTTTCACTAAATATTAATGAAATTCTATTGCAAGATCCATGTGTTCAGTCCAGTAGGTAGATACATGATTTTTGGATGAATTTCAGAGTACAAAGAAGCAAAAAATGCTTGCCAAATTACATTTTCCATAGACGTGTTTTAATTATTTTATTTTATTAAAGCTTTTATTTTTTTCTTTTTAGTATACATGAGGGTACGTCAACTACAACTTAACCTACAGCTTTCTCGGTTCGTATTGAGGTCCCCAAAATACTTACCTTACCAATCAGGCCAAGGATGTGTTCGCCTGTCCGAAGAAGTCGTCTCTACTCTATTCGATCCATGGACACACGTCGCCAGCCTCGTAGTCTCGTAGGGTCCGCAGGTCCTCAACAACTGTGTCTAATTTAAACGGTCCGAATGCTGGTCAAAAAAGGAATGGGTAGGATTATGTTGATCTAATAATCGGTTTATGCCGAGAACACCTCTGCACTTCTACAAGAAATCACTGGGATGTTGGATAAAAGAGTTGGGATTGTTGCATGTTTCGTTTTGGTAAACGATATGCTGAATTGATGTCCTCACGATTCAGTTTGGTTTTGAACCCAAGGTCTTCTGATCAGTCAGTAAAATCAGTCGCTACTAGGCCACCGAGCTCCTTATATCACAAAACAATTACGATCAAGTTGCCGTTAAACTTGTTGTCACTAGGTTTAGATCCAGGCGATGACAACAACTGCTCTTGAGAAGGATTTGGTATGGATTTCCAATCTTCACGTTTTTCCTAAAACTCAACCTAATTTCATTACGCTTTATATCATATAATGAAAGAAATCCGTTTAAAAGTATAACCCTATAATATGAAGGAGGTTGGGATTGAACCACCGTAGCAAAATCGGTCACCACAAGGCCACCGAGCTTCTTATTTCACATAAGAATTACGACCAAGTTTCTGTTAAACTTGCATCTCTTCCAGAAACCAGTCCTTCACCGTCCTATCTTTCGTATACGAATATAATTGATGGATATTCTTCTGGAAAACCACCCCGGTAACAACACCTAAATATTCACTCAGAGTATTAACCAGCTCCAGTGTCGCTCTATGCAGTTCTTGATCTCATCGACCACTATCTAAAACTTCAGATCCTGTGAAATGGCCAGCGAAAAAACTACCGTCTTCTGCGCCACTGATCACATAACATTGATTTCGATATTGTTGAAGTAAGCATTGTTTTGAATTGAATTCAAACAACAATATTTTGGTTTTAAATTTTTTTTGGATTTACAGGATAAACATTTATATTTTTGATTTAAATGAACAAAATTTGTTTCCGTGTTTGTTCACATCTTTTGAATTACCCGTTCTGGAATCATTCCCGGATTTGGTCAATTTGGTTAAAAATAGTTCTTAGCCTTGAAACTGATCGAAAAAACGTTTGGTGGTCTTTTAGGCCTTTCAGAATTTTTCCCGGGTTTTGTTAGGAGTCGCCCACTCAGTGCTAAACCAGATAAACTCAGAATATGGACACATTGTTAACCCAAATATTGGTAAATTTAAGTCAAATTGGATCATATTTACCGATATTTGGGTAAGAAAATTACTCATATTCTGAGTTTCTCAGGGGGACCCCAACCCTGTCAACCACATGATTTTAAAAAATTTAGTCAATCTGACTTTTTTGAGAAAATGGCAGTGGTAAACCTGACGGAGGTATGACAGAACAAAACAGCTTATTCTTCACACTTGGATCTGTTGCAGTCATTATCACATTGATGTGACCCACGACGAAATTCTTGATTGTTGCCCCCGTGGAGTTTCTGAGTTTCTGAGCCCAATCTGGGATAAGCCGTTTGGGTTATCTATTCTTAGCGTGTCGTTTCTGTTCTATTTTAGAAGAATTTACGATCACCCCTATCCGGGTCAACCCTTTCCTCGTTGCTATCTCTTTCGCACACGCGCACGCACGCAAACTACCACCACCACCACCAACGTCCACGGTGACTACGAATGCATGTGAATATTAATGCAATAAAGTGAAAATTGCACCATGAAAGGCACCACAACCGGGGTGCATCCGGGGGAGAATGAAAAGGGGTAGACTGCACCATCGTCCGATATCGACCGCCGCCGTCGTCGTCTTGACCGGACCAACCCGATTGCCGATGGAGAGAAGGTCTTCGTTGCTCTGCGCTGCAGTTTGCACAGCTCGTTCGTTCGGGCTCGCATATTTGTGTATGGAGAAAAGCAGACAGGTTTGCACCTCCGGCCGTCGATGCACTTTTGCATTTGAGGAGAGTGCATGCCTGCTTGTGCATGTGTGTGCAGCGAGCGCGGGGTCAGTTCGGCTATCAGCTAGCAGCTACCGACCAATGCGACTGTGTGCGGTGCAGCTTTATGTGTGGGGACTGGACTGTGTCCAAAGACGGGACTGCGCGGTGTGCGGAGACACAGACACAGACCGGGACAGGACAAGCGACGACGACGACGACGACGACGACGACGGCAAGAGTGCATCGGGTGAAAAAGAGCAAATATAATATACTTTTTTGCCGGACCAGAATGAGAGGGGAAGATTGCAAAAAAATTCAAACATAATGCATCGCGGTGCATTTTATTGTACGTTTTTTGCGCGATCCATAGTTTTCTCTGAGCCGCCGACGTCGTCGTTGCGCTTTGTTGCAGTGGCTCCTGGGACTCCTGGGAGGTGATCCTAGATTTGTTCTGCAGAGTCTAGGCTAGACGGTGGTTTCAGGAAGAACCCGTCCGAGTACTCTGGTTAGGGGTCTGGGAGGATCCCCTCGTGGCTCCTAGTCTCGGACGATTGCGCCCTGCTTCCTTAGAGCATTATCGAATTTCAACTCGCTTCGGGACGAACAATCGAGAGATTGCTGCTGCTGCTGCTGCTGCTACTGGTGCTGGAACGAGAGCGAGACTCAGAGAATGCAACTTGGCAGTGCAGCGAGCTCAGCGCCGAATGCACTGGTTTTGTGCGAAGGTTCAAGATCGGAAGAAATTCAATGTGCAATGCAAACTTGGTCGTCGTCGATGTCGTTGTCGTTCCTTTTTTTCCATGTGCGACGTTCAAAGCCGTGCGGGTCGTACATTCGGTGAAAGAGTACTGCCAGTCAGTTAATGGAGAAGAAGTGCCCCAGAGTGTGAAAAATTGCGAGTGCAATGTGCAACGTTCGGAAAAGAAACTCCAAATGGAGCAGCAAAACAGAAAAAAAGGGAAAGAATAATGGTGAAGCTTTACTCCAGTTAGCTGCTACTTCTGTGACAGTCATTGCGTTTGAATTTTTTTTTTCACCTACCAGTGCTTGTGTAACTCTTCGAACGGTTAATTTTAACACACAATGTGTCCCCTCGGGTTCAAATTCCTCACGATGTACTACTAACGCGAGTTCTGGAAAATCAACGGTTGAGAAAAATCCGCGGAACGCGAAACTGCAGATGAGCCGCGCTCGACGATTGATTTTAGAATTTACTCGGTGGAATGTGAAATGTGCTTCGGAAATACCAACAGAAAGAAAACCAATTCAACCCAGTAGTTTTGTGTGGTAAAAAGGAGTGGCTTAGTAGGAAACCAAAAAAAAAAACACACATGCAAAAATGTATCGAGTGAAGAGAGTTCGCATTTATAGAAAAAGTTAATCAACCTGAATTCCAACCGAGGAGAACACATGATCGCCGTGAATCAAACTCATCTTATGAACACTCACAGCTACCAGCAAATTTCCATTTCCAGGAAGATCACGTCCAACACCATCAAACGTAAGCATTCCTTTTAATTCAATTAAATTTTATTAGGATAAGTAATTTCTCCTAATCATTCCGGTCAACAAAGACCTTGCACTCTGTGTCTACGAGGAAGAATTTTTCAATTTCCATTTCTTTGTGACAAAGAACCGTTCCCAATAGCGGCTGTATAATAGTGCAAGTTGAAATTGCGCATGAATCATATAGACACTTTGCCAACTACTAGTTACTATAGTATGTATACCTAGAGCTACCTAGCTATATCTAACGACACACAGCTCTTCCTCCGGCTATGGTCGGCGGTTCCATTAGTGTTGAGCACTACCCCATTAGATCGTATACACACTGCACTTCCTCGTTTGGGAGCTGTTCTAGCTCCTGCTGCCTATCCTTTCCCACCGCCTTTTCGTGCTCGAAGGGATATAGCGCATACGGGTGGTTTTGTGGTTGTGTCATCACCGTCATCATCATCATCATCGTCATCCTTATGTATGTACTTAAATAGTTTAGTATGTACGACAGCAAAACGATCGACCATGGACGACGGCGACGGCTACTGGGTAGCTCGGGACCAGACACGGAACCAGCCAGAAGGGCAACAAAACGAGTAAACTATTTGAAGCATATTAGATCATCGCTGTGCGATGTTCCGTTGGAGAGACTTTTGCAAATCGTTCAGAGGTTCGAGAAAATTGAACGGGATTGATTTTAATGCACTCAATAGAAAAGGTTAGTTCATCTGAACTAAAACGATTGGATGAACTGGAAAATTTGTTTTGAGCATTATTCTTGCGTAACATAAGAATCTGACCGGTCGAGAAACATGTCCTGACTTTGCTCGCCAAGATCCTATGCATATTGTGCACTGAAAATAAGATGTAATTTATTATTTTATGCAAAGAAATAGAGTCGTACTTTCTAGGAAGCTAGATTCGTTTCAATTGCCACATTCGCCATTTTTTTTTTCGTAATGGGAACGAATGTTGCAAATAATAAATACGAATTATTTGTATGAAAAATCCGAGGATTGAAAATAATACGAAACCTTAGTGTATCCATAAAAAAAATATGCGTACATTATACGAACAACAAAATGAGCTATGCGAAAATTTCGTTTGAAATCGTCTTTCTACACTCAAAAAATTCCACACCTCATCATTGTGTGTAGGGTTAACTACCACAGGCCTGTTAAGCACAACCCGCACTTAGTCTTTCTTAATCTAGCGCAGCCTAGCACCACACGGAATGTTATTAATACTGATGGCTTCCAAATTTATTGACCTTTCTGATTTATGATTTGATAAAGAGAACCCAATCGTTGAGATATTGTCAAAAGTCTAACACTTTTTCTTGACACCAAACTCGGCCTACCGATTCTAAACTCGGCCTAACGCATTGAAACGCCATTGAAACGCCAATGAATTCACTTCGGCCTATCGGATGATGATAAAAAATGATTCGGTTGGAGCGCTTCTTTTGTTTTTGGGAATAATGGGTACCTTCATAGCACGCGTTCTCATTGAATTCTTTCGGTAGCTTATTAACTAAAGTATCGTACCAAACGCATAATTGACTTGTTTACTCTGAAATCATGGATTTATTTGAAGTTTTCTGCTCGATAGGCTCAAAATGGGTGATTAGGCCGAAGTAGTTCTCTACCCTATCACTATTAATTTTGAACTTATTGTGAAACACATCCATTTCATGGATGAATCTTATGTTTTGAACCATGTTTCAACATTGTTGGTTCGAATTATGACATACTTGGATTTTATGTGCCTCACATGGTATCATAGTTCAATGTTCTACAATATTCTACTTTATCGACTACTACCAATTCCAAAATAAATCGATAAAATATACCAACAAAGCTGCCAGAGGGCAGAGCTTACACATGCAATTTTTTAATGGGTCTGATTTGGGATTTGATCCTGCACTGTTGGAGTCTGGTGTTGCCGTTCTCATATATGAGGCTGGTTGATAAGGATGAAGTCATAACTCATTTTCTTATGTAATGCGTTTAATTTTCCAGGCTCATTTGCCGCAGCTTTGCAGAGCCGATATTCATTGTTTAGATCACAAAGCTACCTAAAACTAACGTTGGGGGATTACTCGCGGTTAGATAGCGGGAGCCGATTACTCGCGGCTATCTCGAGGTTAGGGGTAACAAATTGTAATAAATGGATGGCAGGGTAGGGATTGAAAACACAAGGTTTGGAGAGCAATGTGCTCTTGATCTCGAACTAAGCGACAACCTGATGAAAAGGACAAACATGGGGGTACACCGATGGGCAGCTAACAACTTGGGGGAACACAAGATGACACTAACTACTAAATCCTAAGATCTATCCGTTTTAAAAACACATAAATTAAATTACAATAGTCGAGATCACGGCTCGCCAAGATGTCTCTAACGGGCCGCATAGGTTGTTTTCCTCGGGCCCTGAGGGATGTGGATAACTCGGATCTAGCAACACAATGTAGAGTGCATGACCAAACCACGTGGTCGATATCGTGATAGCCACTATCACAAGCACACAAATTGCTGCCTGCGAGCCCGATTCGAAAGAAATGCGAACCTAACGAGCAGTGATTGGACTTGAGCCTCGCCATGACACGTATAAAGTCACGGCTCATGTCCAACCCCTTGAACCACGGCTTGATCGACACCTGTGGGAGAATAGAATGTAACCATCTTCCCAGATCACTCTCATTCCATTTTTGTTGCCAGTTGGTGAGGACTTGCTGAAGGGTAATTGAGAAAAATTCAGCAAAGACGATTTGTCGATCAAAAATATCACCTTCATTAGCACCCAATTTAGCCAAAGAGTCCCCTCTCTCGTTACCCGGAATAGAGCAATGAGATGGGACCCAGACTAAAGTGATGGTATAGGAGCAGTTAGATAAAGTACTCAATTTAGCTCGGATTTCGGTCAGGATATAAAATAAAATAGAATATGGTTGCTAGTTTCGCAACGTATACGGAACAGGGTTTTTGCAGTTGATATGAGGCGCTATGAAATTCATTGAATACTCCAAATCCAGTGGAAGCGTTTATAGTTGACCCATCTGTGAAAAACTCTTATTGTTACTGACATGGTGGTACTTGTTTGCAAAAATTAAGGGCACAACCATGTAAAAGTCTTGGAGGCAAACACGAGTGGAATTGAATGAAGAAGGGCCAATCTCCAGCGTCATGTACTCGTAATAGAGACTCATGAATCTTGTTTGAGGATTTCTGTCGAGCAGCTTCTCAAAGTTTTCTATTACCAATGGATTCATTACTTCACAACGGATAAGAAACCGGAAGGACAGTTCCGCGAAACGATCTGTCAGTGGGAGAACACCCGCGAGTACTTCAAGGCTCATCGTATGCGTCGAGTGTATACAACCAAGGTATTGAATCCGTTGCAGCTTCAGGACGTGTGTTTTGCTGTGGATGGAAAGCAGAAGCTACCGTACTCTAGAACCGACCAGATGGTTGTTTGGTACAACCTGATCAGATCTTCCGGGTTTTCTTCACACCAAATTCCAAGTTCTACCCTTTAGTTGCGTACCCATCGTAACTGTGCAGGATGATGCTTCCTAGAGAAAACAACCAACTCAGTTTTCTCCTGAGAGTATTCGATACCCAGCTTCATAGGCCAAGTAGACAAATTGTCTAAGGTATCTTGCAATGGTCCTTGCAGGTCCGGTGCACTTGGCCCTATAACAGACACAACGCCATCACCTGCAAGCTGCCTTAGCGAGCAATTTTCATCAAGGCAACCATCAATGTCTTTTACATAAAAATTATGGGGTCTTTAACATGAGCCCTGGGGGAGACCCATGTAACTAATACGTGAAGTTGTCGAGTTTCCATGAGAGAAGTCACAACTCATGTTTTCGATGTTTAGAGCAAGCAATTCACATCGCATTGAAATGCAATAAAACCTTTAAAATCCATCATTTTTGAACAGTATTGTGATTCAATGTGTAATATAATTGAATTGATGGTGAAAGATTTTCAACAATTCAATGTTTGAAATACTAAATATCAGCGTGTATAACACATTGAACCATGATGAAATTCACTTAAAATAAATGTGATTGTGCATTTGAAAAATCAATTGTTCGATCGAACATGTGGACTTTTTTGAGTGTTGGTATCGTTCTTTGTACGAAAACATTTCGTACTATTGCGCTGTAATGAAATCATGAGTACCACAAACGGTTATTTTTCGTAAACAAAACAATGTTTATTTATTTATTTCTTTGGCATTATTTGCGAGATTTGTAACCATGGGCTAGTTCATCTCCTATAACAATATTTATTTATATTCCTATATCTCAAATCAAAACTAGCGTTCTACTAACAGCTAATGGTACAGATGACAAATTTCTTTGGGCAACATCCTCTGCATCATGCTCATCAAGGAGTTTGTATACCGAAAGTTTGGATAAGCAATGAAATCTGGAGGGCATAAGATGTAATCCTGGACCAATCGCACTACTTATGCAATAAATCCTGTAAAGTGAGATCAAGCAACAGCAACGAAAGGCAACTGAATGCCTCCGGTCCGTTTATCTACTTGGCCGGTAGGTTCGGTCTTTGCCCAATAAACACCTCGTGCACAACAGTCACCCTAGAGAGATTCGTCGTTTAGGATTCCGTATGTGCTCCGAGAATATTTCTCAACACAGCGAACGACAGGGTGGCTTTTCTGGAAAGTAGTTGATCCTTGGTGATTCGATGTATACTCTAAAAGCCGAAGTACAGGTATTGAACAGCTCAAACCAAATCTTAAACAAGACTTACTCATTGGAGTAGCGAGACAATTTGTCTGGAGGGGGTCTAAGGAGAGCCTGTCACATTTTTTTTTTGTTAAACTACGGTTAAATAAAATCTCGTGAAGATACTATTCAATCAAATTGCGTCAAGGCAACTTGTTTTGGGGTTCATTTTTTTCAGTAACAAATAATATGAAATTGAGGCTTCCTAGTATTTTAATAATGAAACAATAGATTAGATTAGATTATGTTTATTTCATAGCAACAATTGGGACCTTGATTGGGGAAGCCTTAGAGCTTACTGATTTTGAACAAGCAATGATCGTTTGTTCATGCTTTTTGTAATGAAATCACATAACATCCGGATGCATAAATTTAAGCATCTCAAAATTAATAAATTACTTGCAGTTAGGTAATTCCGCTAATGTTATAACTAACTTCTTTTTTTAGATTTTACATATTTCATCATCAGTTAAATCTCAGACATAGAAACCAAAATTAAAATCTAGGGGTTTGATTTTAGTGCACACAGAATAAGTTTCATACATTTTGTTCAAGATATATGTCCATGCACATGTCTTAATTCTAATATTTGAAGAGAAAACAAAGTAATAAAGTATTCATCAAAAAAAAAATTACTAATTAACATTTGGAGTGATGTATGAAATCAAGATTTAACTTTAATTCTAATCGAAAGAAATGAACTCGAAACTTGAATGAGTGTGTCCCTGTTTATGAGTAGATAATAATTGAATTTATTTTTACAAAAGCATTAGAATTTTTTTAAATGTTAAATGGAGCTAGGTTCGGGACCAATTCATTATTTACATAAGCTTTTTCAAGTACTTCCCGAGTAGAGATAAATAGCAAATCATAGCAAAACAATATCAAAATTTAGCTATCATATGTGGTTCAAATAATCAACTGAATATCATATTAAAAATTGGTTTTGCTATTTGATCCTAATTCGCATTTATTATGATATTTTGATACCTCCAATTTGAATAAAGAAAAATAAAATCAAAATGTAATTTGGAATGCCTGGAAAGCATTCCATAAAAAAAAATCGAATTTCATTAAATCTCATGGGACTTTACGTATTCTCGTCAGTATAAGCATAGTCCTCGCAGTTATTAGCAGTTTTTCAGCGCCACGCTTACATATGACGTGTTTGTTTGTCTACATTTATTTGCTGCTTGCTACTCGATCCATTAGAAACGACAGAATTGTCTTATTATTAACAATAAGAATGAAAAGCGAATAAGAATAAGAAGATTATACAAGGAGTGTTCTGATAGCTTATTTCATAATCATAAATTGTTTAAGTTAACGTGAAACATTATTTCTGAATCCATAATATATTGCTTTGTAATTGCCTGAATTAATTAAAAATAGTCAACGCTTCCGTTTTTAGTTTCAATGGAATCTTAAATGCATTTGCACCAATTATGATCTTATATACCAATAATGACAATTATTAGAGTTCTAGCGTGGTCAATTAACGTAAAAGTTTCCTAGGAAGTCAAACAAATAAAATTTCAAAAAAGGGTTTTCTCTGTGACATTACTTTAGATTTCAAAAAGCTCTCGTCGATGTTTTCCTTTTATTATTTCGCAAAAAACGACGAGAGTTTTTTTTTTCAATCTGAAGTGATGTCTCAGAGAAAACCACTTTTGAAATTTTTATTGACTCACTAGGTCACATTCACAGACCTACGCGACGAAATAAGGACTACGATTGGAAACTCGGAACATGGAACTGCAAATCACTCGGCTGCGGGCTGCGATAGGTTAATCTATGACGCCACGCAACTTCGAAGTTGTAGCACTACTGCAGGAACTTTGCTTTTTTTTTTGAACAAAAGGTTTCTACCAGAGCTGTGGCACCACCAACGAGCTGGGAACCTGCTTTGTAGTGCTGGGTAAGATGCCCCAACGCGTGATTGGTTGGAAGCCGATCAACGCGAGGATGTGCAAGTTGACTTCAACAATTTAAACTACAGCATCATCAACTTGCACTGCCCACACGAAGGGAGACCCGACGACGAGAAAGGAGCGTTCTATTCGCAGCTGGAGCAGGTGTACGACGGCTGTTCGCAACGAGACGTCAAAATCGTCATCGGCGACATGAACGCTCAGGTCCATGTTTGAGCTGGTAATCAGTTTGTAATCATATGACTCGTGGCGGCGTGAGGTCCCAAGTAACATTTAACGTTTCATGAAGTACTACAAGGCTTCTCTAAAACAACATTCATAAAACCCTGATCAAGATAGCTTTATTTTTATTACATCCACCAAAACCTCATAAGGACTAGAATCTGTCTAGTTGGCCCACTCTGAAGAAGGTTCTAAAGAGTGCATTATCGAGACATTTCAAGAATGACTTGCTGCAAAAAGGTTATATGACGCATGCATTGAGAACCATTTGAAATCCTTATTAAAACTGCAATAAAAGCCATTTGGCATCAATACTTGTGCCATTTGCCTTTGACGCTTGCTAACCGCATTTAAAATAAATCATCAATCAAGATAAAAAGGGATGCATAAATATCGTCCGATCTTGCCAAATTCTTTATTCAAAAATGAATCTGTCAAAAATCCTCATAAGTTTCCTCATCATTAAAGTGAAGGAATTACTAAAATTATCGAAACTCATATTATGGTCTATTTTTAGGTGACAGATTAAATCTAATGGATCATCATCGCAACGTTATTTCTGGAGAAGGCTGCCATTGACAATATGCTGTGTATTCCCATCAATTCTAAGCGTCTAATATGACGGCTTTCAGTGCTTTGTAAACCGCATTCACTTCGCTCCTCTCACTCGACTGCTCTGTTGTTGTTGACCGATTTTGTCGGAGCTGCCCTCCCAGAAAGTTCTGGAATTAGATTCCTTTTCTCTTCCGTCGACAGCATTGCTAGAATTATTACTAGATTATCCTTTGGCATTTCCTGTGACTCTGCGTTTGAATACCCCACTCGATTATGCTTTTATCTGTCTCTAGGCGGATCCATCCTTTTAGTTTTATTTGAAAACAGTGGGAGGTTTTGGTATACACTTCATTGGCACCAAAATGCATCAATATATGCTTTTTGATCCCGTTTGAATCCGAACGGTTTCATAATTGCTTTTATAATGATAAAACACCTTTATGGAGAATTTTGTCGTGACATCAATAAAACAAATACCAATTGATTTACTGAACAGTTTTATAAAGGGATAAAGTGCTTCAGCTTAACTACTAATCAAGAATATTTTGCACTGTTAAATGCTTATTGCCATTATAAAACCACAATAAATCAGAGTGAGCCAAAAGGCTGTTAAATTGTTTCTTGGGGTAGGGACTTGTGAGGACCGAAGCTAGGAATCACTCTTCTTCCAGGTTGTCAACTCAATATTTTGTAGCCCCGCAAGTTCCTCATATGTTATGCGTCAATATTAAAAAAAAATCCTACAATTCGGATTCAACGAGTCTTGAACCCAGGTCTTGTGCGTAACTGTCTGATTATTATTGTTAAAGATAGGAGGATAAAATACTAATAGTTTCTTCGGTTGTCAAGATTATACTTTTCAGTGACGAAAATAAAGCGGAATGTGTGTCGCGTGAACTTTGCACAAAGGGTGAATTTCAAAATGTTCAAATATATCTCAATTTGTTATGGATAATAAATTGTCGTCAGCGTACGAGATATTATTATTAGGTAGGACAAAGGTTGGCTTTGGCACCCGTCACACAATGCAAATGTAAAGGTTGCTGACAATAGTCGCACTACCTGTGAAGTCCGAAGCGTTGTAAAAACGCTTTCAAACTGTTTTGGACAATTCTGTTGATTGCATTGGATAGCGAAGTAAGCAGTTAATAAATGTAAATAATCAAACACGTCATATGTGTGCGTACAGCTGGGGAAATGTTAATTGAAGTGCGGACTCCGCTAAGATTGATTTTCAAAGAGAACTAGCCCGTGGCTAAAAATCTCCTTATTAAAGATTTAAAAATAATCCGCTTAGATTGATGAGAATACGTAAACTCTGCTACGTGATTTTAATTGTTTTCTTAAATGCTTATGTTGGTATATTTGTAAATTCTATAAAGTTACAGCTAATCCAGGGAGCAGTTCCAGGTAGAGGTACATAATAACATTATATCGAAGCTTGCTATCATTTGTTATTGAGCTATTGGTTTATTGCTCAATAAATTTAATCAATATGATAGTAGTTACTCATTCTGTTATCATGACACAATTTGTTATTTTTATTTTTTGAGTATACAAAAAATCATAACAATGGAAAATTATGCTCTGAAAGCAGAACACTTACCAGAAGCACACAACTTACCAATAACATTATATTTTGCTCTAGCGTTTCTAATCCCCTTTACCCGGGACAACTTACTGAAAACAAATAAAGAGAAACATCGGACTAAATAGCTTGGCGTGCTCGATAGCAAAAAGTTAATCCATACTGATTAAAATCATTTGAATCGGCTGCCACTGATTAATACATTTTTAAACAAACAAACAAACAAACAAAGATTCCCATAAACTATTCGCAGGATTGTCTGCAGAAGGGCTTAGATCTAATTTTGGGCTTACTAAGCACAACCCGCTTTTTGCCTCTATTTTTTAAGCTATTTTTTTTTCGCAAAATAGAAAGTTTTTTCAAATGCCTTCTAAATTTATTTACCTTTCCATACGTACCACAAGATTTGATAGAGAGTAACAAATTGTTGAGATATTGTTAAAAATCTAATGCGCCCATTACACATGTCAATATATTGCCAAACATCGTATTATCAATTTTCTTTACAATGTTATCAATATATAAATTTTGACAACATTAATGTCAATTCGCTAAGGCGTTCGTTACACAGGTCAATATTTGGACAATAAATTGACTTACTGCTAATATATTGAAAAAGGTGCTATTGATGACGGTGGAATGATGACGTCATTTAGACCGACTGACTCACAAAGCACCATTACACATGCAGTGTTGCCATTTTGATTAAATCTTCGTGGGTGGTATAAAATTGATTTAAAACTATATAAAATAATATCCTTTTACAATTGCCAATCACTACCCAGGCTTCGTCTATATGGATGTTCATGTTCTACAAAATCACAAGCATAATTATGTATTTTTTTAACTTTAAAATAAAATAAATACTTTATGCGTTTCACATACCTACACGTAACGCAAATTAATTAATGTATGATTGTTTCCTTTATGAATGTTAACCAAAACATCAGCATATTAGTTTATATTTGGGAAACTGCATACGATGAACGTGGGTTATTTAACACGGTTGATAATTCCGCGCACTTGACAATCGATTTGATTCAATTCCATTAAATTGTAAAAGCACATGTGTATTTTCTGTGCCCTGTCAAAAAGTTACAACATTCGATATTGTTGTTGACGGAACCGTCTAGAAATCGTCTCTTCTAACAAATATTGACAGTTTCTTATTGGAACTTTCAGTGGAGTGAAAGGATAGTACGATTGCCGTCATGTTTCACGCACAATCTGACGTTTGATAATGGATTTCACCATAGTAGAAAAGAGCTGCAGATTAGCCGTCAACGCCAAAATCAAATATCAGCTCAAGTGGAATAACCCACGTTCACGGTATATTTTAATTATTATACTATGTGCGTGATAAATAATACAGCTTATATGGCATATTACCTACATTAACTTTCTTGCTCGTCTTCTGGTTATAGTTGACTTTTGAGTATTAATAATCAACCATTTAAATTTGCTAAAAATTATAAGAGGATTTCATCATGATAAAACTAGTGTGTAACTATGATAAAAATAAGCATCATATGTATGGTTAACATTTGGTAAACATTATTGTTGTGACGAAAAAGGTGAGTTAAGTAATATCAAAAATAAAATTGGATACTAAAGTGTATCACCTAGTTATTATGTCATTCCGTAAACAACATTCCTTTAAATTGATATGAAAACTTAAGAATGGACCTGGAATAGATCATTATTTAATTCTATTTATTATAAAATTCCTAAAAATAATTTAAAATGCGCAAGCATAAGTAAGTTGGGTGACAATTGGTTTCCTATGGTACGCACTAAACCAGGCCTCCGCTGTTCGGTACTTTTTAACTACGGATCTTTTCGGTATAAGTTTATAAATCAGTGAAAAATTTAACAATTTTGAAATTTATTACGAAATTGTACGGACCTAGTTAAAACCATTCAATGATAATGTGTCGATTTTATTGATTTCTTACGAGAAATGGTAATTTGAAATTTTACAGAATTTTTCAGTAGTTCAAAAACCGGGCAAACTTTTACGACTTATAGGTGATTCGAGTTCAGTGTGTAGTTAGTATTTTCTATAGGTCCAGCAACGATGTTTACGTTTTGACCCGAGTGCAAACATAAACACACTTTATTTCGCTGATCCATGTTTCTTGTGTGGGGAAATTGAGACTAGTAATATTGACTTTAATACATTGAGATTAAAAAGCTTCAAACGTATTGCCATTGATGTTGTCAATATTCGTATGTTGATGATATCAATAGTAAAATTAACTCTTTTTTTTTGTCAATATATTCTGTACTGAGTATTGACAAAGTGAAATGATGTGGACCGTACACGATTGCTTTATTGACGTCAATACATAGGTATTGACAATATTTCTGTATTCACATCATCAATATTAATGTCAATAATTCCTCTTCGCGTCAATATATTGATACGTGTGGGGTTTGCTTGAAAATCAGCTTTTCGTCAATACTTGTTATCAATCATCATCATCAATATCACCTTTTCAATAATATTGTCAGTATGTCAATTTATTGTCATCATATGTAATGGGTGCTTAACACTACTTCTTGACTCCAAACTCGGCCTACGGATTCTAAACTCGGCCTAATGCATTGAAACGCCATTGAATTTACTTCGGGCTGTTGCATGAAGATAAAAATTGATTCGGTCGGAGCGCTTCTTTTGTTTTTGAGAATAATGGGTGCAAACATTCATATCACACGTTCTTATGGACTTCGTTCGGTAGCTTTTGAACTAAAGTATCGTACCAAACGCACAATTGACTTCTTTACGCCGAAATTGTAGGTTTATATGATGTTTTCTGCTTAATGGGCCCAAAATGGGCGACTAGACCGAAATAGTTGTTTACCCTACTGACATTTTTAGCTCTTGGATAGACTTCACTACACTCAATTCGTTTTTTTTTATTCTCTTGTCCTGTAGTGAACTCAGATTTTTTTTTCGGCTGCCATATTTTTCTTTAAGTTGTTTTTGATCTTCTGAAACTAGTTGCTTTAAATTAGAATGTCATGGGAGGTAAAATAAGACCGTGAAAAAAAAATCGGTTGTATATGACTTACTTTTCGTGTACAAAAAAAAATGTCCTACACTTTGCAACAGTCTGAATATTACTCCACAGTAATCTAAAGTTACGTGAACACATTTTCCTATTTCACTTGAATTATTGTTCCTTTTTGCGCTAATCTGATTCCTCCCCGCGAATAAATCATTCCAGTAGTCGAACGTCCCCCACACGGAAAGCGAACCAACCTAGAGAGCAGTAGCAAGAAATCCGTTCCAGACGGTTTTGTACAAATCCATGGGCGAAAATCCGTGAAAAACTGCTTTCCTCTTCCGCATTCGAAAATTCTTTCCGCCATTTCACTCCGGAGCAGCGAGACCGAGCGAGGGAGACCGATGCGCGCGCTAGCTCTCTTCTCTCACCATAGTGCTCCGCAGGTACGTTTATTCCTACCACTTATGCTCATGATGTTTATGCTGTTCATGTTGCATTGATCCCATACCGCGTGTATGTGTGTGTGTATGCGGAAGAAATGTACAGGAGAAATGGGAAAAATGAACGAAAACTATCCTCGCCGCGCACCGCCTCTCATTCGTTCTTGCTTCAGCCCGAGCACCCCAACCGAGCGAATGTATAGTCCTTTGTCCCGACAGTGTGGAACGGTGAGATGGAGGGTGGAACGGTGGTGTGGATGTGTGACGAAGCGCAGTCAGTTTATGGTTTTCTCCTCCCCTCCACAACCACCGCGGTGAGTTTTGTGACACTCACAGACTGGGTCCACATAGCCACCACCACCATTTTTGGTAGTGAGTGTGGCCCGATCGCCAGTGGTAGCAGACTTTGGGGTTATAAAGCTAAGAATTGCAATGGGCCAATAATTGTTGCTCATTTGACAATCAGTTAATTTTGTTGAGTAGGCAGCATTCGATTACCCGGAATCGTAATTTAATTTTGCTCATTTGAGAACATTTGCAATGCATTCCGCTGGCATCACTGGGCCTCCTTGCAGGAAACACTCACCGGCGCGTGTGAAGAGGAAAGGCACAAAGCAGCATAAATCGGTCGAGGAGAGTTGGTAGGTAGGTAGGTATTCGCGTTTTCAAATTAGAAAGTTCCGCGTTCATCCTGGCTGAGAGTGGGGTAGGACCTAGACAGCAGCCAGCGCAGTTACTGGCACTCTGTAGCTGTCGTCTGACGACCATTTACGAGCCAAAATACACACCTCTCACCTCTTTTGCGCTATGCTTTGCTTTCATCATCCTTCTAGTCGTGGGCTAGTCGAGACTCTGTATGGGTTGGGTATAGAAGGAACAGAATGAGAAATAGCAAGAGGAAACTCACCGAAAATTATGCTACTCCCGGCGACCACCGTCGACCACTAGCCAGCAGCTAGCGCACCGTGGAGGCCGGAGGCGGAGCATAGAAGAAGTCGTTGTTTATTTTTTATCGTCTTAACCCTCCCCATTTTCGTGCCTGCTGGTGTTCCTTATGCTTCACGCTCCGTTTTTTTAATCCTGCGGCCACCGCTATGTTTTTGTGCTGTTCTTGATGTTATTGTTATAAAAACATATTTAAATTCAATTCGTAGCATCGCATTCTAGTTGAACGGCCGACACTTCCGGGAAAGGCCGTTCGTCGCACTCGAATAGAAAAACTTTTCCCAATATATGAGCCCAATTAAAAAGTCCGTTAAACGTCGCGAAAGTTTTCCCTACATTCAATCAATTATGCAAAAATAAATCGAACTTCTTGATTTATAAATAACACGACATCAAAAGAAACAGTTATCATTGTGAATCGGTTTCGATGCAGACGGCAAAAAATATTGATATCCATTTCACGAGTCAGCACCCACCTCAACTGACAAAACAAGTAGTTCTTAAGGCATCGCGAGCAATGTATATTTACCTGTATCAAAAAATAACAACAATTACCCTCACACCCCTCGAGGCCAACAAAAAAAAAACAATCGAGTAATCGCGAAACAAGTATAGAAAACAAGTGAACCAGTGTGTATAGTTGCAGTTGCTTAACGAGTGATGATACGGTTGCCTGTCGGAGCCAAATCAAACAATTCGAAGAAAGACAGTGCAGCCAGCCGCCAACGACGACAGCCCAAGCCAGTGAGTGTGACGAGTGAAATTGAAATTTAAGCAATTCAACTACCATTTGCCGGGTCCTTGCGGTTTTTCGGCTATTTTCCGGCGAGTGTGAATCAGCAGATTTTGCAAACCAGCAAACGGAAGGCAAAAGGCGCATACCGTTACTCCTTAATTAGTGGTACAACTACAGTTTTGTTAGCACATTTGCTTGTGTTTTCGGTGAATTATGCGAGTTGGGTATACTCAGAACAGCTGGAAAGGGGCTTTGGTGTCGGGTTTTGTTTTGCATTCGGAATCGCCACGACCGAGGATCCGTTACTCGGGGTTCAGCTGAGGAGTCTGTCGATGCGGAGCACTGCGAGGTCGTTGAACTGTTTGTGTATGTGTGTAGAGGTGGGTTTTGTTGGGTTTCCGAAATGTAAAGTCATGGATTTCAAGTTTAAGAAGGTAGTACTTTGAAGTTATTATGGATTCGAAATATGCTTTAAGAGATTTTTATAGTCTATACGCAAAAAATGCCCTCATTTATAAAGACAAGTTTCTATGCGAAATTCCAGCAATAATAATGTCATTCCTCTCAAAACTACACATGAAAGTGGTGTGTCTAATGATAGTATGTGTGGTCATACATAAAAATCATGTGTACTCATAAGAAGTATGTTTCTGGGACACATGAATACAATATGACCCAAGTAACGCTTGCAACATCTTTCATCAAAAAAATAATATAAACACCAGTTGTAAATAGGATATATATGAATTGCATTAATTCATCTTGGTTTAAACTTGCTATATTGTTGTTTATGAAGTATTCAACTTTTCTGACATGTCTTAATAACTTGTTTATAAAACATTTTGTGAAAATCAGCTAGCTGGCTAGTTATATTTCAGGTGTACCGTAAACCGCCATAATTCTGCGCACTGCTTAATTCCGCGCATTTGGAACAAAACGACTGGGGGTGCGACACAGCTAAATCTCAATTTTAGATGGTTGAAAAATCTCACGCTGGTGAATCAAACTACAAGAAATCTTTTTTCATCTCTTGGATCTAAATCCACCTACCTGCATCGCTCTCCACCTTTTTGCAAGGAATCTTAAAATCTTTATCAATCTTCTTCCTATCTACTAAGTTTGCGTGTATCTCACAACAGCAAAGCAAATTTTGCAGTAGACTACGTCTTACGGGAAGGTACTGGAGGTAAATCGAAAATCTAAAATTGCGACCGTCACGAAAAGGTGTAAGGTTTTGAACGCTTATAACTTTGTCATTTATTAATGAAATGAAAATCTAAATACATCAATCGATAGGAAATAACTCTCGTACAATAAACGCTTTTTCAATTAAAAAAACACTACAAGGGACAGCCCTATGGGGTTGTACGCAATGGTGACGTAGGACTACGTGGTCTTATCTAATAAATCTTACTTGTTAACTGCAGCAGGAGCTTGTGATTTGTGTAGGAATAGGAATTTGAGCGGGGTTCCCTCTGTTTATACTATTTAGTATGACGCGGTTGGCATGGATGGTCCACAGCGACTCACGAAGAGCTATTGATTCCGATCAATAGCGGTGCGGCTTCTTCCTCCTTCTATGGATGCTCATGTGGGTTGCAGCTCACTACTTGCGGCGAGCTTTTCATTGTATACTGGAGAACACCACCACTCACCACGCGGTGATTGAATAAACACCGTTTGGTGAGCCGGATGGAATTCAACTTAATCTGTGTTAGGAAAGTTACTTTTCGCAGGCAATCGGTGATAATTTTAATAACCATAGCAACAATTGCACATCCGTGCAACTTCCAATAGTAAAATTATGAAAAAAATTAAGGTCTTAATTTTTACAACTTCGTAGCAAAAATTCCTATCGATTGGCGTATTAAGAATTAAAATCCATCATATCTAGATCAAAATCAAACCTACTTTGGTTTTTGAAATCGCACCTCCAGTGTTGCCTTAAAGTACATGGTATGTTAAATTTAAACATATCTAGATAGAGCTGGAATAAGCGTAACAGCTTTTGTAAACAATGACTTCTTTCGATGATTTTTAGGAATTCAAGGCACGCCCACGCAAACTAACATTACCGTCGGGTAGATGAAGTCTTACCCTACCTGATGGTGATGTTGATTTGCGTGGGCGAGCCTTGACTTTCAAGACATCATTGAAAGAAGCCATTATTTACAAAAGCTGTTACGCCATAAGTTCAGCTCTATCTTGATATGGAAATTTACATTCGATTGAAGCGGTGCCGGTGGTGTACTGGTAAGCGTGATTACCTTTCACCCCAGCAGGCCAGGGTTCAATCCCAGTCGGCACCACCGGGATGTTCTGAGGCATAACATCTCTGATCACGCCGGGAAGTACAGCCGTTGGTCCCCGGTTCATGAGTTGATGGGTCGATAGGTAGGGTCCAGGTGTGGGAGCTGCCTCCCTAGCGTCGGTAGCATTGGTGTTAAGCACGGAAAACAAGATCGACGGAAAACAGATCAAGGAAAAAAACATCTGATTGATGACCTTGACAAATGTCCAAAAATACTCTTTTACAAATTGATGGTGGTCCTGAAAAGGACCGTTTTGTCGTGATGGTTGAACAATGCTGAGCTATTAGACTGTTAAACACAGATGAGGCTGGAGAGCTGTATGTTGTTTAGAATGAGGGTGACTTTTGGCATAGATGGCCCACAGTAACTCAGCTCTTCCGATTCCGATCAATAGCGGTGCGGCTTCTTCCTCCTTCTATGGATGCCCATGCGGGCTGTAGCTCGCTGCTTGCAGACAGCCTTTCGTTGTTTACTGGAGAACAATGTTCAACGCCACGCGCCGAAAGCACTGCTGCTACTGCATGCCGACGACCACACACCCCCACACACGGTGATTGGAACTGAATCCGATCAGCGGTTGAGGCCATAATAAGTAGGGAAAAATTTCCTCTATCTGATGGTAGTGTTAGCATGCGTGGGTGAGCTACCAGTTATGCCAAATCGACGATCAAATGCGTTGTTTACAAAAGCTGATACGTCGCTTCGAAAAAGTAGTCGAGAAATACTTCTTGGGCTGTATACCAATTGCCGAGTCAGATTTAGCTCGTGGTTAAACGTGACGATTCGAAAGTTATTTTCAATGTTCGAAAATGCCGGAAATTGATCACTTTTCAAACAGAACTCAGCCATGGTTACCAAAATTTAACTTCTAGTCGGTCCGAAATAAAAACGCTCGTATAGCAGGGTTATTCGATAACTCATTTGTCACTTTTAACTACGAGTTAAATGTAACTCACCCATTGTGACACAGCCTTGGAAGTAAAATTAGGGCCATCCATATTTGACCAATCAATCACCTTCCCCTTCGGAGCGTGTTTTGCAATACACCTAATACATGGCCGGTCCCAACTTCTGAAATCCCTGTCCTCCCTCAACTACTACGTTATTTATGAAAGTTCCCTAATCATTGGGAAGCAATGAAAATCAGCAGCATACACCACACAAAACGGGTTGGAAATTTAGGCGAAATTTCGTTATTGATCGCGATCAGAACATTTTAGCTTGAAATCCCTCCATTTAATTCTCGGTACATCTGTAATCTATTGATTGAACAAAAAATACTAAATATGAAGTTGAAAATGCTAATTTCAAATAATAGACTGAAGTGGAAATTTTTATACGATAGATGAAAGTATAGAATTGATAGTTCCGTTTAGAGTACGGCAGTGTTAGAATTGCATATAAAGAGCTAGACAACTTTTAGGAAGGTAAAAACCAGTTTTATCATATCTCTTTACAAAACTCCCCCTTTGGAGAGGGATGGTGAGGGGTGTCTATACCTTCATCTCCAATTCTATACTTTCATCTCCTCATCTATCGTATAAAAATTTCCACTTCAGTCTGTTATTTGAAATTAGCATCCTTAACTATGTAAATCTAAATATGGTTTTTTTTAAGATTTCTTGCGTTTTATGAACGCACATCCATTATTTTGTATGAGAAAACGGTGTGTTCTGTGGTGAAAAAAAGGATTTCCCTACATAGATTACAGACTCCTGTACCAAGCACCGAAATTATCAGACGGTACCTCTATTTATGCTTTTAGATTAGCTATGAAAGTCCATCCTACTTGGAACATTATGCCATAGAACGGTTTATAAAATCCCAGATTTTTTGCTGATGGGGATGAGGCATAGCAAGCCGTTCGATTGCATAATTTTCCAAGTAGAAGGGACCTACAATGCTTATCTCTTAGCAGTACCGTCGAGTTTTTTTCGGCAGTGAGCGTTCAAAAGGGCCTACTTGTAATGGTCGATTCTCTTCATCGATTTTCTCTTTACATTGCTACAGTCAAGCGAAACAATTCAAGCTGAATATTGCAATAGGTGCTAAGTTACATTGACAAAATTATCTTCGTCGACTTTCTTGTTGAATCCACTCGGCCCAGGTATTTTCAGCACACATATCGATATAAGAAGTTTTTATCTAGCATCTAATATGACAAGTACAAGAAACGGTTATGTGCTCAAGTTATTAACGGAAGAGAAAGTCAACGAAATCACTTTTTTCCCACCACCGAAACTCCCCGTGTTCTTATGACAAGTTACACATGTGCGTCTACAAAACGCGAATGAAATCAGCAATATTTAGTATTTTTTTTTACTCAATCGGTAGATAAAATATGTTCCGAGAGCTTATTGGAGGGATTTATGCCTAATCGAGATCATCCCGATCAACAAACTACGAAATGTTGTATAACATTGGTGCAAAATTGTGCACTCCGTTTTTGGGTGTGCATTCTTTTTTTTTAGCGTTTTGAAGTTGAATCGCTGAGGAAACCTTATTTCTGATCAATCTCAGTACCACATAAAAATTTCAAGAACACAAATATCAGCTCTCTTGAAACTTATAACAAAGAATCTGAAACTTCACGATTTTTTTGGATCATGCATATCGTTTTTCAGTCCCCAATAATAATAAGTCACGTTTAAAAATAGGGAGCTAAATCAAACAACTAATTATGATTATGGTTGACCAAAACTATGTTTAGCTTCCTATCCCTTAATTTTACAAAGTATTGGTTAATAAAGAAATGTAGTATGTATCATTGCTCATAATATACAGCCTGAGAAACAGACTGGGGGTGAGTTTTGTTCTTGTTAAAACACGTTAAGTTGAGATTTTGACTCTATTATTTCCAAACCCAGACACAATATTCATAAATGGATGAAAAATTGAGTAACGATTTGATAGGCGTCCGAGATGGTGGAGGTTATGAAAAATACTTATGAACATAATCAAAACTAAACTTCGTATTCTAAAATCAATCAAAGGTTTTGGGATGCAGCGGTTAACCTCCATCGAGAACGTTCTTCTCGTAAATTCTAGGTAAGCAATAGGGATCTCTCGGTAAATATCACCGTCCCAAAGAAGAAAGCAACAATAAATGGATTCACACACACTTACACACCCCGTCATATATCTCCGCTAGACACGAGAAAGAGATAGCTCTGAACAAGGCAAACAAGGCCCCCTTCATCATCCGCCACCAACCACACAGGCAGGCAGCCTTCGCGATGATCCCATGGATGCCATGAAATGTGGAATGCTTCAACGAGATGGCGATGATCTTTTCACGACGGCGCGATACTACGCCACCACCTCGGCTCAGTGCCGGGCACCTACTTTTCCCGCGATCATACACAGCGAGTAGTTGATTATCATGACCTTTCCTACGACGTCGACGACGACTGGCAAGAGATATGAACATTCGATTCCGGCTCGAATGCAGTTTATTTTATGTGTCTCGCGTCTTGCGATATTGCACACATGGGGAAAACAGTATTATTGAACCTTTTTTCCATGTAGATTGGTGCCTTGTGTAAATGGGAAAGAGAGTGCATCTTAGTACGGCACGCAACCTTCGTGTAGTATTAAAGTTGTCATCGTCGTCGTGGCTGGGACTAGAAAGCATGTTCGAGCGCACACAACTGCATCGTCATCGCCGTCGCCGACGCCGTCTAATGGGATGCAATGAGAGTGAGTGTACGAGTGCAGCAAAACGGCCAGGGGAAGCAAGCAAAGAAGGGAGCGGGTAATGCTACACCAACCAGGCGGTTTCAACTTTCAAGATTCATATTTTTTGCTCGCAAAAACTCGAACCTCCTCCGCTTGTGGCAGTCGGTCGGTCGTCGCCAATAATGCGTCCGGGCAGGCTCTGGTCAGGGTGAACCAGCAGAGAGAAGCCGGCTGTCGGCTGTCATTACCCACTGCGTAATGTGGCCGGTCGGTTTACGGTTTCTTGGGCAGCCGATGGGAAGGAATAATGATGAGTGGAGGGGGGAGGGGGACCGTTCAAGACGTGAAACGATAAATGCACGTAAAAAGAGTAATTGTGTATGTCGTAAATATTGTGAGGAAGGTTGCTTCCTTCTGCTCCGGTGTCCTTGAGTAGGTGGATTGTTTGGGAAGGCGACTCGGGAGTGAGTTTATTGAGCTGTGATAAGTGGGAAAGCTACACTGTAGGGGAAAGCCGGGTAAAACTGACACTCTTTGTATGTTCAAATTATTAGCTGTTTTCAATACTCTTTTTAGTAGCCCCTGTGTACACTTGTGATTTTTTATGTTCCAAATCACCCGTGATCCTGTAACTGTCAAAATAAATAACAAAACAAAGAGGCCTATTCTGCGCCGCGAGTGAGATGAGGTGACTTGCTGTAACTAGCGACGTGACAATAGTCACCGCGAATGATTAGATTTTCTTCACTCGTGATGACTTTTGTCACCTCACTATTTAGTGACAGCGAGTCCCCTCACCTCACTCGTGGCGCAGAATACGCCTCAAATTCGATCAACATTGACCCAACAGTTGCTGTAAGATTTCGATCTCGGGTTTTAACTGACGTAGAGGTAACATTTTCGGTAATTTATATATGCCTACGACATCATAAAACATTATTTTGTGTATTCCGTTAGATATTAAGTTAATTCGGGGTAAAATCGTCATTTGAAATATGTTTCAAAAACATGATATGCCTTAAATGTAATGCAAAATTTATGTGTTTTCTACAATTTTTTTGTTTCTGGGCTCACCACTGTTCTTTTCGGTCTTCAGGACCTTCCATTTCCATCAGCCGAAACAACACACATTTTTTTAAAACTACATAACTTAAACAGAGTCATATCAATTTTCATTAGCCTGGATTCTGGAAAATGAGAAAATGGTCTTAGAAATGGTTCAATTTGAATTTATCAGAAACCAAACAGGCTAAAACATTAATATTTCAAACTAAGAAAACCATCCAGACTTTGATCTAAAACTGTCAACAATCAGTCTCAAACTCAGTATCTTCGAATCCAAAGGCAAACTCGGAATATACCTCTCAAAATAGAAACAATCTAAAATAAGGAATAAGATAAATACAAAAGATGTCTTAAGGAATTCGCTTCTATATAGGAACATTTCCAAGATGTTGGAAGCTCCAGGACCTATTTTTTTTAGATTCGGACAACTTAAAGAATTTAGAGAAAAATTTAAAAAAAAAATTGGTATTCCCAACGAAAACCTGAGGATACTTCAAAGGTATTCAAATAGAGAGTTGAACATGTCAAGTAGTAAATTTCAATAAATTTCTGAGGAGACTTCCGTTCAGATCGAATTCTACGTGAATTATTAAGAGATTTCCAAGGGAGTTCTTAGGAGAGTTCAAACGGAAATCCAAAGAAAATTTAAAAGAAATCTGAGGATGATTCCCTTTTGGGAGAATCTGGAGACAATTTTAAAGTTATATTTCAAAGAAGTATTGGAAGTCTTGATAGAATTTAATGGAAATATTTAGGGAAGTTTGAAGTGAATTTCAAGGGCAGCTTCAATTTTTGTTTTGAATGCAATTCGAAGAGAAATGGAAGTACAATGGAATTTTTAGCCGAATTTCAGGGCAGAAGAATGTTTAATGGGAATTTTGAGACACACTCATGGGCATGCTTGGCAAACACAGTTTTGGTAACGAATCTCTCATTTGCTAATAACTTTGCACACAGTTGACGAAACGTAGTTTTTTTTTGAAGCAGTAGATATAATAGAGTTTAAGCTTGTTATAGATACGTAAAAAAGTAGATTTTAATGCTAGTAATAAACTGTATTTGTTTTTGTGTTGTAAAAATGAAGTGAGAAATGCTCGCTGCACATCTCGAACTTTAAGCGTAACAAATCATTGATGTTGATTCAAATGGTAAGATTTACATACTCTTTGCATATCTATAGTAAATTATGATCTTAATCTATAAATTACTTTAAAGAAAAACACATTTCAACAACTAAGTGAAAAGTTACTTACAAATGAGCAGTTGGTGTATACAACTGTGCATGCCAAGCATACTCATGGAAATCAAATTATGATGAAATATTCTAAGAAGTTCTTAAGAAAGATTTAAGAGGCTTTTCATAAAAAACGTAGATATCCTGGGGTGAGGGAGGGACGGTAGCTTTTCAAAGGAATTCCGAGAAGAATTACATGGATATTTATAAAAAAAAATTAGCGGAAATTTATAAAAGGGCTCCAAAGGGATCCAGATAATGTCTCTAAAGGTTTTCACCAGAGAATTTCAAGCATCCCAAGGAGAATTTTAGGAGAACTCAGCGATAAGTCTGAAGAATATTCAAAGGGATTTGTGTATTCCATTAACCATTATACAAAACCATTTTTAAGAGAATGCCAAAACATTTCTCAAGACTGTGCTTTTCCAAGTGGAAATAATGACTTTGATTCTCGTAATGAAATGTTATTCCGCTATTCCATGGCAAATATGACTTCACTACTCATCATCCAAATTCGATTGCACTTTTGCAAGTAAAAATATGACTTGGCTTCTCGTAAAACAAATATGATTGCGATTTTCCAAGTAAAATTATGACTTATCTTCTCGTAATCCCAATTCTATTGCGCTATTCCATGGTCAAATATGACTTCAATACCCATCATCCAAATTCGATTGACTTTTCCAAGTTAAATTATGACTTTGCTTCTCGTTATCTAAATTTGATTGAGTTTTCCAGGTGGAAATATGATTTCACTTCTCGATTTCGATTGCACTTTTCCAAGTAAAATTTTGAGTTCACTTCTCGTTATCCAAATTTGATTGCGCTTTCCCGTGGAAAAATATGACTTCACTACTCGTCATCCAAATTCGATTGCGCTTTTCAAGTAAAATTATGACTTAGCTTCTCGTAATCCAAATTCGATTGCGCTTTTCAAGTAAAATTATGATTTAGCATCTCGTAATCCAAATTCGATTGCGTTTTCCAAATTCGATTACGCTTTTCCAAGGAAAATTATAACTTCGTATCTCATAATCCAAATTCAATTGCGCTTTTCCAAGTAAAATTCAAGAGTTCAAATAATGGACGTAGTGGTTTTACTGCTCTCCCCAACAAAAAAAAAAGTAAAATTATGATTTAGCTTCTCGTAATCCAAATTCGATTGTGTTTTTCAAGTGGAAATTTGAACTCGCTTCTCATAATCAACATTCAATTGCGCTTTTCCAAGTTAAATTATGATTTTGTTTCTCATAATGCAAATTCGATTGCGCTTTCATGGAAAATTATATCTACACTACTCCTCATCCAAATCCGATTCCGCTTTTCCAAGCTAAATTATGACTTGTGAAATTATGACATCAACCAAATTCAATTGCCCTTTTGCAAAATATCACTTCATTACACGTAGCCCAAACTCTGCTGTGCTTTTCCAAGTAAAACTGGTCGGTGTGAAGTCAGACCGGACTAAGTGATTTATCTTTGAATTTTGAGAAAAAGTTATTTAAAGTTTGCTTAGTAGCATTGTTTCTTATGTAATCGGACAACCCGTTTGGCTATTTTTTCTTGCTGTTTGTAACATTTACCATATCCGACAAAAGTCAAATGTAGCTAAAGAAATTACTACTAGTCTTTTTTTAATTTTGCTCTAAGGTCTCTCTTAGGCCGACCAATTGTGACTTCACTCCTCGTAATCCAAATTCAATTGCACGTTTCCAAGTCAAATCATTAAAAAAAAAACGGTTTCGTGTTAAGTAGTTGTTGACAACCCAGTCGCACCCACAGTCACAGTACTGTTGAGGAGAGTTTGTAAGCAAGCGTTTCCAGGAAAGTTTGAAGAGAGTCCCAGAAAGTTTAATGGAAATTTTAAGATTGATTCGAGATATGTAAAGATGTAATTCAAAAGAGAATTTCAGTAAATTATTAGAAGAATTCAAAAGACATCCCAAGGTTTTGCAGGGAATTGTGAAGGGGATGCTTAGCAGAGTACCGAGGAATTTCATTTGAGGAAGGGAAGAATTTCACGGGATTAATGGGAACATTTCAAAGGGAATTCTGTGAAGAACTTTGAGATAAATCTGAGGAAAATTTACAAAGATTGCTGCGCATAATTCCAAAGAAATTCATAGGAAAGTTGTAAGGTAATTCTGAGGAGAGTTCCAAGGGAATTGAGTTCAATAAACAAAGAATAAAATGTTCTAGGTTTCGAAATAGAATGGGCAATATATTCACTATATTTCTTTATGTATTGAATGTTTAAATTAAGCTGATTGCAGTACATAATTTTTATCCATTTCTGAACTCTCAAAAAAAAAAATTACTTCTCAGAGTGTGAACTGTCATAAGGATTCTGATACTAAACACATAATTCAAAAGAATCAGAATCCTTACTATTTCGAATTCTCAAACAATAAATTTCGTTACACTCCACAATCTTCCATTCTTCTTGGAAATTTTTAATGAACGACTACCCACAAGGATAGCGCTGCGCAACGAGAGTTTCTAAGCAAGAGTTTCGAGGAGAGTTTGAAGAGAATCCCAAGGAAAACTCCATAGGTATTGGGGGATGCCAATGAATTTCAAGAAAATAATCAGAAAATGATCAGATGAATTGTTAATATTCTTGGGAGAGTACCGAAGAAATTCAATGTAGAATGTCCTAGTGATTAAATTTTAAGGAGCACTTCAAAGGAATTTCAAAAATTTTAACGAAATTTTAAGAAAATTTCCTAGTGGATTTTGAAAAAAAGTGTGTAAGGATTTTAAAGGAGAAATTAATAGAATTTCTGTGAGGGCGGTTTTTGAGAAATTCTAAGTTAAAGCTGGTGAACATAAAAAATATATTGATGATAATTTTAAAGGAATTCTTATAAAAATTGAAGCATATTCTGGGAAGAGTTCAAAGGAAATGAATTCTGAAAAGAGTTCGATGGGAATCCCATGGAGAATTTCAAGGAACTTTAGACAAGAATTCGTGTAAACATGCGGCTTACGCGCAACTCGGTAAAGGAGACCGCATGCCAAGTTGAGTTTGCCCGGATGAGACTGCCTCAGGGCGAGTCCAAGTATAAATCTTCCTTAAAAGAAGAGATCAAGCCAGCTTGACTTCCACCGAAATTAATTGGGTAGAAACTCCTATTGCGAAACAGCACGTCAAGTTCTCCTTATAGGCAGTTCCACCTGTTTACTGCCAGAGGCGCAGCTACAGCAAAAGGGATAAAAGTGAAATTCCGATAACGCGGAAGACAACAACATAATTACGAAACGGACCCGAAACAACGTGAAAACACTTCCTTCTTCTCATTTCACTCTATTATTGATCACCATTAGTATTTTACGAAACCAAATCAAACATTTATTGTGCTTTATTCTCGGGGTCTACGATAGTATCAGTACGGCGATGCGGCAAGTGAAAACGGCAAAGCTTGGCACCCGGATGTCTAAATGTCAAAATCAATGAATGGGATGGGTGGGCGTCCATAGATGACGACACGTGCGCACGTTTTGTCTTGCTGACACTCTACCTCAAATTCATTGGGCTTGTCGAAATTAGCGAAGCATTATGCTCTTCGGGATGCCGGGATTTTTCGCCCCGGGACTGCAGATTATAGCGCTGGAAGTGGACATAGCCGTCGGTTATTGAAAGGAACATTAAGCACAATATACAAATTTTCTTTAACGAGCACGTCTTCCAGCACTTTACCTGTTTTACGATTGTTTTATTCGCACACAAAATCTAACCTTTGACACACACTACGTTTAGTTTTAGAATTAGCTATAACTAAACAATCAACGAGGAGAAATTAGAACTTAAGTACAAAAGTAAACCACGTTGCTTTAACTCACTTTACAAAACTATCATGCGAACAAAACAAAACACTTCAACTATAATCTGCTGTTCGGACGAAAGTGAAGCAAAACCCTGACCCTCAGATTAGAGAAGGTGACCTCGCCCGTACTCAATGGAAGTTCGATTTTCCCGCAAACTTCTTCGAACTAGATCGATAATACAAGAGAATATTCTGATCGCTGGCCCTTCGTTCAAAGTCGGGTGTAGCCACAACTCTCTTTTTTCCTAACTTGCCCGAAGATTTCACTGGACTAGGCCTTGGGAGAAATTGCGTTGTTTTTTTGGAGACACCCTGACTCAATTTAAGAAAATAGCTCTAAATCGGCCAATTTTAGAGATTCAAAAAAGTACAAAGTTGCTTGAAATTAGCTCAACTATAACTTTTCCAAAGAATGTATACTTTAATTTCTGCACACAAAAAAGTTAGATTTTGTATTTTAGTGTTAATATGAACCACCCTACAATTCATTGTCACAAAAATGAGGGCCTAACTATAAGGGACAACTTTGTAGAAAAACCTTTTAGTCTAAAGTTTCAATTTCTGGCTCAAAGCATATCCTTCCATCTAAATATGCATTCTGGACCACTGTGCATTGATCGGTTCTCCTCGTCCACTTTCTCTTTGGTTAAAAACTTGGCTACAAATCCGTTTCTTGCCGTGGTTTTCGCATTTGATGCTAGATAATAGCTTCTTTTATCGAAATATGTGTTGAACATAGCTGGAAGTGTCTTTAAATAGCCGTGGGGATGTAACGAGAAAATAGATTTAGAGAATCTGTCAATGTTACTTAGGAGCAGAGATGCCAGATTTACAGACATGTCTGTGAATTTACAGACTTTTATTTTTTTCACAGTCATTTTTTTCGTTACAGCTATTTACAGACTTTTTAGTTTTTTACAGATATTTACAGACTTTTGTAATCAAGGGAAACCCGATTTGGCGGCTTATTTATATTTTGCCAAAAATTACTCTAAAGTTTGATATATTCATATTATTGGATTTATCAAATTATTCGTTAAACATTGTTTCATTGGTATTTCCCAGTTGCGAAACAGCTTGGATGTTAATGGACTACGAACGTGATAGAAGCTAAATATAGCATACATGATTACAGATCGAAACTATTCAATGAGATCCAATTAAATCAAACTTTATAAGCGTACTCAGCAGCAACGACAAAGCACATAACCTCATCGTCGCCAGTCTGGCGGAGTCTGATGCTTAGCAGGAAAGATTTGAAATTTTCAACCACCTTTCCGGTCATACTTGATAGACACACTCGTGCTTGGCATATCGAACGCATGCGCTCCACTACGGTTTATTCATTTAAAAAAAAAGTACCCTGTATAATGGGAGAGGATCAAGGAGAGGATTGAGACTCGAACTTTTAATCCTCTAAAACTTTGCTAGTATGGTGTGGGGGGAGGGGAGGGCTTGGCAGAATCACTGTGCCAGGGAGCTTTAGCCTTTTGTTCCTGAAATGAACCACACTGGATTGACTAGTGCAGGAAGGAGGGGGTTGTTTTTCTTCTCAAGCAAAGACTTAATTTCTCGTCATGATTTGTGTTTCGCTTCCGGTGATGAGGCATGGTAGAATTTCGGGAAACTACGAAAATCGCACAGTTCCGACTGTTTTTTTTTTCTGGGAAATAAGCTCTTTTCCCATTTTCACATAGTAGTGGTGCAGGTTTTCAGGAAGCCCAATATAAATATATAGGGGCGTCTTGTGACTGGCAGAACGGCATAATGAAATTGTGGAGGATCGCGTGGTTGTTTGGGTGGGGCGGCTGTTCTTGTAGTGCAATGTTCTTCCCGGTAGTATAGTTGCTCAGAGCGAGTGAGAGAGTGAGTCGAGGGAAAATCGATAAATATATGTGCAACTGCATTTCAGCATTGGTGCTTTAGTTGATGATGACGGTAGAAAATATCAAAATTAGGTCATCGAAGCAATAACGGAGCACATAAGGGCGGGAGGCGAAAGCGTAAACAGCAATTTTCGGATTGGGTAGATTCAAATAAATACCATGCTAGATAGCGATGGCGAAATGGTACATGGCAATCACATTTTTAAAACCCATCGTCACAATTTGTGGATGATATTCTGAATAATTGATTTAATGTTCATATCAATCGTATGGGGCCATTCCGGAGGTGGCTGAGTTCGATTCCCGGTTTGTTCTAGGAATTATTTTTGATGGAAAATTTCTCGACAAAATATAATAATTCAAACATGGTACAGGCTTAGAAAGCTCTCAATTAACAACTGTGGAAGTGCTAAACAAAACCCTAAGTTGCGGGCTGGCGTGAAGGCCCTCTGGGGACGTAAGCCAAAGTAGAAGAATCAATTGTATGCAAGCAAGCTACTCTAACCACTAAACAACGTTGACCTCACGTCGATAAAAATCAAGCGAAAAGCTAATGATCTTATCCAAAGACAAACATACAATCACGATAGCGAAGAAGCATAGCCCCGGGACGGACTGCTATGAAATAACATCAATACTCGTCTAAAACAACAACAACAACAACAACAACAACACCAACGACGACGTCAACAACAACGAAAAACCTCGCGATAACCCATGTCGTGACTAGAAGACATAACAAAATGAAGCACTCGGTATTTTCTTGCTTCCTCTAGCACGGAAATTAGGAAGGTACCTACCATACCTAGTAGGTACAGACGGCGTGCTCTGCGCCCATCCGAACGGTCCGGAATGGATGGAAAAACAACGCTTGTCAAAATGTCAGCCATTTTAGGTTTCTTTGGTTTGGTTGCGGCAGGGACAGCCAGTGTCTACCTACTGATGGCAGGGGCGGCTCCGTCCAAAGCGAAAGGCAAGGCACATCGCGGGTGATTCGATTTCTTTGCTCTTCTCTTGCCTTCGCGGCTCGTAAACCGAACTTATCGGGAACTTCATAGAAAGGATTGAAACCAAACCGTCAAGATGGAGTGGCAGCGGCGGTGGCAGAATGGATGGAAGGCATCATTGCACTGGTCCGATCCAATCAAGTCGTGTTCTATTTTAACGTCACGATTCATGCTCTTCGATCGGTGTTTTTGTTGTTGTTGTGGTGTCAGGAAATAGTGACTGGTTTAGCTTGTAATAAAGTGGATTACAAGTGCACTTTGAAGCAATATTTATGTTCTCGGCGATAGCGGACGGACAGAGTTCGGCTGGAGAATTCATTGTGCCGGAGGGTGTTGCTTGCTGGGAATTCGCGTAATGAGAAATAGAGAAGGAATAAGAAGAATTAGGAACTGTTTGAGGGTTTGGTTTATTAGCATATTGGTGTATTCTAATTGCTTTACTTTACTTGTTATTCAGTTAGAATTCACAACGAATAACAATAACTCTTAGTTATAAATGCATTGTTTTTGCAATATTAAAACTGGGAAAGCTTTCTATCAAAGAAGAATACTAAGATGAAACAGTCGGAAGAAAAACTTTCTGTTTTAGTGTCCTCTTTCACGGTCCCTTTCATCCAATGAATACCCCCCGTATGCAAGGTAATTTTGTGGTTTTGGTGCCCCCTCGGTAGAGATGAAATTTTGTGCTCTTTTTTATCAAAACAATCACACCAAAATCAGAGATGTCCCATTTTTTTAAATTATTCGATCAACATCTAATCGATTATGTTTTGTTCGCTGTTCTGTCATTTTTCCACCAATGAGAGTGCAGCATATGTTTGAAACGATGGGTGATGATCCTCTGGAGAAGACTTCTTAGTTAATGCTTATATCAGCATGATATAACCGATTACAAATATTTTACTTTTCGGTTCGTTAATCGATTAATCGATTATTCGAATGCAAATCGGCCATTACTTAAAGTTTAAGGCCGTACATAAATAATGATACAATTTGAAAGGGACCGGGGCTAATCACAAATTACGCCCCCAAGGTAACTGAAATAAACACGAGTGCGGACCGGTTGTTTCTACGGAACCATTCACATTTATTCAAAAATTGCTTTTGGAAAAAGTTTCTTTTATTCAGTAAGAAATGAGCAAGTCTCTCATCTTAATTGTCTATGAAGCTCTTGGGCATTAAGGCCCTTCAAATGATCGATTATCATCTGAATTGTGATGTAAGCTGTGCTTGAAATGTGAGTAAAAATGGCCTTGAAAATTCCAAAATGGCTTAAAAATAAAAATAGAAACCTAAACTACAGAAATTTAAATGCTTTGTAATTTGAAATTGCAACTGATTCTACAAGCAAAAATTTAATCCCAATATCTAAATGAAGTTCATCTGTTTTTTATCACAACATGATTTTAAATACTAATAAATTTTCTTAATTTCTGCGGCACTTATTTTTTTCTACTGTTTGAGGTCCTTCAAAACTAGCTGTATTAATTCAAAAGAAGACCAAAACGCAACGCCAACAGCAATCGGTATCGATGAAACCAGGACGGATATTCCAGAAATATTGAATGAAACGACTGAGTTAGACAGAACACGAGCTGATGCTTGCATTTTGGCCAATAAAATCATTACTGAAAGAAAAGTTGAATGGGCGATTGACTCCTTTGAACCTTTCAAGTCACCAAGTAGGATTGGATTTTTTCCTGCACTGCTACAGAAGAGAAAAGCGGTTTTAACGCCTATTATAACAAAACTATTAAGAGCAAGCTTAATATTAAGCTATATACCGGCAGCGCGACGACAAGTGTGGGTTATTTTTATCCCCAAGGATAATCAGAAGGATATAACTTCACCAAAATCCTTCAGATCAATAAGCTTAGCGGTTCTTGTGCTAAAAATAATGGAAGAAAACGATAAATGAACACTCTTAAGTTATCAAATCTAGTTTTTTTTTCGTGTTGGGTATATTCATCACTGCTACCATTACTTTGATCTATTGTGATATTCCCCGTTGCCTTATCATTTATGTCGTATCACTATTTATTGTGCAGCGACCGACATAGACTGACCAAAAGCATTATCCCAGCCAGGTATTACATTTCAAATGAAATGTACTACTTGACTGGGACCTGCAATCCAAATATCAAAGGGTTCTGCCAGCCCCTTATCCAGAAAAATACGCCTTTTATTGAAGATTGCTGCACAAGATCATAGCAGGTGTTCAGAGTCTTCCTTTTGTATGCCACAGAATCGACACATATCCTCTTGAAGTTTTCCTATTAACTTCAAATGATATTTACCTGGACAATGTCCTGTTACCAAACCAGTATAGACACTGAGATCTTTCTTTGATAATTCAAGAATTTTACTAGTCATTGAAATGTTCGGAATTATGAACCGTTTCGACTGCCTAGCAATGGAAGTGTTGTTCCAATTGGTCTTCACTTTCATTTTTCCCATTTCTTGACCTCCGTTTTAAGAGAACAAACAGAAACTCCACATAATGGTTCTGGTCCTATGAATTGCTGAGATGATCCTTGTCTGGCTAACGTGTCGGCTTTTTCATTCCCTTCAATTCCACGGTGGCCAGGAACCCAATATAGGTTTACTTGGTTTTGACAGGCCAATTTCTGAAGTGATATTGCACATTCCCATACCAGTTTTGAATTGCATGTTGCTTATTTTAAAGCATTTAATGCTGCTTGACAATCAGACAAAATGCAGATAGTCGAATGTTTATAATTTCTACGCAAGCATATTACAGAGCATTCAAGAATTGCCTGAATTTCTGCTTGGAACACGGTTGGCCAGTAACCCATAGATATTGATATATCTATCCCTGGACCAGTTACCCCTTCTCCCACACGATTGTTCAATCTTGAACCGTCTGTATAAAAAAACAGCTGAACCTGGTCTGATGTTTGGTCCCCCACTTTCCCAAACATTACGATCAAATTCTGCTGCATTGTATAAACGATCGAAATTATATTTTTTCTCCATCCAGTTTTCATTTTTTAATACGAGGGAATCAATATCAAACATTTTTGAAATACTAAGGTGTCCTGTAAGATCACTTTCAAGGAAGTGCTTTGTTCGTTGAACCCTTAAAGCACTCTTTTCAGCTTCTAATTGGATAAATTGATGCAGATAAAGTAGAGCATCTAGTGCCATACTCGGTGTGCTGTTCATCGCACCAGTTACTGAGAGAGTAGCAAGTCTTTGCAGTCTCCCCAGCTTCTTCTGAGCCTATTTTTCATTAGTTTTCGGTCACCAAACCAATGATGCGTAGGATATTCTCGGTCTTACAATCGTCAAATAAATCCACTGGATCATTTTTGGTTTTAGGCCCCAATTCCTCCTACCAAAAGTTTTCTTTCTTATCCAAAGAGCATTTATTGCCTTATTTAAACCTGCTCTATATGTGAATTCCAGTTAAGTTTACTGTCAAGAATGACTCCCAGATACTTGACTGTTCGTGAACGTTCTAAAGAAGTTTCTTTCAATTTTATGTTATTAATAGAAAATTTCCTTTTCCGTGTGAACGGTACAATATTGGTCTTAGAAGGATTTATATTCAACCCTTCTTTAGTGCACCACGACGAAACATAATTTAAAGCAGTGTGCATTCTATTTGAAATGACATTATCAAATTTTCCTCGTACTATTATGACTATGTCATCTGCAAAGCCAAATATCTCGAAGCCCTTTGCTTCTAAGTTTTGAGAAGTTTGTCAACTATTAAAAACCATAAAAGAATTGAAAGAACACCTCCTTGAGGACACCTTTTTACAGCTCTAACTGTTATGGATGAGCTTCCAAGATTTGCTGCGATTTCTCTTTTAGAAAGCATCTCATTAATCCACCTAACGATGCTTTTGTCGAATCCACGCTTCAACATATTGTTTTCATGGAGTTATAAGATGCATTATCAAATGCTCCTTCAATATCAATGAACGCTGCTTGTGACATTGAAGGATTTAGAAGAAGTTTTATCCTATTAGCCTTCGGAATAATTATAACCTTTTCTTGACGCCAAGCTATTGGAATATAACTTAATCTTAAGCTTGCTCTAAACAAGCATGTTAGAATGGGTATCAAAGTTCCTTTTCCTTTTTCAAGTAGTACTGGAAAAATTCCGTCCCTACCTGGTGATTTTAAAGGTGCAAAAGAATCAATCGTTTTTCTGTAAAAATTCTATTGGCCATATTACGGGCGTCTTTCCTGGCAATCTTCAACCCAGTCGATTCATTCATTGCCCAATTAACCACCATGCCCGCTAATAGCACGCCAATCGCCCTTTTTGCAATATATGGTTAATATAGGGCTTCCAAACTTTATATCAGTCGTATATCAGCTTCATATTGCAAAAACTACAAGGGACAGCCTTATGGGGTTGTACGCAATGATGACGTAGGACTACGTTGTCTTATATAATAATAAATCTTATTTGTTAACTGCAGCAGGAGCTTGTGTTCTGTGTAGGAATAGAAATTTGAGCGGGGTTCTCTCTGTTTATACTCGTTAGTATGACGCGCTTGACGCTCTTGGAGATAGCTGCCCTTCATCATAAATTAACTTACATGATTTTGTATGAATTCCTAGAATCTTACTTGTATTTGCCCATTGCTCCTGGATTAGCGCTACATCCAGTTTGCTTTCTGTTAATCGTTTGTAAAGTACAGCGGTTGTTCCCTTTGCATGGTGCAGATTCACTTGAATACATTTTATTTGCTTATTTGTAATGTTGTTGATTGGATTTGCCGCTCTTATTGGGTTGAACTTTCTCCCCAACATTGGTTCTGCGGTTACCGATAAATGGATTTATATTCGCTTGGAGATTTATTTCTCTGTATCCCAGCGCTGATCCTGTATTTGTCACTGGATCATGGTTTGTGCTCTCGTTGACTGTATTTGTAGTATGACCAGAATATAGTTTTTCTCCCATGTCCTTGACACCACTGGATCCTGGGATTTTATCTGAACGATCTACGACCATTCTGTTATCACCAGTTTCCTCGTGGGTCTTATCGGAGTCATGGTCACTGCTGTGTGTTCTGGTCTCCCACGATCATTTGATTTATTTCTTTGAGCCAGATTTCTCTTCTGGAGTTTCTTCAAAATTTGGGCGTTTCCTAATTTAAAATCCAGCTCAAAGTCGCAATCTTTGATAGAGTTCATAGAAACTCCATCCACAGTGAAGATTAATTCAACGTGTTGTTGGTTTAAAATGTTGCGCTGGAGTATTCTCCAGGCATCCACTATTAACCCATCGTTTTGGCTCTCTAAGAGTGCTAGAATCCCTTTGTTGCTGTCTTCAGCACTCCATGGAAAGAACCCAATGATAATATCTGGACGAGGGATGTCTTTTTCCTCCACCACAGTCCAGGGTTTTAAAGTAGGAATTATGCTACACAACCAGTCTGCTGTTTCCTGGTTTTTATAGATAATCACTAAGTAGCCCGACTTGAAGGCACAATGTCCAAATTTTGGTTTAAGTGCTTCTTTCCTTTGTCCAGCAACTTTGGTAATGATTGTTTTTTGTGTAGCCATTAGTTGTTCTGTAGTATGTTCCACATAGGGATAGCCTTTCGGAAGGATGCCCAGCTTCACACCACTAACTACTTCCTTGTATGAGGGGTTGATCTTACCATCAGTCGCTTTATGTTGTCCTGAGTGTTCGGATCTATGCGCATCGATTCGATGATGTACACAGCTCAAATCTAGTTAGAAGTATTCTGAGCAAATATCAGTTTGCATACCAGGTAGTTAAGTCATCAGTGACAACGTTGTTACGAAACATAAAGATCTTTTGAAGCGAATGAAATTACACTTTCTGCATTCCTTAACATTGTACGTCCATTCGATAATTGATCTCACGACTACAGCTATGATGACACGTGGTTTCGATCAAAGCATTGCAAATTGGATCAATGAGATGTTATCAAAAAGATAAATATCAGCAAACCTTGGAAGCTCCCTCATCAGTGTAAGCGCAACCAAAGGATGCCCGCAAAAAGGCGTGGTCTTTAAAAGTTGATGACCTTCTCAAAAATTTAATAGCCCAAGTCTTCGAAATAATTGGCTTCGCAGATGATATAGTCATAATCGTACGTGGCAAATATGATTGTATTATCGCTAACAGAATGCGAATTTCCTTAAATGTTGTTTCATGTGATAGGAAATGAGTAGTAGTAGTAAAATAACGTTTATTTCTGTTGATTATGATTGTACATTGCTTTATCGTTTCAATTGATTAGCCTACCTGGCTCTTCAGCTTTGTTTAATTGGATATTCTAATTTAATGTTTCTGTTTTTCATCTAGTGTACAGATTACCCCTTTCGGGGTGTGCTCTGTTTTAATTTAAAAAAAAAGTGATAACCTACCTAACAACGAGTATAACTTAACCTAACGCGCTAGATCACGTATGATCTGATCTCAAACAGGTGCCTCTGAACCTTTCCAAAAAGACCGTTCTTCGCTCTTCCAGTGACTGAAGACCAGCCAGGTCGTGGACCTCAGAATTTCGCGTCCGTAGAGGACTGTTTAAGATCATCCTAAGGATCTTGTTCTGGATTCTTTGGAGTTTAAGGTGATGGCATTTGGCGCAACTTCCCACTGATTGTCATACCGTACTTGATTACGGGAACGATGATTTACTTGTAGAAAGCTAGTTTATTTTTCTGGGACAGGGTGTTGATAAGTGGATACAATGATCTTATTAAGATGTCGCACTTGGTTATCGTTTTGTCAACGTGCTCCCTGAAAAGCAGACCACTGTCAATAGTCAGTCCGAGGTAGACTACCTCTTTGGACCACTCCACCACTGTGTCGTTTAGGCAGATTTTGTTATTCTCAGATGGAACTTGAGCGTGGAAAAGATAATACCTGGGTCTTCGACACGTTGATACGGATTTTCCAGCTGTTAAAATACTCAGACAGGACATTCAAGCCTCTCTGGAGTTTGGTAGCCAGAGCTACGATGACCCTATCCTTGTAGACGATGGATGTGTCGTCTGCAAACAGAGACAACGATCCACCATCAGGAAGAGCCGGAATATCTTAGGTGAATTGATTGAACAGGATGGGTCCAAGGATACTTCCTTGGGGCACACCTGCACCGATATTAAAGGCATCCGATGTGATGCCATTCAGAGAGACCTGGAACGTCCTTCCGTAAGATAATTTTGTATGATCTTCACAAGGACGACCGTATCGATGCAACTTGTACATCAGGTCATCACGCCAGACATTGTCAAACGTTTTTTTCAACGTCTTACAATGTCATAGCAGAGGTTTTTTTTTTCGATACAGCCTTGTCCCGTCTAATAATCTACTCGGGTCAGTTGGTAGACGGTCGATCGACCTTTTCGAAAACCAAACTGCTCCTCGAGTAAGATGTTGTTTTCTTCTGCAGATGTTAGAAGCCAGCTGTAAACTGCCCTTCGAACAGCTTGGATAGCCCTGAGAGAAGACTGATGGGTCGGTAACTTGAAGGATAGGAAGGATCTTTCCAGCTTTCCGGATGGGTATGACTGATTTACAATCATGGTGCAGATGGTTGAAGATTCTGGAACTCAAATGTTTGAGTTCTAGATTGAGAATGTTTTTGAAACCTGTGGAATGTTTTTGAATCTGATGGAAGTTCCAGCAACCGCAGCCTCGTGTGAACTTATGCTGTTCTGTCCGAGATTGTGGGAGCTGACGAAGTGTTGACCTATCGCTGCAGGGTGCACGACGTTAGGCATACGGTCGTTAGACATACGGACGTTAGGCATAATGTACGATAGGCATAATGGACGTTGGGCATAATGGACGTTAGGCATAATCTACCGGATGAATTCCAGAAGGATGATAATGGAGACCGTCTATTGATTGCTGACTTCGGTGACAATAATGAAAGAGCCTTAATTTTTGGAACTCATGAACGACGTCTTGGACAGGCAAAGTATTGGGTTACAGATGGTACGTTTGCCACAGTTCCTTGTTTGTTTCGGCAACTCGTCACTGTTCATGGAAGTATCGCTCCCTCACATCAGCAGACGGTTCCGCTAGTTTTCATTCTGATGACAACAAAATCAGAATCGTTGTATCGAAAAGTATGGCAGGAAATCCTTAAGCAGCAGGTATGTTTTTTGGTTATTGAATGAAAAACCACAGAATTAACCATTCTTGATTTCATGAGCTGTTCTTTGGCATCATATTTTATTCAACGTTGGCTGTTTTTTTGTTATTGAATGAAAAATCACAGAATTAACCATTCTTTATTTCATGAGCTGTTCTTTGAGGAAAACCTTTTCTTCTTTGACTTTTGCAATATGTGTGTAAGAATATATTACAACAAATGTGTGATTTTTTTATTTCTAGATGCGATTGATTTCAAGATATAGTTCAAAACTAAGCTGAGTTTTCATTGTAAGATTACTTAACCACTATCGCTACTAATCATGGATCTAAGTAAATATGTAGATACGTCACACAGCAAAAAAACAATTTTGATATCACATCAAAGTGGATGCACTACAATCATGTCGAAAATTTCATGTAATTTTTATGACCACATAAATAAACAAATGCAGTAAAAGCAGCGTAATGTCAGTTCATGCATTGTATTAATGATAATTTTGTCCCTTTTAGCAAGTAATATTACACCATATTTTCGACATGATTGTAGTGCATCCACTTTGACGTGATATCAAAATTATTTTTTTGCTGTGCACTTATGATATGATAAATAATGGATTCTAAACTGTGCTTATGAAATAAACTATGTTTGTTTAACTTGTATCATTTTTTATTCAACGCTAAGCCTAATTTAAGCATTGTTTACAGGTTTACAGGTTAAGCAGGTTTCTAGAGTTGCACAGCAGCAAGGTATTTTATGCCTAACGTCCATTATGCCTAACGTCCATTATGCCTAACGTCCATTATGCCTAACGTCCGTATGCTTAACGTCCGTATGCCTAACGTTCGTATGCCTAACGTATTTATGCCTAATAGGGTACACTCATCGCTGCAGCCTTCTCTACAATCCCTATCAGATGAACCACTGAATCATCGGAGCGATTCAGCGGTATCGGTGGTGGAATGGGCCTAGGCTTGTTTGGTCTTATGGACAAGCAGACTAGAGCGTTGGTACTGCCTTCGGATTGTGTTACTCCGATAAGGTCTTTGGTATATCTGTCAAGGTTCAGAGTATTGCTCACCTGTCTGGATACTGGCACGTGTTGTTTCCTGGCTCGGGATATCGCCTCTACCATGGAACGCAGACACTGGTCAACGTCTTCGGACGATTCCGGTTGGACATTGTAGTCAACAGCGGTGTCGACGCAGTGTTGGAGCTGACCCCAGTTGACACGATGGTAGTTGCGCCGAGAAGCTTCAAATTGGTTCACGGAGGAACCAACTTCGGCCACCACCGGAAAGTGGTCCGAGCTGAGTTCCTGATAGGTGATAGGTGGAGCGATGTTGTTGCCCATGTTGGTGATGAAGATATCGATGGTAGCGTGAACACCGGACCGACTCAACCAGGTGGGAGTGTCCGGGCTCAAGATGTTGTAGCGAGCTTCTTGCAGATCATTGTTTAAGATGATTCCATTTTGGTTGCGGCAACTGTTGCCCCAAGCTTGATGTTTCGCGTTTAGGTTATGTACTTCTCGCTCCTCCGAGTGAGCTTGATGATGTCACTTCGAAGGGCCGCTGCCGACCCATCTCTGGTGTTGACTTGCTTGGGGCAATAGACCGCAAAGATGGAAATGGAGCCGACAGAAGTGGAGACTTCCACCCCTACGGCTTCGATGACTTTCAGCTGGAAACTTGGTAGCAGTCGGCAGCATATGTTCCTTCTCATAGCGACGGCCACTCCTCATCCCGCGAAGCTGGTTCTATCAAGCTGCATGAACCGGGCTTCATGTGCGTTTCGGTAATTACGGCAATGTCAATGTTTCGTTCGTCGAGGAAATCAATGAACTCGATGTTTTTGCTCTTTAGCGAGCAAGCGTTCCAATTTGTGATGCTGATAATATTCTATGCTCAAAAATCTATTAGGGATGGTTTCATCGACAGAAGATGACGGGACGTTCCCTATTTTTTCCCATTTACCCTAAATTATAGGATGATTTTCTCTAATCAATCGAGATATATTGGAGAAATTGGGCACAGTAGGACACTTACCATTACCGAAGAATTGCCAGTTTTTAAGAACCTCAAACAGCGGTAAAAACAACTTCCCATAGATTGAGAAACGCTAGTGAATTATTTAGCACCAAAAAAACCAATATTTCAGCCAAAACGAACTGTTCATGTTTGAAGGTGGTTAATCTTCCACAATAAAAAAAATATTTTAATGTTACACTATACATTATTTTAAGAACCATGAAAAGTCAAGAGTCATGGAAATGCATCTATGTAAGTCATGAATAATAAAATTCTACCAAGCTTGCAAACAGGGATCCCAATATTTGGCCAAACGATGGTACCGGTAAACGGGGTGTAATTGATCAGCAGGGCGTATTTGATCACTGATATTTCTCAATCTAATTTTCTGCAAGTGCAATATTTCTTTGGTTGATGGCGTAAGAATACATCCAAGTTCTACATGATTTTACAAAAAATATTATATATGACTACTAGGGTGCTTCATTTTAAAAACAGTGATGAATTTCTAAAAGGCTACCCTCCAGTTTGATTCATAATTCCAAAATATTAGCCTGAACAAAAAATTAAAAAGATTGACGAAAGGATCGCATCAATGATTTGTTTGGAGATTTTCGTGAAATAGTATGCGGAATTATTGATGTTCAATAACATTGCTCCAAATTTGGTGGTAGTTGTCCAAACGTTGAGAAAATAATAATATGTGATTGTCATGAACAGTGTTCAAAAAATCATTCTCAAATCTCATTCATTGAGCCTCCCAGCGAGAATAAACTCGAGTGCAAATGCGACAAACTGTTGCTTTTGTGATGAAATTGGCATTGCTGACTTGTACATATTTGCATTGCTATATTTGAAGCATAACTTCTCAAAACGACGTATGTAACATTTGATAGAAAATTATACACATTGAATAGCAATGTCCACATGAGATTATCAAATCCTGTTTAAAAGTTAATGCTTTTCTTTTAAATTTGTTTCTGCTATTAGTTGGATAAAGGAATGACGTTTCAGGCTGCGAACCATTTGCTGAGATAAATTTAAGTCGTGGTTAAAAGTGACATTTTGAAAGTTATTTTCTATGTTCGGAAATTCCCGTGCTGTCGATCGACCGGTTTTCGAGTCACGGTTGTTAAAATTTAACTTCTTGTCTGTCAGAAATAATTCGATTAATCGATAACTTTTCATGTGTCAAGTTTTAACCAAAAGTTTTTAAAAATCGCCAAATCGTTCAGAGCCTAAGAGAATTATGAAATATGTTGAGTTTACGCAAACACGGACAAGACTTATGATAACACGAAATGATACACCTTTTCCTTGTTTGCTACCCACATACATCTTGATTGATTTGTCGGTATCACATCTGCAGTTTTTGTGTTATCATAAAAGTTTGACGGTTAGGTCATGTTGACAATAAAAGGGTGTGTCAAAACCATTAAAAAAACTACATATGGCGTTCATACAATATATTTTCAATAATTCATAAACAATTCGAGCCTTGTTTTTTGATGAACTCGTAAAGCATGTATTTTATGATCAGATAGAAGCGAAAACACGATTTGTTTATTTTTGTGATTTACGTCCTTGTGACAAGTTATGATTGATTTCTTCGTATGCTGTAAAACTGATCGTAACAACACTAGGCGTTTTGGCCATTGCCATAGCAACAACATATTATTATTTTTCAAAAGCTAGTACAAGCCAAGTACAAGCAAAGTTAGAGCAATATAAGTGATTTTTAAAATTCTCCAATTGTAATTCCTATACAAATTTCAAAAGATTAGTCTGGCAAAATTTTATTTTGAACACTCTTCAAAAAAATCGTTCTAGCTACGAATGAACTGCAAACTCCTCAAAGTTTTGTAAGAAAAAGTTGAATTAGGGATTTTGAGTATGGAATTAGTTTGATTCCAAATACTTGGAGTTATGATAAAATTTTAATTTTTTCAACTAAGGCTGAACTTTTGCCCCTTTTGATATCTCTGCTGTAAAAATGTGCATTTATACCACCTCTGATCTTACTTCTCTTTTCTGAATACGAAATGAAGAAATTTCATCGGAATTTAAATATGCAAGAAGGGTCAGATCTCACCATAGGTGAACATATTCAGGTTTTTAATCAAACCTTATCCAAATACCACCAACTGGAACTGAGTGAAACAAACAAACTGGTCTAATGTAGGTTTGAAATCGCTCACCGATGCAATCATCATCATCACCGACCAATTTGCCCGTCAAAGGTCTCTCTATCCACTCTAACCGATCGGAGCTAATGTAGTGTGAAAGTGTTATATCGACTACATCATTCATAGGCTGTTTTCCGTCATTGATAGCTCATGATGCATACACCGAATGGCTCGTTCGCCCGTTTGTCGTATCTCTAGCAAACTAACAAAAGCCGTCAACCCATAATAATAGTGCACACCGGTCGGTTGTCGCGTCGATGAGATCAAAGAGAAGCCCTATCGTCGATGCACCTCTTCTACCGATACTCGCGATTCATTATCGCTTGGAGCTTGAAGCTTCCTATATACCTAGTATACTGGATGAATGTTCGTTCGTTTGCACATATGGACCCACTCAACCGAACGCAGTATGTATTGTTAAAAACTTATCGCAGATCGATGATGGCGCTAGTGGGATGGTGTATGAGTGCAAACGCGATAAACTATTAAACTATGAATACATGCCGGGACTTGGAAACAGCCGCGGTAGTGTTGCATTTTCGTCATCGAATGCAAATTTTATGAAGATGAGTTATATGGTGCGATGTCTGGTGCATATGGTAGTTCACCAAGCGAGTTGTTGTTAAACAATAATTAACATGTTCTTTGTTTCTCTTCTTTTCAGATGAAATATCTACACAAAGGAAATGGACTTCGTTTAAATCGGTATGTACTTAAACTAGAAAACTAAACTTTGTAGAATTATTGTCAAATACTAGATGTGGTGTACCTTAATAAATAAATTAAAATTATATGCAATCATCACATTTCCAAGCCACAAGCACCAATCTCATTTGCATGCATGCTCTCTGCCCCAATCCAAATCTTCGTCAACCCCCCAAAAACCAACAATCTGCTCTAACAAAAACACACACACACACAAAGCCAGAACAAGCATTCACGATTCGGCTTTGTTTTCTGTACGCTCTGGAGAGATTTCGTATCGCTTTTATTCGCGTTGCCTCCATACACTTGATACTTTCATTAGTAGTAGGATGCACTGCTCTCCATTCGCATGCACGCTCCTTCCCTCCGTACCGAAACCTGTGCCACCATTCACGGACCGACCCACCAATTTTAAATCAGTTTTTTGAACTCTGCTGATGCACTCGCCACTCGCGCTTGCTTTTGGCGCGGCTTATTTTATTTTTCTCGCATCCCAACGACTTGGATCGGTTATTATATTTTATTTTATTTCATAATTGAGCCTTTTGTTTTCGAATTATTGTTTCATGATTGATGGGAATAACCAAAATAACAGCGACTTTGGCTGGGTAAAAAATGCTCCATTCAAATCTGCTTGTTTTATCTTTAATAGGCTGCCGATTTGAACTCACGGAGAGATGATTTTTGTTTGTAAAATATGCGTTGAATGATGATTTCTTTTCACAGTGAAATATATTTGTAGCGTTCAAAATCATAAGGGCCTGACTACGACAATCGATTCTGTCAATCGATTATCTTTTCGCATTACTACAGTTAAGTGAAACAAATTTCTGAAATTGTTCCAGTACAGTATTCTAAAAGGATGCATTAGCTAGCAAAAGCAACATCAAACGCATGATTAGTATCAAAACGACAAAGTAGGTAGTATTTAAACTTATCAGAAAAGTATTTCAAAACGATGAAACGATAAGGTAAATAAGTGACTCCAGGATATCTTTGAATGCCAAAATTAGCTTAAAACAACAAACAAAAGCCTTAAGTGAAAAATTTCCTGAAAACCCTTAATATAATTTCGAAAATGTCGAAATAACCTTCAAAACGTTAAAACACCACACAATTGCTAAAGTAGCCTACAATTACCAAAATAGTTTAAACACGGGAAAGACCCAGAATAGCTTTAAACCACCAAAAGGCTTTAAGGTAAATAAAACGGCCTTATCAATATAATAAAAATCTTTCAACGAAAACTCTTATAACAATCTTAAAACGTCAAAATGGTCCTAAAACTCTGAAATTACCCAAATAAGTGAAAACGGCCAAAAAAGCTCGACCCGAGTAGACGAAAATATCAAACAAGTTTTACTATCCTATTCAAGAACAGAAACTCTAAAAACTATGGGATCAAAACTAAGTAATAGTAAAGTCGCCATACCTTAAGAATAGCTAAAATCATAGCAAATCAATATCACATTTTCCCGAGCAGGAACAGATAGCTTACTGATAACATATGAATATCTTAATGCGGTATGATACCATATCTTGGTATGCTTGTGATATAAAACCTGGGTTTGATATTATTCAGTTATCGAAATATGTTGTAAAATATCAAATAATTATCAAAATAACAAAATGTGTTCTTTCAGTTTTTGGACAATAACACCTCAAAGAGTTATTGAATTGGTATTAAAAGACCTTTCAAATAGCAAGAAATGGTATCCTGGCGTAAAAAAAGCGCCTGTTATCCGTCAGTTCTTATAATAACTAAATTATTTATTAGTTCGATATTCGTAGAACATTTTTGAGGTATTATTTTTGGTATTTCACCTCTTATGTCAGCCTCGTCAATACCATATTTAGGTTGCCAGTTATGCTATTTTCATACCTGAAATTTGGTATCCATAAGGTGTTTTCTCCTGCTCGGCAGATGCTATCTTTCAATTTCAGTCAGCATTTTCGGATTTGGATTTTGGATTTTTCAATTTTAGACAGTAACACCTTAAAGAATTATTGAATTGGTATTAGAAGACCTTCAAAATAACAAACTATGGTATTCTGGCATCTAAAAAAGCGTCTGTTATCCGTTTGTTATTGTAATAACTAAATTATGTAATAGTTCGTTATTCGTAGAATATTTTTGAGGTATTATTTTTGGTTTGTTACCTCTTATGTCAGAATCATATATATCATATTTAGGTTACCAGTTATGCTATTTTCATACCTTAATTTGGTATTAATAAGTTATTTTTTCCTGCTCGGGATGTAAAATAATATTATATTGTTAAATTATTGGAGCTTAGTAAACTTCTTTGAAATTTTCCTGCATTTTGCTAATGTTCATTAATTTTCTTGAAGTTCTCGGATCTTCCCTTAAGCTCCATATACTTCCATAGAAGTTTTCATTTTTTCTGAAAATCTCTGCACTTCTGTGAAGTTTTTGAAGTTTTTTTTTTGTAAATTTTCTTCAACGCCTCTAAGTTAAGAAGTTCTCAAAATTTTAATGAAGCTCATGGAACTGCCCTTAAACTAACGCCACTAATTCATAACTTTTTCAATAGTCAAGAATTTCCTGATGTTATTAAAACTGCCCAAAAGATTCTGAATGTCCTTAAAGTTCTTTAGACTGCCCTGAACTTCTAAGTATTTTTTTATAAAAACCAGCAATTTTACCGATGTGAATTTCCACAATTTTCCATATGTTTTAAAAACTTAACAAATGCCAACGGAACTTTACCTTAAATCACTTATTTTGACTTAAGTTATCTGGACATCGCTGAAATTTTCTATGCTTGCCTGGGCCCTTATTACGGGTGTCACTTCACAGTGGAAACAAAGTGAAGTGACCAGTTGTCACTCACGGTGAAGTGATTGCCGTGTAAATCAAATGGGAATCACTTCACCGTGAGTGATAAGTTGTCCCTTCACCGTGAAGTGACATCGGTAATAAGGGCCATATTTATAGCTAGATGACGCTTCTTGAGTGTTCAGATCAATCATAGAATTTTCGAAATACCATTCGATGGATCTCCTTTGAAGTCACTGCAAATTTCCTTAAATTAATGAGATTTTTCTGAACTATATTACTATCTGAAAATATCTATATTTGGCCTTTTTTTAAATTAGTGGAACTTCGTTGCTGTTCTCTAATCAACATAGCTAAATTTTCTCAAATTTTTTTATGTTCTTGAAATTGCCATGTTATAACACCTTAACATAATGGGCCTGACATGCCACCTTCTTTTCGTAGCCAGCATAAAAACGTGATCGCATATCACTCAAACTGGGCCCTGTCCAAGACGCCCCAAGTTTTCATGAGTTCCAAAAATTAAAGCCTTTCATTATTGTCACCGATGTCAGCATTCAATAGACGGTCCCCAATATCATCCTTCTGGAATTCATCGGGTAGATTATGCCTAACGTCCATTATGTCTAACGTCCTTACGCCTAACGTTCGTATGCCTAACGACGGTATGCCTAATCTCGTGTACCCGTCGAATCCTACCGTGTTGCGTCTGATAAATCATAGGACAGCAAACGCTTTGGCCGAGGTCATGATAGTGTGACCATTGAAACGAAGCTTGCTGTCCACAATCACTCCCAAGTCACGGATTGAATCCCTACGTTCAAGAGCAACATCATTCATGTAGTACTTATTTCCGATGGAAGCTTGACGGTGCGTGAACGAAATAGTTTTACACTTGTTAATATTAACCGACATACCATTTACAATGCACCATCGGTGTAGCTCATTGATATCGGCTTGAAGTGCACAGCAGACTTTATGGTCCGAAAGATCTTCAAATCATCCGTAAATAATAATTTCTCCGATTTCAACTGGGAGCACGGATCATTAATAAAAAGAATAAATATAAGAAGCTCAAGTATGCTCCCTTGAGGGACTCCTGACATAAACTGGATTACTTGCCAAAGTGTAGACTGCAGTTTCACAAAAGCACAACGGTTACTCAGGTATGAACGGAGCCAGTCGGTGATCCAATTCGGAAATCCTAAACGATCTAATTTCTCGATTGCTAAAGAGTGTGGTACCTTGTCGAATGCTTTTGTGAAATCTACGTAAATTGCATCACCCTGCATTCTTTTTTTGAGCTCCTTACTGATGAAACTTGTGCAGCACATCAAGTTTGTTGTAGTAAATCTTTTTTTTGTGAAACCGTGCTGATATTCTGATGATTGGCTGTGCAACACTACAAAATGGTGAGTTGACAACCTGGAAGGAGCGGAATACCTAGCCCTGGTCCTCACAAGTTCCTACTTCACGCCTCCTCGAGTCATATGATAACAAAAGACTACCAGCTGAAACATGGACACAGCTGGTTGGCGTAGCCTGGGCAATGTTGCCAGTCCGGCAATAGCAAAGTGAAGAGGTGCGACGCGAACACTGGCGCGGTAACCATAGTACGGTGATAGAGGAAATGCTTCACCAAACCTGAGCGTCTGCTCACCATGGAGGTGCGGCTCAAAACGGCGTCTGTTCTCCATGTTAGGAGCGGCTGATCACCGTCCTAGTGCCAGCGTGGGACTCTAAACAGAGCTGTGCACGATGGTCCCCCGGCGAGACAGGGGGTTGGGGCAGGCCCAACAAGCCGCCCTGGAAAAAAACAAAGTTGCAAATACCGAAGAAAGAAATACGGATCGGAACAATCGGCACAGACCTACGCGACGAAATAAGGACTACGATTGGAAACTCGGAACATGGAACTGCAAATCGCTCGGCTTCCCGGGTTGCGATAGGTTAATCTATGACGAACTTCAACCACGCAACTTCGAAGTCGTAGCACTGCAGGAACTTTGCTGGACGGGACAAAAGGTATGGAAAAGCGGGCATCGAGCGGCTACTTTCTACCAGAGCTGTGGCACCACCAACGAGCTGGGAACCGGCTTTGTAGTGCTGGGTAAGATGCGCCAACGCGTGATTGGTTGGCAGCCGATCAACGCGAGGATGTGCAAGTTGAGGATTAAGGGCCGTTTCTTCAACTACAGCATCATCAACGTGCACTGCCCACACGAAGGGAGACCCGACGACGAGAAAGAAGCGTTCTATGCGCAGCTGGAGCAGGTGTACGACGGCTGTTCGCAACGGGACGTGAAAATCGTCATCGGCGACATGAACGCTCAGGTAGGACGGGAGGCAATGTATAGACCGGCAATCGGGCCAAACAGCCTGCATGCCGTATCGAACGACAACGGCCAACGATGCGTGAACTTTGCAGCCTCCCGGGGTATGGTAGTTCAAAGTACCTTTTTCCCCCGCAAGGATATCCACAAAGCCACCTGGAGATCACCTGACCAACACACAGAAAACCAAATCGATCACGTTCTAATCGACGGGAAATTCTTCTCCGACATTATCAACGTCCGCACGTACCGCAGTGCGAACATAGATTCGGACCACTACCTAGTTGCAGTATGCATGCGCTCAAAACTCTCGACGGTGCATAACACACGTCGAAGTCGAACGCCACGACCCAACATTGAGCAACTACGGGACACCGGAGTTGCCCAGGACTACGCGCAGCAGCTGGAAGTTGCACTACCCACGGAAGAGCAGCTTGGCGCAGCTTCTCTTGAAGATGGCTGGAGGGACATCCGTTCAGCCATAGGTAGTACTGCTGTAGCGGCACTAGGTACTGCAATCCCGGACCGAAGAAATGACTGGTTTGACGGCGAATGCAAACTGTTAGTAGAGGAGAAGAATGCAGCACGGGCGAGAATGCTGCAACACCGCACGAGATTGAATGTGGAGCGATACAGACAAGCGCGGAACAGACAAAACTCGGTTTTCCGAAGGAAGAAGCGTCAGCAGGAAGATCGAGATCGCGAGGCGATGGAAAATCTGTACCGCGTAAACGACACACGGAAGTTCTACGAGAAGCTAAATAGTTCGCGCAAAGGCTACGTGCCGCAAGCCGATATGTCCAAGGACTTGGACGGTAACCTTCTCACGAACGAGTGTGAGGTGATTGAGAGGTGGAAGCAGTACTATGACGAGCACCTCAACGGTGAAGCAGCAGAAAACGAAGGTGGCACGGCAACAGACCTTGGAGCACGCGCAGAAGACGATGGAGGAGATCGGTCGGCGGAAGAACAACAAAGCAACTGGTGTAGATCAACTTTTTTTCCTTTGGTTTGTTTTTTCCGTCGATCTTGTTTTCCGTGCTGAGCACCAATGCTACCGACGTGCCAGGAAGGCAGCTCCCACACCTGGACCCTACCTATCGACCCATCAACTCATGAACCGGGGACCAACGGCTTTACTTCCCATCCGAAGGAAGGCGTGATCAGAGATGTTATGCCTCAGAACATCACGGCGGCGCCGACTGGGATTGAACCCAGGCCTGCTGGGGTGAGAGGTAATCACGCTTACCACTACACCACCGGCGCCGCTCAACTACCAAGTGAGCTATTAAAATACGGTGGTGAAGCACTGGCTAGAGCGCTGCACTAGGTAATTGCCAAGATTTGGGAGGAGGAGATATTACCGGAGGAGTGGATGGAAGGTGTCGTATGCCCAATCTACAAAAAGGGCGACAAGTTGGATTGCTGCAACTACCGCGCGATCACACTGGTGAGCGCCGCCTACAAGGTACTCTCCCAAATTCTATGCCGCCGTCTGTCACCATATGCAAGAGAGTTCGTGGGGCAATACCAAGCGGGATTCATGGGTGCCCGCGCTACCACGGACCAAATTTTCGCGATTCGGCAGGTTCTGCAGAAATGCCGCGAATACAACGTGCCCACACATCATTTGTTCATCGATTTCAAATCCGCATACGACACAATCGATCGAGATCAGCTATGGCAGATTATGCACGAGTACGGATTTCCGGATAAACTGACGCGATTGGTCAAGGCGACGATGGATCGAGTGATGTGCGTTGTTCGAGTATTGGGGACACTCTCAAGTCCCTTTGAATCTCGAAGGGGGTTACGGCAGGGTGATGGACTTTCGTGTCCGCTGTTCAACATCGCGTTAGAAGGTGTGATCAGAAGAGCTGGGATAGACACGAGTGGCACGATATTCAGGAAGTCCATCCAGCTCCTTGGCTTCGCCGATGACATTGACATCATGGCACGGAACTTTGAGATGATGGCGGAAACGTACATCAGACTGAAGGCTGAAGCTAGACGGATTGGACTTGCCATCAACGCATCAAAGACAAAATACATGAAAGCAAGAGGTTCTAGAGAAGACAATGTTAGCCTCCCACCCCGAGTTCAGATTGACGGTGACGAAATCGAGGTGGTCGATGAGTTCGTGTATTTGGGCTCACTGGTGACCGCCGAAAATGATACCAGCAGAGAAATTCAAAGACGCATTATGGCAGGGAATCGTGCCTACTTTGGACTCCGGAGGACGCTCCGGTCGAATAAAATTCACCGCCGCACGAAGTTGACTGTCTACAAGACGCTGATTAGACCGGTGGTCCTTTACGGCCACGAGACCTGGACTATGCTCGTGGAGGACCAACGCACCCTTGTTTTCGAACGGAAGGTGTTGCGTACCATCTACGGTGGAGTGCAAATGGATGACGGAACGTGGAGGAGGCGAATGAACCACGAATTGCACCAGCTGCTGGGAGAACCATCCATCGTCCACATTGCAAAAATTGGGCGACTACGGTGGGCTGGGCACGTCGTAAGAATGCCGCACGACGACCCAGTGAAAATGGTTCTAGAAAGCGACCCAACAGGAACAAGAAGAAGAGGCGCGCAGCGGGCAAGGTGGATCGACCAAGTAGAAGGTGACCTGCGGACCCTTCGCAGACTACGAGGCTGGCGAACTGTGGCCATGGATCGAGTAGAGTGGAGACGACTTCTTCGGACAGCAGAGAACAACAAGGCCTTAGCCTGATTGGTAAGTAAGGTAAGTAAGCATACAAAAATCTGGTATCGTACCGCATTAAGATATTAATTTGTTATCGATTAGCTATTGGTTCCTGCTCGGGATTAAGCTACCCGAGCAGGAGAAAATAACTAGAGAATACCTAATTCTGATATTGACCAGCATGACATAAGAGGTAATTAATTAATTTAATTTATCTTTATTAGGGAGGCTTTCAGTCTTGGGCTGGTTCGCCTCCAAGCACATAAGAGGTAAAATACCAAATAATAATACCAAAAAAATACATGCAAAATACTTTGTAAATACCAAAAATTGATATTTGGATACCAAAAAAATACCTGAGTGGTATTGTTTTGGTATTGCATTATCATAATTTGGTATTGGAATGCTATTGTGGGATTTTTTTTTGGTATTTTACCTCTTATGTCAGGATCATCCATACCAATTTAAGGTATCGATATATTCGTTCCTGCTCGGGAATTTGTATGTTGTTTACCCGAGTAGGAGAAAATAACTTATGAATTCCAAATTTAGCAACCTGAATATGGTATTGACGAGCCTGATATAAGAAGTAAAATACCAAAACTATACCTCACAAATGTTCTACGAAAAACCAGCTAATAAATAGTGTTGTTATAATAATAACTAAATTTGATTAAAAGCTGAAAGATCTCATCTTGTTAACCTGATATTTTTTTGATATTTCATATAACTTTTCGATAGCTGAATAATATGAAAATAAGATTTTATACCAGCTCAATATAATACCAAGCAAAGCAAAATATGGTATCATACCACATTCAGACACTTACTTGGGTACATTAATCAATTGAATGGCATATTAACCTATTAAGCTTATACTGCAATTGGATCAATTAAAGCTCTTGAATTAATTATACCGACATATCATCCGGAAAACTCGGGAAACTGGCTTTAGAATGCCAAAGCGGTCTTAAAATTGCCAAAAATTAAAGTTAAACCAATAGGTTATTTTTATACTTCAATTTGAATTATCACAATGTTGAACCCAGTTAAATTTTGCAAGGAATTATAGAGCATATGGCCAAGATGTCTGAATTTCTGCGACCCACCTGTGGGGGATTGAGAAACTCTGCAGCACATCATCTGATCTAAGCTCCATATTGATCTATACTATATAAACATGGAAATAGATTATAAATGATGTGCATTAACGGCGCCGGTGGTGTAGTGGTAAGCGTGATTACCTCTCACCCCAGCAGGCCTGTATTCAACCCCAGTCGGCGCCGCCGGGATGTTCTGAGGCATAACATCTCTGATCACGCCTTCCTTTGGATGGGAAGTAAAGCCGTTGGTCCCCGGTTCATGAGTTGATGGGTCGATAGGTAGGGTCCAGGTGTGGGAGCTGCCTTCCTGGCGTCGGTAGCATTGGTGCTCAGCACGGAAAACAAGATGGACGAAAAAAACAAACCAAAGGAAAAAAAAAAATGATGTGCATTGTCTATATGAAGATGTTTAGACGTATTTTATTGTAAGTCGTTATTTGTAATCATTGTTGAAGTCGTAGTTGAATAAGTAGATCATTTGATCTGAACTCCAAGACTATTTGGAGAACCTTAATTATACCTTGATTATACATGATTTTAAAAGATTCTTTAAACATGTTTGGACATGTGTCGTTACTTGGGATACCGTTCAAGACATGTTTGAGCTTTGAGTGGGTTGATTTATTTCCTTTAAATTCCGCTATAATTGCTTATCTTTTGACAGATACGCGTATTTCGTCTATCACTGGTGTTGAGTACTTGGCACTGATGAAGTCTGCAAGTAGTAGACGAAATACGCGTTTTTGTCAAAAGATAAGCAATTATAACGGAACTTAAAGGAAATAAACCAACCCACTCAAAGCTCTTCATAAAGGGATTCCGTTAAGAGGTTCGACAAATTTAAAGGATTGTTCAAGACATGGTTGATTTAGTAGATCATCTTATCGAAACTCCAGGACGATTTGAAGAACATTGAACATCTGACATACATGGAAATTGATTGTACATTATTCTTACAATGGATGTGTTTTCTAATAAAGATCATTGATAAGGTCGTGATTGATATAGTAGGTCATTCTATCTACGTTGTAGCACGATTTGGAGGACCAAGAAAATCTGATATACATGAAAAGCAATCGCATCTGAAATCAAATTTCTTGCACAGTATTTCATTGCAAGAGAATTCAGGGGAAAAAATCTTTGAGAAAGCATCAAGCAATCTGCTTTCAAGGTAGTTCTGAGGAATTTCAGGTTTCATGTAAATCTTGAGATAATTTTTGAGTAAAATTTAAAATAAAAACCTGAATTGAATTCATAGCAAAAATTTAATTCAAACTCATAGGTATTCCTGAGGAGCAGAACACATATAAACTACAAAAAAAAGTACCAAGGGCATTATGAGGATAATTTCATGAAGTTTGTGGGAGAAAACGAATCCGGAGCACAAGTCCTTGGAATATCTATAAATCTGAGAATAACTTCCGGAGTTCTGCAAAGGAATTCAGAAAAATATCCATCTGAGTTAACCAAACGAATTATGAGCAAAATTCTGAGGAATTTGTGAGGATATACGCAAATGAATTCTTGGGAGACTATCAATATCAATATGGAATGGACAATTCTGCGGACTTAAGAACTTTTTGAAAGCTCGCAAAATTTTCCAGAAGCAAATGGAACCACCTTAAAGTTTATTTGTAATTTGATACACTAGCCTGATGCTAAAAATTCTTCGCACAACATTTTTAAACTTCTCTGAGCATTTTCGGACTTCTTAAAGTTTCCTCAATTTTCTGTTCATGGATATTCTCTTAAGTTCACGAAATTACTTTAAAATGTATGTTATTTCTCTTATGTTAAACAAATTGCTCTGAGGATCTTTGTTCTGTCCGGAAGTTTTAAAAATTTCTCTAAAGTTTTTGCAGGTCTCATGAAGGTTGTTATACTGACCTGAATTAAACTTCCTGAAAACGTTAAGGCTTCCGTGAATTTTTAAGCTTATGTTAAAATCTCAATAATTTACTTAACATCTTAAAATGTGGGAACACCTGGAATTGAACTCCCTTTCCGCTGAAATTTAGGTATGGGACCCATATTAGAGACATTAGAAACACCCTAAATTAAAAATCTGCGATGTGACTGGTCTACTTCAATAACCAACAAAACACAAAAATCGCTCCATTCGGATTCTCCTCGTTGCAATGTCACGACGTTAGCTCATTCCCAAAGCATAAAACAGCACCCAGGAAGAATAACAATAGGAACCATTCTAGTGCGGGTGGCTGAAAGGTGAAATTACGTGCCATGTTCCGTTTGCGAGCCAGCAGCACTCCCCCATCGCCCGGTCGTCATCGTCGTCCATCACCCGGTCGTCGGTATTGTCCGTTACTGACCTATGGCAATATTTCCACACGTTCGTTCGTTGGATCGTTTGCTCGTTCGACCGAATCGGTTGAGTTGAGCTGAAACGGAACACGAGCCATGAATGAAAATTTAACACCGGCAATACAGAATATACGTACGTAGGTACATGGCACTCGTTCGCCGTCGGGTTTGCTGACATGTAGGAAGAGAGGGGGTGGCAATGATGATCATGGTGACGATGCGGCAAGAGTTGCATGCAGGCGTAGCTCCACTCCGCTGCTGACAAACTCACATACACACATTGAGCAAGTCATGCATGGGGCGTCCGAGCAGGAATACCTCCAGTTGGCTTGTATTTTTTTCCCGGCTTGATTCATTGCGAAATTCACAGACGAAATTTTATCGAATTTCATCCTCGACGACGAGGATGGCGAAATATTCCCAATGGATCGAATTGTGCTGCCAATTTCGTTGACCGGGAATGATCTGGCTGGGGTTTTGTGTGATTGTACGTGTGGCCATCATTCCGAGCCGTGCCGGGTTGTATGATCGTAGTTGTGGAGAAACTGCAATTCGCACATACAGTGTGAATGCATGTATGAATGCAGCACCAGGAGGAGTGCGCTGTACCTTGCGCATTGAAAACGCGCAGCTCGCAGCAATTCCGCGAGTGTGTGTTCTGCAATTCACGCTGTTGCCATCGTTTCTGGATTCATGAAATTTCATTTGGGGTTTATTCAAAATATAATATTCTGGCATCGTTTCTGTGCGCCTCCGAAACTTCCTTCATCAGCAGTGTCAATGTTTGATTACACTGCCAGGAACTCATCTTGCTCTGTTTTCATGTTAATATTGTTTATTTACTCATCAGCAGCGTTCGATTTTGCTTCAGGAATTTTCGAACAACCGATTAATATTTTCTTCCGGCTCTCTGTGTCGGATTGAGCGCTTTGCTTTACTTTATATGGCTTCTACGCTGTTGTTTTGCATATGAAAATATCATAGCACTCGCAGAACGACTCTTGGTTATTTCTGTGCACTAGACTGCTACTGGGACGGGTGCAGGGTGCTGTAGGTGCCTATGGATCGATTCCGCGTTTGGAACGGCACGGCTGCACTCGACTTGGTAAATACTGGTGTCGGTGGATAAAAAATCAACAATTTTCTTTCACTCTGTATAGCTTTGACTATACGTTTGTGGTGACGACGGCGACGACGACGGCGCAGCGAACGAAGGCGATGATGATGAGTTTTGCTACGAGGGATACCGATTTGGGGTTAGTAGTTCAGGACATTGTGGCGATGTTGGCGTCGACGACGGTGTGGAATGATAAAAATAGCTTTCATAGAATTCCTGGCTGATTGTGCCTCGGTGTCATTGGCCTCTTGGTTGGCTGGGAATGGGAATCGTTCAGTGTGAATTTACAGGGATGTATATCAATTTCATGCATCGTGGTGCTATCAAATCTATAACATTTCGAATCATTCTGAACAAATTGAACTTCTGGACATTTATAGCCACACTTGCTTAGACTTACCGTCAAAAAATCGTTTTGGTTTTCCTAAAATTGTTGGTAAAAGATAGCGGAATTTACGTATTCTCGTCAATCCAAGCAGCGTCCGCACTTCTATTATCATTTTCTCAACGTCTGCACACATATGCCGTGTTTGTTTGTTCCGATTATCTGCTGCTTGCTTCTCTATACATTCCAATCGACGGAAATGTTCAAAACTGTTCGAAAGCATTTTTGCAACGCGCCAAACTATTCAGGTGAACCTAACTATTGTCGGCAGTTTCTTTTTCTTCGGCAGCCTTTTCCATTTGAACTGCGTGTTAATCAGCTGTTCTATTATCGGCAACTCTTAATCAGCCGCATTATTTCATTTCAAGAAAAAATTGGCAGAACAGGATTGCTCAGTCGTAAAAATGTAATCAGATTGACTAAGGGACCTAAGGGAGCTGAAAGACTAAGGAACCGTTTAAATATATTCGGCAAAGTGTTTTTATGGGAAAATACATTGGAATTAACCTTTAAATTTAGGTTGCCGGAAACAGTCAATGGGTGCCGAAACCAACAATTTCCCAATGTAAATACAAGTGATATTTTTTTTCCATTTTGAATTATGAACAACAACCAAAATCAAAAACCACCTTTTGGTATTGTTTAGAGACCAATTTTATTTACATGAAAAGAAAAAAAAAAATCTTCATGAAATTTTTTTTTCTGGAATGTAAGGAAAAAACTGATTAGGGTATACGTCCCTAACCTCGGTCTAATATGCAGCCATCGATTACGTTTTTAATCATAACTCATCAATGAATTTACCTGCAAACGATATTCTACTGCTAAATGGTATGCTTAGATATGCTTATCATGTCGTTTGCTATCAGAAACCACGAAAAGTTGAAAAACTTACTTTTTTTAAGACAATAACTCACGAGGGAAATGTATGTAATATGGGTCTATTGTCCCCAAATTGGGTCTATTTATGGATGCAACTTCGTCCTATCTTGTTTGATCCTCAAAAAAACGCTCTTGGTAACGTTTTCTGATGTATTTTTTTTTATCACTATCACTGTTAACTTAATGCTCTTCATTCCTCAAAACATTTCTTAGAGAAAATTTTACGAAAACTACATTAAATCACTCAATTTAAAAATTAAAAATTAAAAATTTCGCTTATCGTCTTTTGACCGCAGAATATCTAAATCAGAACATTGTGATGTTCATTATACAGGTTTGGCAGAAAAAATCTCCCTTCCTGTTCGTTCCTTATCATCCAAATGCAAAACAACATTGTTGACGTTACTCTTATTGCTATATGCTGTCAAATGAATTTCATGGGCCATAGTTAGGAACATAGAAAAGAAATGTGTCCCTAAAGTTGGGTCCATGTTTTACTTGTGAAAACGTTGTTAAACAATTAAAATAAACATAAAATATTCAAACAGCAACTGTAAGTTTTACGTCTAGTGTGTATTATCAGGTAATTCCAATCAATAAATGCCATAATCAGGCCATTTGATGATCGTCAGTCAACCTTCTCATCTTAACCTTATAAGTCATGGCGGCTAAAAACTCCGAACATTGTGATATTCTCAACCAGTTTTATTACTTACGAGAGCTGAAAATGTATTGAAATGTTGTGATATAAATTGATTTGTGTGTGGTACACATTTATCAACCATCAGTGATCAATATTTTCCTTATTTTTTGTGTAATATTCCTTAATTAATTATTTATTTGCGTGATAGGCCGAATGAAAGGACTAGACCCACATTACATACCGTAACCCTATCTTTGATTTTTTATCTTTTTACGATTGAGATGAACTAGCCTACGGCTCATAATAATTATAAATATTTCTCCAATATTTTTAAAAATCAAAATGTGCACAGCATTTACAAATTACGAACATGAACATTTTCAGATTTTTCGACCGTAAAATTACATCGAAATAAAATAAATCAACTTTATCGACAGATTAATACCAAACTTAGTTCACAAAGACAAACTTCTAACTATGGTATTGATATAATTTATTTCGGTTATTTTTCTACTCCATAATAATGAAAATATTTCAGAATTTTTTTCTTCGGAGAATCGAAGCGTTCAGGCTCTTAAAATATATATAGATATTAGTTTAGATTAGATTGATCTATAGCAAGTTTACGTATAGGCTTTGGACTAAATAACAATATCGATTTAAAGACAAGATATTACTAAACATATAACAGGATTGGCGTCGTCATGGTCCAGGATGATTTGGACGAGTATCACCGACTTCTGGCAATTCCTTCAGGGCTTCCAGCATTCTCTCAGATGTCGAGAGTACGACGGTACAATGTTCAGGTCCATTTTACATTTATCGTACACCGAGGTATACCTAAAGGCTTTAATATCACTTGAAACACACATTTTGGATCCTTCCCATCGTAAACCTGATCATTATTCGGTCTTTACTGCCGAAGCTACGGCAGTATTCATTGCAGCCACTACACCGTCAGCAAAACCGCTCCTGATTTTATCGGACTCAGCCAGTGTTATTTCTGCTCTCTCTTCTGTACGCTCTCGTCATCTATGGATTCAGGCCATACAGGACTACCCAACTAACAATTTTCACAATGTAAACGCTTTACTCATTTCATTTATACAGTCTCAAGCTGTATTCAAACGTTATAAGATATGAGGAAACCTTTACTCAACCTCTATACAAGCAAATTTGGCGAACTTAGTCAGCTACTTATGGCTGTTGGAACAGTCGGGAGCAGCTCTTATTGCATATCCATTCACGCTTCTATACCAAAGTTGCAAAGACTCATTTCAGCTAAAATAATGTTTTTCGGAATAATAAAACCAAAAGATGGTATGATGGCATGTTTTACTTGTAACTTACAAGAAGAGGTTACAAAGTATGCGTTGGAAACATAAAACTTGTAATTTTGCTTTCTATGAGTCACAATCAGCGATTTGCTGATCGCTGAGTGAGTGAGTGAGTGAGTGAGTGAGTTTGTGAAAAATCGCTGATTGTGACTCTCATGAAGTGAAATAAACAGGTTTAATATGTCAAACACATTCTTTGCAACCTCTTCTTGTATCCTACCAATTCAAAATTTGATCATGGCATCTAATTATTTCATAATTTAGAAAAACATTGTTTTAGCTGAAATGAGTCTTTGCAACCTTGTTCTATACAGCTGTTATCCTGCTGTTTAGTTGTGTGTGAACTTCAAAGGCGCTTATTCAACCTTTTCCCGGTTGTCCAATAATCACTACACAGCTTTCTGTTGAAGCCGGGTTAAATACTGTTTACGGTTTTTTATGAAGGAATTTATTGAGTTTATTTTGCTGTGAATCAAATTAATCGAAATTATTTATAAATCATCACCAAATTATTTACCCTGCACCGGAACCTGGAATCGAACTCGAGACGACCTCATTGGCAAACCTTGACACTACCAACTGTGCTACGCCAATACTTTCAACTTATGTAAACAAATCAACATTCCCTTCTACAACAAAATCGCTGAGTAGAGGCTTTATAATAGTGCACATGAATCATTTTTCTCGACTAGTTATAAAAGAGCAGAGTAAAAGCTGTAAAACTGCACACGTCTTAAAATAAACCTACACACTTAGAAATAACTAATTTTACACGTGACGGAATCCATCTTTGACATAAAAGATGAGACGTAAACAAACATGTCATGTAATTTTAAGTGCTCCGAGACTGAAAAGTTCATTGCTCGACGAAAATTACGTTTGAAATTTATGTCAAAATTGACGCTCGTATATGTCACTCTCAGAGCACCTAAATGTACATGAAGTTTTCTAAGTGTGTAGTTGACTGTGAAAATGCTTCCGAAGTTGCTCTAACACAGTTTATAAGCTGAGTACAGGTTGTTTAGTTGTTAAAAAAGCACTTTTGATGTTTATGTTATTCAGCAAGAGTTGTTGGTTGTGTAGAAGCCATCAAATGAGTAATATATTCACTTTCTTAGCTTTGTTTTGCAGCTACAAGTGGAAAGTTGATTAGTGTGTGTATAGAAGTGACATTAGCGTTTATTGGTTGATGTTATTCAGTGCGACTCACAAATTGAATAATGGTTGTGAGAAAGTTGAGTAAACGCTCTCCAAAACTATTTTGCTAGCTTTTGCTTGTAGCTGTATCTGAGCTTCTTTTCAGCTACTTTACAGCACAACGCTGGAAAAGTTGGCTTACAAAGCTGAAAATGTTAGTTGGGTATGCCTTGCCTAACACCGTCTTCGCATGGATACCTGGCCACTGTGGGATAAAGGGGAATGACGAAGCGGACCATCCAGTAGCCTCCGGGTTTACAGCGAACCATTTCACAAATGAAGTCCCCAGCCACGATACCAAATTGTGGCTCAATTCTGTCTTTCACAACTCTTGGTCAACTATCTGAAATAATTGCACGACACTGTTCTTACGCAAGGTCAAAGCATGCATCCACAGATGGGAGGACCTCACTGATCACAGAGAACAAAAGGTAATATCCCGACTTCGCACCGGCCACACCAGAATCTCACACGACATGAGCGGCAGATCGTGTCATATAGAGTGCGATCTATGCCGGGTCGCTTTGTCCGTTGAGCACTTTCTCTGCGCCTGCCCAAAATATGCCGATCTTCGGAAAAAACATCAATGCTCAAACAGCATCCGCTACGTCCTTCAAAACGACCAAACTACATCAGTAGATGCAGATCTCTTCCACCTCATCTGAAATTCCAACAGAAGAAAACAAAATAACCACTAGTAGAGCCGACAAATCACAAAAAAGTAAATACCATAAAAATGACGCCACACCTCAACGGCATTGGCGTAGCTAGACAATTTATGTGGAGGGGGCCTAGATAATTCTGGAGCCCCCCTCCAGAATCCCCCCGCTAGATAGTTCTGGAGGGGGCCTAGATAATTCTGGAGGGGCCTGGTCCCCCTGGCACCCCCATTAGCTACGCTAATGCTCAACGGATATACTTACCACATCCTAACCACATATTCAACCAGTTCAACGGCCGTGTAAACTATCGGCAACCGAAGAAAACAACCAAATACACACGACAAAAGGCAGAATAGACAATGATAAAATTAAAAGGCAAATGAAAATGAACAAAATTACGGACAACCAGTAGAACTAAACTAGTGATTACAAGCCCAGGGGGGCTATTAATAAGCCCTCAACTATGTATAAAATACAATAAGAGATGAACCAGCCAAAGGCTGAAAATCTCTATAATAAAGGAAAAAAAACATTTTGGATCCGAGGCCCGGAGGATTAAGTGTCATTTACCAATCGACTTAGCTTGAAGAGATCGGAAATGTGTGTATATTTGTGTGTATCTGTGTGTGTGTGTGTGTGTGTGTGTGTGTGTGTGTGTGGGTGTGTTTTTTTTTATAGTGAGGTTTAGGAAAGCTTCAAAAGCCTGGCCTGTAGTGAAGTTGGCACATTTTAGTTGCCTAGTGCAGCTCCACTAATTCCTTACTCTCTCCTCTGCCTGAATCCCCCCGGAACCACTGTGAAGCGACTACTTCGGGCAGTGGCTGTGCTCATGCACTTCTCATACTCTCAGCACTAGCTGGCGTTGCTAGATCGCTGCTCCTCTCTCCATTAACGCTGAAGTTCCGACAGTATTTGAGCGACTGCCCAGCTGACAACATTCGAAGTGCCCTCCTCTCGACACATCCCATCGACGACATTCTCCACGTTAAGGAGAGGGATCCCCCTTCGCACTGCCTCGAACCTTGGACAGTCGAAGACCACATGCTTCGGCGTTTCATCTCCGTTGCTACACTCAGGACAAAGGGGTGACGCTTACTGTCCGAACCAATACAGGTATTTCCTCAAGCAGATTCTTCCTGTTCACCCAGGTCGAAAGAATCGGTACTTGTCTAGGTATGTCACGTACCCAACGACTCCGCTCTCACAACTTTCCGTACTCTTCCGGCTGCTCTCCGTTTGTAGCACTCGCTGTTCTTCGCCAGGGTGATGCCGATAGGGATCATACAAGCGATTACGTTTCGATTCCAGCGCTGGAACTCCATACCTCAATATCGACGACGACACACTGGCCAGAAGACGCCTTTTGCTACTGCTAGGTACAGAGTTGTTCGGTATGATTCTAGCTATCGTTGATGGCCTTCGAAGCCTTCTCACAGGCATACTCAACGTGGCTGTTAAAGTTTAGCCGGTCACCGATCATCACTCCCAGGTATTCCAACTCGCGCTTCGAGGCTATAGCGTGCTCCCCGACGGTGATTTCTGCACGCTGCACCGCTTTACAGTTACTGACCAATAGCACTTCAGTTTTGTGGTGGGCTATCTGCAGCTTCGCTCCTTGCATCCAGTTACCCATCATGTCGATCGCCTCGGTTTTTAGTACTTGCACTTCTTCCAGCGTCTCGCCTGTTACCGTCAAGACGACGTCGTCCACAAAGCCAACGATCTCAACTCCTTTGGGCAGCTTCAGCGTTAGCACGCCGTTGTACATCCCGTTTCAGAGTGGTGGACCAAGGATGGAGCCTTGCGGAACTCCCGCTGTGATCCTAATCGATCTCTGTCCCATGTCTGTCTCGTAGTCCAGAACCCGATTCTGGAAATAACTCCTCAGGATCCTGCACAGGAAGTCAGGGACCCTCATTCTATGCAGCGCTGCAGCGATGGCCTCCAAGCTGGCGCTGTTGAACACATTCTTCTCGGCTCTCTCGACCACTGTCCGAATTACATCCACCGTTGATCTCCCTTTCTGGAATCCGGACTGCCTCTCCGACAATCCGTACTCACTCTCCGTTCATTTCATCAGCCAGAGGATGATCCTCTACAAGAGTTTTCCGAGTGTATGCAGCAGGCATATAGGCCTAAACGATGCTCCACCACTTTCTTCAATCCTTTCGCCACTGCTACGAGTTCCTCGTTGGTGACTTCGAGGTTATCTCCCTCTCCCTCTGCGTACGGTGTACGTTGTTCGGTCGTGCTTCGGGAAAAGAAACTAGCGCGGATGGTGCTAAGTGCCTCGTTCTACCGTCATCTCCTGTCCACACGGAGTGCTTCGACGAAAAGATCTTTGTCGGAAGCCTTCGTCTTCGACTTCCGGTCACAAGTTCTCGTCCTCCGTACTGCCACAGTATTCCGTTGGCCGATGCCATATCGGATCTCCTGATAGTTGTTTTAAGTATATCCTTCGCACACTTTCCAATTCATGTTTGCCACCAGCAACGAACTGCAGAAAGTGACATCAATAATAGATTCCCGGCCATCTCTGCGAAAAGTGCTGCTAGTGCCTCCGTTGGACAGCGCAACTTCAAGCTTTGTCAGAGTTTCCAGCAGCCTATGTCCTCTTGCATTGCACAGTGGTCCAGAATGCAGATTGAGGTGGAATGATATATTTTGAGCCTGAAATTGAAACTTTAGACTAAAAGTCTCTTCTACAAAGTTGTTCCTTATAGTTGGGTCCTCATTTTTATGACAATGAATTCCAGGGTGGTTCCTATTATCATTTAAATAAAAAAATCTAACTTTTTTGTTTGAACAAATTAAGGTATACATTCTGCAAAGTTATAGCTGAGCTAATTTCAAGCAACTTTGTTGAAAACAACTTTTTTGTGTCTCTTGAATTGGCCGATTTAGAGCTATTTTCTTGAATTAAGTTAGGGTGGGCTAAAAAAAAAACAGTTTTCTTATTTCGAATTTCTCATCAAAGGTGTCTTGAAATAACTTTTAGATCATAAGAAGGCGCAATTTTTTACCGCACAAAGGTTGTCAATATCTTTCGCCGATCAAGAGTTATTGATGTTTTATACTAAAAATATGCACTTTTCAAATGTTAATATCTCTGGTTGGGGCAAACTAAAAAAAAGTTTTTTACGGTATTTGTAAGGGCGTATGTTATTCTCAATAATATGAAAAAAATTGAGGTAAGTTATTTTCTGAACTGAATATTGAAACAATTTTATAAGCACATTTTATTTAAATTTGTCATAAGAATGGTCCTATGAAATCCATCTTTTGCCAATAACTTTTTTATTTGAAATTTCTCATGAAAGTCATCTTCTAGAGACCTTTAAAACTCTTTAAGACGAATGTTTTATAGCATTCCACCTAAATCTGCATTCTGGACTACTGTGCATTGGAACATCTGCTACCCCACTCCACTGTCCAAGCATTGAAGTCTCCTCCGATGACTACCGGTCTTGCCGACGCCTGTGGTGTAGTGGTAAGCGTGACTGCTTTCTCACCCCAATGGGTCTGGGTTCAATCCCAGCCGAGGTCGGTGGGATTTTTCTGAGGCATAAAAATCACTGGTCACGTCTTCCTTCGGAAGGGAAGTAAAGCCGTTGGTCCCGGCCCATATGTGTGTTTGAATGAATGGGTGCGATATCCTACGCAGGTGTGGAAGCTGCCTTCCTGCACATTCGATTGCCATCAATGGATGGCAATCGATGTCCGTCGGTGATTGGCACTAGATTGCGGAACAGAGACCGACGTTAAATAAAGGAAAAAAAAGACTACCGGTCTTCGTTCGATCAGCTCTTCGGTAAGTCCATCCAGCATCTCATGGAACTGCTCCATCGTCCACCTGAGGGGTGCGTAACAACTACATATGAAGATTCCGTTGATTTCAGTAATCACGAAACCTTCGTATGAGCTCGCAACCACTTCTTGAATGGGGTATCTGCCCATAACTTATATAGCAGCCATCCCAGCTATATCCACCACATAGTTACCGTTATCGGGAGGGATTAGATACGGTTCCGCAATTGTTGCATCGTCGCACTTTGTTTCTGTTGTCGACTGCTACAACAGTTGCTGTACAGTGTTGCAATGATTGAGGTTTATTTGGGTTACCTGCATTACTGTTGGCCTGCCATCGGTTGCTTCGTGCAGCCTCTTGCAATGTGACCTTTATCCCCGCATTTCCTGCACAGATCGGATCGGTCAGGGCCATTGCAGTTCCTCACCTGTTTTTTAAAACTTTATTATAGATCCTTTAAATTTGTCGAATCTCTTAACGGAATCCCTTTATGAAGAGGTTTCATTGTGTTGGTTTATTTCCTTTAAATTCCGTTATAATTGCTTTTCTTTTGAAAAATACACGTATTTCGTCTACTACTTGCAAACTTCATCAGTGCCAAGTACTCAACACCAAGTGGTGTTGAGTACTTGACACTGATGAAGTCTGCAAGTGGTAGACGAAATACGCGTATCTGTCAAAATATAAGCAATTATAACGTTATTTAAAGGAAATAAACCAACACACTCAAAGCTCTTTATCATAGAGATTTCTAGCCGACGGCTAGTTCATCTCTATACTTCGCCTGGTGACCGAGACCCGTGCACTTGAAGCATCGCTCATCCGAGCTAGCACACTGACCACCCAACCTTGACCTTACCCGGATCCAACAGCTTGTTTGCAGCAACTGTCGAAAGCCGTATCACCGCGGTTTACATGTCGTCGTACGACTTCCTCATCCGGATTGACACCGGTACATCTCCCAGATCACAGTGCACCTTCAATGCACTTCTCAGCTCCTCTTCTGTAGTGATCTCGTCCAGATCCCACTCGATCATTGTCTTGTAGAATAGAGCTCTTACGCTCGCCCCTTCGTCAAGAAACTTTTCGACGAGCTCTTGATCGAAGGATCCTTCTTCAGCTCAAGGAGTATCTCGTCTTTTTGGGTTCACCGGGTTTTCACCACGTTCTCTCCTAGTTTCTTCAATTCCGGATCCTCTCGAACCTTTCGGAGGAGTGATGCGTACGTCGTTTTGTCCTTTGTTTCGACGATCAGCGCATTGGCCTAAATACGCTCCCGACGTGGCCTGGGTTGCTCCTTCTTCTGTTCTTCTGCTTCATTCCGTTCCGTTCCACTTCTCCTTCGGCTTCTCGACGGTACTCTATCTTTCCTCCTTGTTGTCTTCCTTGTTGTTCTTGAGTTTTTTTTTTCAACTCCTCTCTCTCTTCTGGCATTCCTCTTTGCGTCTCCTGTGGTTCAGCTGTTGCTTTCTCCTTGCCTCAATCAGTGTTCTTTCAGCAGTCCCAGCTCTCGTCCTCAGCGTATCCTGTTCACATTTAGCAGCAATCATTGCTGATTTTGATACTGCTCAACATGCTTGGCATACACAGATTTTGTCAAGAAACTGCTCATTTACTAATAACTTTGCACACAGTTGACGTAACATAATTCTTTTTGCAGCAGTCGATAGAATATAGTTTGAGATTTTTATATACACTTGAAAAGCAGTAGACTTTAATTCTACTAATAAACTGTATTTGTTTTGTGTTCTAAAAATGAAGTGAGAAATACTCGCTGCACATCTCGAACTTTAAGTGTAAAAAATCATTGGTGTTGATTCAAATGTTAAAATGTATCTACTCTTTGCATATCTATAGTAAAGTATGATCCTAATCTATCAATTACTTTAAAGAAAAGCAAATTTAAACAATTGAGTGAAAAGTTATTAACAAATGAGAAGTTGGTGTGTACAACTCTGTATGCCAAGTATGCTGTTCAAGTTTTTATTTTCAAAAATAAAAAAAGTTAATTTTACCTATAAAATAATTTGAGGACCACCCTTATTTAAAACAACCGCCAAAAGAAGGAGCTTGAAAAAGGTTACAAAAGACAACTATAATTTAAGATAAATGCTCTAGTTAGGACTTTTGTCTTGCTAAATTCCCATCCTGGACCACTGTGCATTGATGGCATTCGGCTATGTTTCGAGTACCCTAGGGGAAGTGGCCAGAATTTGGCCTGCTCCAAAAACTCATCATGTGACAAATCAAATCACACTGGAATTTAAAAACGAGATCATTGTCGGATAGGCTAAGTGCCCTCGACCACATTGGCCATGTTTCAGGTACCATAAGATTATTCACGATCAAACTATGTGTTCATAAGGGCAAAATTTAAAAAATCACGTAAAAACAGAATTGAGTGTACTCGCAAGGGCCAAAAAGAGCGAGTTGATCCATTAATTTCCAGTTTTCAAAACTTATTTTGATTACGACAAAGCCGAAAGAGAAAAGATCAAAACCTTACACCTTTTCGTGACGGTTGCAATTTTAGATTTTCGATTTACCCCCAGTACCTTCCCGTAAGACGTAGTCTACGTCAAAATACTACAAATTTGATATGCTTACAAATAAAAAACGGGAAGAGTTAAGATAATCGATGATCGATCAATTAAAATTACTAAATGCTCTTCACATTTGTTCCGTCCACTAGCGGTCCTACGTCAAGCTTCCGTTCGTGCCCCTAGGCACAGACCCTTCTACTTTTTTGATTGCTTGGAGCAGCACTTTTATGATTGAATAATTATTCAAAGATACGTAGACAAGCATTGCTTTGACTGAGATCTTCATTATAAACCTGGTTAGCTCGTAAAATAAGCTTCACAGTAAAGTTTTTGAGTATGGTAATGTTACTGCTATTGTGGAAGATCGAAGAAGGTCGCGCTGAAAGTTGACTCGTTTTTAATTTTTCTACTGATTTTCATTTGGTGATTTTAACCATTTTAATCATCAATCATCATTAATCAAAACTAGTTTCCGATTGTTCAATTGTTTAAAATTTCATGGAAGGGATCGAAATAGATCAGACCATGGCGGGTGATAAGTGAAAAAGGAAGATCCAGGAGCATTGTTTGTTGGGAGCTGTCTCAGCTGATGGGCAACAAAGATCTCAAGATGATCACGATAGTGTGAATCTATCAGGCTTATAGTGATACCGAGAGATGCGGGACTGTTTCATTTGATGCATCTCTTTCCGAGGGTTGGCAATGAGTAGCGGTTTTTCAAAATCAAGATCCAAGAAACTTTTCTGAACTGTTTTCGGGAGCTTCAAGGATTATTCGTGTGAGATCCTTCCTTTTTATTTATTTAGCTCGTAACATTATGTTCCATATAAATTTCACTAATACAGTACTAAGAAAACAAATTGAAGAACTCGGCTAGCTTAGCGGCTGCTGCGTTTGCCTACTGTGCATAAGATCGTGGGTTTATTATCAAATGCCTAAAAAAAACAATCATATGCTTTTGGTTGTATCGCCTGGTTGAGGCGTATCCTGGCCTAATACTGTACCCTAACTCCGTAGTACTTATGAGGGTGTCACTGATTCGGTGGCCTCTCGTTGAGTAAGTACTACATCAACATTTACTTTCCTATCCCTAGTTACGGTAAATATAGACACACAAAAGGAAAAGTTTGCGAGTCATTGTGAGTTTTAGCGAACTTTTCATATAGATTGATTAGATACCCGTTTTTGTTTTTTTTTTGTGTATTCACATGTCCCAACCACTCGAGGAAAATGGAGCATCATTTAGCTTTTTTAGATTAGATGCTCCCAACGACCAATCATTTATAACAACGGAACGTACGGTACGAGATGTCCAAGTTTCATCCATTTATTGAATTCTGAAGCATTGTGTTTAAATCTTTGATTTTAACTGGCCCAATGTTTCTGAATCATCTTGCCCCTTAAATGCTGCACAGTAGGCCTGGCCGTTTTGATATATGTTGCACGTCTCTGATGTATAAAATATACAAGACAAGGATGGAGGTATATTTATCATTTTCCAGGATGCCAGAATGTTACTGCTAATGCAATTTAGATGGAATTAACTTACAAAATTTGGAGATGAAAGCATTGTTTTTACTATTTCCCACCGGAGGAATCTGCATTACGATCTGCATGGAACATCGTAGAGGATAAATCTTTCGTTGATTGTTCGTATGATTCCTGATTGTTGGATCACGTTGGACCCACAGTGACGCATATATCCTGAGCATCTTCAGTGGTCAACGTGAAAACTTTCCATCCTGGACGGTTGCGTTCGCTTTAGCCTGCGCCCAGGCCAAATTTCAGTCGATTTGCTTGATTTGCTTGCTTCACTCCTGGGTCTTCCTCTACTGAGGTGTGCTGCCGGGTTCCAACTATTTTCGGAACGAGGATGGCGCGTAGGAGCTGAAAATCGATAACCGACGCCATTTTGGAGTTCAAAATAGTAACCATCGGTTTTCGGAAGTGTCAAATACCCTAAGATATGGGTAAGGAACGAGAACAACGCGTAGATATCAAAAATCGATATCCGACGCTATGTTAGAATCCAAGATGGTGGCCATCAAGCTTCATAGAACGTGTCAAATACCCTAAGATATGGATATTTTCGGAATGGGGACAACGCGTGGATGCCGAAAATCGATATCCGACGCCATTTTGGAATCCAATATGGCGGCCATCGGGATTCATCAAAAGTATCAATATCTGGGTATTTTTCGGTAAGAGGACAACGTGTAGATGCTGAAAATCAATATTCGATGCCATTTGCAGGCCATTCGACACTTCTTCTGAAATCGGAAGCCACTATCTTGAATTTCAAGATGGCTTTGGAAATCGATTTCTGGTTTCTTGATGTTACCATGATTAAAAAAAACACATTGATTAATATTTGACAGTATTTCACAGTTCCTCTGAACCAAAGCCGCCATCTTGGATTTAAAGACGGCGTGACATCAATTTGCGGCATCTACGTTTCATCTCAATTCTGAAAATAACTATATTTGCGGGAAAGGGTCAAATATTTCCCGCAAATCGGAAGTCTCAGTCTTGGATTTCAAAATGGCGTCGGATATCGATTGCCGGCCTCTAGACGCCATACCAATTCCAAAAATACCTATATTTATGGCTATTTGATTATATTTTCCACATGTTCTGAAATCGGAAGCCGCCATCTTGGATTTATAAATGGCGTCGCTTATCAATTTTCGATCTGTAGATATCATACCGGTTACAAATATATCAATATTGATGTGTATTTGACTGTATTTCCACTGTTTCATAAATCTAAAGCTTCGATTTCAAATTGTCGTCGGATATCGATTTTCATTCTCTAGACATCACCCCGATTCCAAAAATACCTTTATTGATAATTATTTGACCGCCTTTCCCACTTTTTTTAAACTGGAAGCTGTCATCTTGGATTTTAAAATTTCGTCACATATCAATTTTCGATCTCTAGACATCACTCCGATTAAAAAATACCCATATTGATGGGTAAACAAACCACCCGACAATGATAAATATGACATCCACATGCGCAGATCTATGCGGATACGCTTAAATTAACCGAGTGAACAATCAACAAGAGTCATAAAAACTGCGCGAAATTGGATCGAACAGCTTTGCTTAAATGACAATGAAAGAAGAAATGAACACGAGTCAAGCCAAAACAAACAGCATGAAAACTGATCGAAAGTGGTTCTGTTGATGTTGACGGGGATCTGCTCGAAGAGAAAACAGAATGACTTTCAATTGAAAGTGATGGTTTACAGCTTCATCGTCACTTGACGATTTTCGATTGAAAGTGACTTTGTGGGGCCCTGATCCAGACTTCCAAACATGATGGTGTGATTCTCTTAATTTATGATTTAACCCACGAAATGGGATGGAAGTAAATCATAGTGGCACCCGTTGGCGAAAATTGAAGCTGCAAACCTGGAAGTTTTAATATCTTTGAGGTTTATCAAATCAGAGTCGTATATTGATGGTAGGTTGACCAAAAGTTTGTTGGAATTTAACTAATAGCTAAGATTAAATAATTGTGCAGCTTAGAATTATGATTTTAACTATGAATTGTTTTTCTAAATATTTCCCTAGGCTTTGGCAAAACCTTGAGGTAGTTTAATTAGGCTACCAGGTCCCAGGGCTGATCTGGATCTTTACCACATTGGAAAGATGCACACTAGTGTTGCCAGATCAGTGTTGATGCTTACCAAAAGTGGGTTCAACCACTTATAAAAGCATATTAACAGATTAATCATGACCGTACACTGTTTATTGCTCTGTACTTATAATAAATGGTTAAGCACAGCATTTGATATTTTGGTGGGAATGCTGGATATAGTCACAGTAGAAATCGGGGCTTATTACGGATGTCACTTCACGGTGAAAATTCGTCACTTGTCGTCACGGTGAAGTGATTCCCATTTGATTTGTACGGCAATCACGGCTCTTATTCTGAGTATCATAGGCCCCATAAAACAAGATTTACAGGTATTGCAAAACATGGTCCTCTGTACGTTTACTTTCCAACTTTTACTAATACTACTGTTACTCCAACTATCCCCTGCTTCAAGGATTCAATTGATCCCTATGATTATTATTCTGTGGTGCTAAATCTTTACTTCTACCCTTGTGCTGTATGGACAGTGATGTTTTACTGGAGACCTAGCCCTATGATCCCTTTCAGTGCTTGAAAATGAAAAAGAAAATGAAAATGACAAAGCCGAAACAGAAAAGACAAAACGATCTAAAAACGTTTATTTAGCGGCATCCAATTCCGATTAACAGATTTCACAGTGCAAATAAAATCATGACCCACCCAAATACAATCACCAAACCCACAACTGCGATATTCAATTTATGAACAAATATTTTAAATTCCAGTTTCATTTATAGTTTGTGCAATATTTCGAACCAATTTTAATTATCACATTTTAGTGGCAGTTTCCTTTCACTTTATTAAGCGTCGATTGGCTTTTAATTAGCTTTTTTAAAGCCATCCTGAATATTATAAATTGTTTTTAACAAGATATTGATAATGATCCAAAAGAGGGTTCATACGCCCTTTCAGTTGAAAACGACTTTGATAGACTGCTCCTTCGTTATGATTCCATTCTATGGAATAATGTTTCTTAAATCCAGAATGGGAGCCCACGTAGCCCAAAACATACACTCGTGTTCCTTCAACGATGTCAGTCATCAATCTATGACAACAACGACAGCATCATCCATTCCCCACCCCCCCCCCCCACAAACATGAGAAACCAGAACCCATCACTAATTCGGTCATGATGGATGATTCAATGATGGACTGCCGTTAGGAAACGGCAACTTTACGGGTTACTGACCAGATGCAAACGGTGCTAATAATGAGCTCGTCCTCGACCATTTATACACGAACCGTATTCCCCCTTTCTATCAGCAACGCATTGATATGCACAACTTGCAACGTACATGATCAAACGCAATTAAGTTGTGGCAGAAAATGCACTCCCTTTGCCTGTGTATGTGTGCATGTTTTCCGGCAAATTTTCCCTTCGGTGTTACATATCGAATAAAATTTAATGGGTTAAAGATATGATGGATAATTTACGCTTAATTTCATTGCACTTACATGCGGGAAACGCGCTCCCCTTTCTGAAGCAAAAAACAGCAACGGCTTATTGAAAAGCACATGCATACAAAGTTAGTGACACAACAGTTTCCCGCCTATCGAAAATGTTTAGCTTTGCCTCCCAGAAGATGACAACCGTTCGGTGTTGGGTTCAGGGAACTTACTCAGCCGCGGTCAATGACAATGCATGTAACAATGCAAACGTTGCTGCTATCAGTTTATATATCGCAAATTATCTTATTAACAAGCGAAAAACCGGTAGCCGATTTGAGAGGGTATCATGAACACAGGGCCCTTGTAGAACATGCAAGTGGAATTCTATCACGCGATACAAATTCTTAAAAGTTTGATTACCATCAGCAACATTTCGGTTCGGTGTTCGTCGGTTTTGCTAACAAGAACACCGAAAGAGAAGAGCCCCAGTATCGTAGCAGCTTCTTCAGGCCATAATTGAGCAACATATTACTTACTTCAATCAAAGTGATAATCCTCTTTCAGGACACAATAATTACTGCCTTCAAAGCAGACGATTCACTTTTCGAGAATGATGCCTCCCCGGTTTGATGCCGAACGAAAAAGTTACCCGTATAGTCCAGACAAATTGATTTTCTCTGCAACTTTGTCTATCCCCGTCTGTGGAAAAGCACCATGCAACTCCACCGCTTACTGTCTGGCAATTTCGGACGTACCGGGGCCAGCTTTCCTCCGGGTAGTTATGCTGTAATTTGTCATATGTAAAAGCTTCACAGTAATAGTTTTAAATTACCGTTCCTGCTGGGTTGGACATCCACCCACCCACGACTACGCTTATGTACAGACCGAGGGCGATCGACAGGAACAGGAATTTCAGGAACCAAACAGGAACGGCACTCGCTTGTCGATGTTCGCTATGTATGGGAGCGCTCCAAGGAGCCATCATGGCGAAGGTGCTGCATGAAGTGGTACATATGTATGTACCTCCTGCGAAGGATGGTAGGCAAACTCGGGCTTATGTATTAATTTGTTTCAAAAGCATACATTCACACACAAGGACGCTTCTCATACTGCTGCTGCTGCTGCTGCTGCTTGCTCGCTGACTGCAAACAAAGCACGAAAATGAAAATCAAAGCAAAGCATAAACTGACTCCACTACTGGCACTACTGGTTCCTGCGGAGCGTGTTCTCGGCGAGGCTGCCAGAGAAAGAGACAGAGACAGAGAGAAAGCGAAGGTTTCGGCAGTCGACGGCGGAGTTGTGCAACGAGCAAAAAAGGACAAACTTCTGCACAGGCTTATTCGTTCGCTCCACCGGTGCACGGTGCATCCATGAGCAAACATAAATTTGTTGTACTTTGAGCTCGGTGGAGCTTCCGTAATGTGAAACTGCATTTATAGGGATGATCAAGTTAATGGCGTGGAATTCCGATTATGGCGAGCTCCATTGTGTGGTGGTGGAAATATGAGAAAGCAAAACTAGCTCTGTCGAATGCTGCGATTGATTCCTTTAAGTGGACCCCACACGTATCCAATATATTGACGCGAAGGGGAATTATTGACAATAATATTGATGATGTGAGTACAAAAATATTGTCAATACCGATGTATTGAAGTCAATATTGAATGCATTGACAATAAGATTATTGTCAATAAAAGCTATCGTGTAGGGTTCACTTTTAAGTGGACAATACACGATTGCTTTTATTTACAATAATCGTATTGTCAATACATTCTATATTGACGTCAATACATCGGTATTGACAATAATTCTGTATTCACATCATCAGTATTGTTGTCAATAATTCCCCTTCGCGTCAATATGGGGGGATGAGAGATGAACTGGATGAGTCAAAACTAGAATGTGGAAATCCTATATTATGACCCTAACCTCGGTCTAATGTGAAGCCTTCCATTACATGTTATACCATATCTCATTTAATAGTTCAGAATTGTTTCTGTGTTTCGAAGGTGACCCTTTAGATCTGCAAAGGCTTGTTGACGTCACTTTCACTTCTCGCCTAAGTAGTTGCGTCGCGTCCACATGTGCAACCTGTGCACGACACAGGTGTAAACAATTAAAAAATGTGTTTAGATTTTTATAGATTTTATGGTCACATTATAGCTTTTCTTCTTTACTCCAGACCACAAGTGACCATGAATACACTATTTTATAGTGTGGTTCAATTAAATCTTCGACCTTGGTTTGCTTCAAAAAGGGTTAAATTCAGTTGGGATGGTCTGCCTAATCCCTAATGCATTGATTTCTAAGCATGTCGATATCACTACCATGACCAAACTCGTTAAATAGTGCACCTAAAAGCGAGCTCTTTTGGGTGGCGGGTGGCAAGTTTGTGAATGGCCAAATGCCTGATGTAAGTCAAACAGACCTTCTATCACCTCTTGAACATACCACAAATTTTCCACAATACATGGCGGTTTGCACAACTGGTTGTAATTGAAGCTTTCAGCAGTCACGCGTCAAACGGGAGCAACACGGAAACAGCTGTCTGGTACGCTTTGGACGTTATCATACTTGCAGACCGGTGTGAATGTGTGAAGAACATTTGTGATGTATGGGTGCCCAAAGTGTGCATTTCTCGCTGTGCACTTGGATATCTGATTGCAGACAAAGAGAGTAATGAAGAAAGAGAGCGCAAAAGCCCGCTCTCACTCTCTTGTCAGTTGTGAATCTCTCAATTCAAGAACAACATGTGAAAAGGGCATACAAGCTTTTTGTAAACAAACATTCTCATGCCCTTTTCTCGCCACCCATATGACACCAACGCAAACCATCAACATCGCCGGATAGGGGAAGGTTTCCCCTTCCCGATGATGTTGAAGAGGGCCTACAAAGGTTTGTTTACAAAAAGCTTGTATGCCCTTTCACATGTGGCTCTTGAATTACCGATAGTTGCGCCGGTGCGCCTGTCAAAACTTATGAGCTTCCCCTGGTTCATTCTGATAGTGTTGTTCTGATGAATAAAGAGTTGATTAATTCAAGTTCGCTACCCAGGGGACTATGAATTCAAAAGCAAATTTTCATTACGTCGAATGTAACAAAGGTAAACAAAGTCGAGCTATCAGTGTCAATCAATGCTCCTGCTATTACACTATATACTGTCCGAATATAGGATCACATCCCATTTTTAAATTTATTTACCAGTCGAATTGCTTTTTGACGTAATCACCTTCCGATCAAAATAGTTTTCGATGTTACTTAAGTCATCCGATTTCTATGGAGATGCCGTTTGCCTTAAGTAACAGCACTGAGAAACCCGTGAAAAGTGTACTTTCGTCGTTTCGCTTTCTCATTATTAAAGTGAATAAATCGAACTGTTTGTTGCTAAGATGATTTCGGTGGTCCTAAAATGATGAATGGGCTGCACGTAAGGAGACGTAATTGATAATTCTCCCGAATATCCTGGTAAATACACTTTGACTTAAGTAACAATAGGGGCCACCAAACGACGTATAATAACTTTTGACTCAAAAACCAGTATTTCTTAGCATGAAAGCTAGCGATTTGCCTTTGTATGATTAAAACCCGGCTGAATATGTTAAACATTACTATCACTATGAGATTATATGTGTTTAATTGGAAATAGGAATAACTTTTCGGTCATCAAAACAAAACTTTATTTTTCTCGGATCGGTGCGAATGTTACTTACGACATAATGAAAATTTGCACTTGAATTCTCTCTAGATTTTGGCATTGTTTTGTATCAAAAAATATTTTTGGGAAGTGTTTGACGGATATTCTTTATTACACTTCAGTCGAAAGAGTTAGCCTTTTGATAAAAACGAGAGTTCAAGCTGAACATTGCATTAGGTCCTAAGTAACATTGACAGATTCATTCCGTCGACTTTCTCTTTGTATCTCCACGGCCATGTAAATACATTCCCAAGTATGTTCAGCTCACAGATCGATAAAAGAAGCTTTTATCTAGCATCTAAAACAACAAACACAACAAGAAATGGTTATGTGCTCAAGTTATTAAAGAAATAGAAAGTCGACGAAGAGAATCGATCAATATTACTTAGAACCTAATGCAATGTTCAGCTGGAATTAGTTAAGTTTTGCAATTCCTCCTACTTCGGTTAGCGCGAAAAGGGCCATACAAGTTTTGTTTGTACAAGATGATAGGTTCTTCAAATGCTACGTTAGGTAGTGATTAATATAGTTATGGAGAATATGTCCCTCGAATTCATGGAGCATTGAAAAATAAAACAAAAACTAACATGTGATGGTAAACTATAATGAACAAAGCTTGGTGCACAGGTAAACAAATGAGGCACGCGACGCCTCTGCGCCTAAGACCTGATGGGGAAGAAAGAGAACCAACAAACATTTTCAGCTACTTTTTGCAGATTCGTGCTGTGAAGCAGTTGCATAAATTCGTAGGTGGCACAAGTCCTAGACCATTGTGTGAGAGTAGCATTACCTCGGTCCGTTACCACATAGACCGAGATTTAGGAGTGATCTAGGCTTCTTTCGAAGTTGTGTAAGAAATATGACGGAAATTCCGCATGAGGTGCACCCATCCTGAACTCCTTGAACCTTCGAATAAGCCGTTCTACATGTATCCTGACTAGCATTGGGTGATCTTGCAGCAATAATCGATCTTAGTGAATCGATTCATTTTTTGAAAATAATCTATTCACCGATTTAATCAATCATTTTGAATCGATCTTTTTAAGGCACAAAAATGTTTCAAATATAACGGATCATAGGAAAGTTGGTGCAGATTAACGCGCAGTTGAGTCTAAAGTTGATATTACGTTATATAAGCTATTTTGTTATGACATTTCACTTATAATAGTCATTTAGTGTGATGATTGGTATCATTAAGAAATAAATTGAACTCCCAAAAGAAAAATACGACTTTTGTGGTATGAAATTTGACTGAAAGAAACGATTTTTTTGTCGACGATTTTTTGTGCGTTCCAGTCTTTACATGGGGATATTCACTATGGATTTTCTTCCAGGCTTGAAAACAGGCTGATGCAAGAAATTTTGTAATTCTGCCGATATGCTCCCATGGCGAACCAGTTCTGACATAGGGAAAAGCGCTACTTCGTCGTAATCGCCCATTTCCGTTCTATCGAGCAGAAATCATCAATAATATCAATGATTTCACAATGCACAAAACAATAATACGTTTGTTCCGATGCGTTAGTTTATTAGCTACAACATAAATCCTATTAGAGCGCATTGTATGCATATTTACGATCATTGTTCTCAAAACAAAAGAAGCGCTCCTAGCGCATCCCCTTTTTCTACGTTTATCCGTAGGACGAAGAAAATCTAATGACGTTTCAATGCGTTTGGACGGAATTGAAACGCGTAGGACGAATTTAGAAGCAAGAAGCAGTGTTAGATTTTTAATAATATCTCAACATTGTTTAACTCTTTATCAAATCGAACGGTACGTATGGAAAGGTGGATAAATTTAGAAGTTATCTTTGATGAAAACATTCCATGTTTTGTTCAAACCCTTTCCAAAAAGCGTGGTAAAGTGCGCGATGTCCTTAGTAGGACGGAAATTAGATCAAAAACCCTAGCAGAGGACTGATGAACCTAAAATATGTCATAAGAAGTGAATGTTTCTACTGAACTGCCACACTAGTTGTTTGCAGAATCCATGTTCAAGGCAAGTGATGTGCAAAGGTGAAGACAAAAAAAAACATATTTAATTGCAAATGCAAATGCACTGAAAAAGTAAGAGGTTTTTTTCCAAGACACGACCGTTGATTTGACGTAGGATTTCGAAAGGTAGTTATGACGTCACAGCAAAAGTATAGTAAATATTAAAATGATTTCTTAACTCGTTTAGTGAAAAATTTCGACAGGTTGAAATTCGGAAGCAATTTGAGAGTTATGTTTTTAAGGTGCTTTGTCGATGTCCATGTAGTACAAGCCAATTCTGGACGATATGTCTTGGATTCAAGATCTTACTCTTTAGTTTACTCTTTTATTAGTCATTTGTGGTCCTGAAAAGAACCGATGGGTTGGAAGCTAGTTAAGAACGATACTGTGGACATTTTTCCTCGATGTTTTTGGAAATGATAGCAGTGCGGAAATGAAATATGCAGGGGAAATGGATGTAGTGTCGGTCTAAAGGCCCAAGTGCAGTGACAGCGGAAGCGGAACGGCAGCGGCAGTGGAAAAGCCCGATCTGAGTAAGCCTACTTGTCGGATTGAAAACTAGTTAGAACCAAATCGACTTCGGTTAGGCATGTCATTTGTTACAACTGTCAAACTTTCCGTTTCCGTTCCGCTTCCGCCCATATTGCGTTTGGGCCATAAATGCCACTAATTTGGGCCCATACATAAATTCAGCAATCGACTAAATTTTCAATAGTGACCAAATCGGTACCGTCTGGCATGCTCAGTGCTTAGTATCAATATTCGGTGACTGTGTTAGGGAAACCACTTTTCCCATCACGGTAACGCCTCGTTTTCTGATGACAAAACTACGCATTTACGTGAAAACGCACGGAATTTTTGTTTTGTTCAATATATAATAAAAAAGCGATTATTGATTGGAGGAATTTCTTGCTCAAATTTTTCCAATCACGATCAATCATATAAATTCGAGATTTTTTGCTTTTTCTAGCGTCCTGGAGAAAACCTTACGAAGTGTCTCTGGTTAATTGACATGGCAATGTGGTATTCGGTCATTGCGAAAATAATTCTTTATATGTACCACTTCAATACTGTTACGCATTTGACGACAAACGTTTGGTTGCTGGGTACAATATCAAAGAGCTTTGGGGGTGATGTGGCTGGCAGAAAGACGAGTGAACGTTCAATGAAAATTACCTCTGAATCAACAATAATTTATGGCGATCCTAAAAAGGACCGTTTTGTCGTAATGGTTGAGTAATGCTGAGCTACTAGGGTAGTCAGCGTTGATGAGGCTGGCGAGCTGTATTTTGTTTAGAGCAAGGGTGACGCGCTTGGCATAGATGACCCACAGCGACTCACGAAGAAACAGGATGCAGGACTGCTCAAAGAACCAGTCAGAGTATTTTGATCCACGGTGTGGATGAATTTCTTTTGAGAGCATTGCTTGCTTTTCTCGTGTTCAATGTTCACTCGATGAGAGTCGCTGTCTAACCTTATAAATTAACAATATGGTTCACTTCTTGAATATGTTTCTGAAGAGACGCAACAGTAATACCAACCGATGGAAACTAACGATTTCAAATGGGCTTACTACTTGACTAGCCTATTGGTCCCAAGCAAATCGATTAACGTACCCCATTCCAGACGAAATTCCAGTACTACACTATGTTTGTTTTGATTCGCCATGAAAGTTTGACAGATAAGGGAGTTCGTGGAGTTTCCTATGTTTCGAGGGGTGCATCGATTAGCTTGGATGCGTCTAGCACTGAATTTCACATCCGACAGTGATATTCTTCGAAAGCCTTGGCTTTGATATTACTATCCATATAAAAATCACTAAGGAAAAGTTCAAAATCTTACTTTTATCTCAATAAATCAACTATTTTGTATAACCGTTGCATTGTATTAACATTACTGATGGATTTACAAAAGATCGGTACTCGATTAATTGGAATATACAAAAACATTGTTGGCCGAACTTTGAATATCAGTGGTCCCTTAACGATGTCAATGTCATTTTCGCACTGTCATTGAGGCGAATGATATTGATATTCTAACTGTGTGAACTGATACATCAGGTGGCTGGTGAAATTCAGCATTTTTTTTAAGTATTGCTATTGATATTTCGCAGCACTGTGGGGTCGAAGTTCATTAAGCCAAACGGTCATTAGGCTGAACGGTTACTAGGCCAAATGGTTAATAGGTCAAATTCCGGTAAATTGTTCCTTAACACTTGCGAAGAAAATTTGCTGGTTTGAAAAAAAGAATAACCAGCAAATAATTGAAAGATACATAAGGTTGTACCATACTGGACCTAAATCGCCAACAATTATTCCGTCCCATGTCAGGAATAAGAAGAAGAAGAAACTACTATAGAAATAAGGGTGTCTACTATCTGAAAACAAAAAAACTTGGAAAACTGGGAATCCTCAGGGAATTTTGTTTTTCCTGGGAAAACCTGGAATTCTTCTGAACTTTTATCACTACTCAGGGAATTTTCAAATTCACTTACTAAAGATTTTTTTATAATATGACATATTTTATTATGCAAACATTTAATTTTTCTGGTTATTACTATCCCTCTTAAACCTTCCTGAGTAGATTTTTCTTCAGCAACAAAATTAATTTAAAACATCAGTGGCTTGAAGTTTTGATATATTTCACAAATTTTAAATTTGAACAAATTATTTTAAATTCAGTACTTAAAAATAATTATATTTGGATAAATTTTCCATAACCTATTTCCTTGGTATTATCAAGATCACAGATTTGAAAAACATCAAGATTAAGGACCTTTTATAATTTACAAGCTTCATTATATTAGATGATAATTTCTAAGGACCTCATTCCAAAGGGAGTTCTGGGAAGAACTGTGTGGAAAACATCTTGTGAAATCTGCCTTCAAGGTGGCCTTAAGGAACTGTAGATTATATATGAAACCAGAATACCAATATAGATCTGAGTGGAATTCCAAGTAAACCATGAATTCAAATTTCTGAAGTTAAATCCTAAGGAATTATGGAGAAGGAGGCTCAAAGATGAATTCTAAATTCAGAGGATAATTTCATGAAAGTTGAGAGAGAAAAATAATCCGGAGCTTGATTCCACGGAAATTTTTGGAAAATATTTCGGGAGTATGCTACCCCTAATGCTTACTTTAAAAAAAACTTGGAAAAGAATTCCAGGAGAGTTCTGACTTGAATTTTAAATAATTTATAATCAGAAATCAATGGAATCTGTTACTTCACTGCAAGCAAATTCTTGGGAAACTTTCAAAGCGAGTAGAATTCAAAGGGAAGGAGAAAACTTCAAAAGGCATTCTGAAATGAATTCATTGAAATTTTTTAGAATAATTCCAGAAGATTTATTACTAAGGAGCATTTAAAGGTTATTTTGAGGAAAATTCCATGAGAATTAAATGCTGAATTTCAACAAAAATTTCAAGGGAATTGCAACCATGTTCCGGTGATAATTTTAAGAGAACTTAAAGGAAAGTGTTACGGGCATAGTGAGGAGCACTTGAAAAAAGTATGGGAATCCTGAGCAAAACCAAAAAGGAATTCCTTGTAAAAATCCATAAGAATTTCTGGAGAATTCAAAAAGAAGGCTGAGGAGAACTCCAAGCGAATTTGCTGGATAAATTTCCAGGGAATTCCTAAGTAATACTGCATAAATTATTAATACTTTGAAAAGCGTTGCAGATTAAATTCAAGGAGTATTCTACAGATGATTTTCAAGAGTATTATGGAGCAAATTATAATAAAATACCAGAAAGAGGTCTAAGATGAACTCTGAGGGTATTCTGAGATGATTCAAGAAAATTATTCCTAAAATACTGAAGAAATCCTGTAACGATTTCCAAGGGTATCAGGATGAAGGATGATAGATTTTTTTTCGGGATATTGTACAAAAATAAAGAATCAAGATACAGGATTTGGATTTTTTTTTATAAATAATAAATTTTGAGAATTCATGATAAGATCATTTGTTGATTCTGGATTACAAAACATCTTCAAGGCTCAGATAGTTGTATTTTAAAATATTCCGGACATGGATACATTTCCAAGATTCTTTAACGTCAAAATAATCAGAAAAAATATCTTAATGTGAAAAATCTTAAACACATAACTGTGTAAGGAAGCTCGTCAAAATTTATTTAAGTCTGGGCTAATGCCCATTCGGTCTAATGACCGGATACCCTCAGGGCGATAGTGCCACATTCAGAAATGACCAGAATCTTAGATATATTATAACTTAAATTTCAATAACTGGCAGCTCAGCAGTGTTGGAAAAGTTCGCGATATTTCACGAAGTTCACCAAGGGAAAAGTTCGCGAGTCATAGAGAGTTTTTGTGAACTTTTCCATCACTGCAGCTCAGAAAACTCATCGGTGATTTTCGCGACGTGAATTTTTTTCGCACATTTCGCACATAAACTCATGAATGAGATTAGAGTTTTGGAGATTTTCCGAACACTGCTTACAAGTACAAAATTTCATCATAAGATCTAAAAATTTCATAATTCCGACAAACAATTTTTATAGCGAAATGGATGGATGGTTTTTTTTCGTCGATCTTGTTTTCCGTGCTGAGCACCAATGCTACCGACGCCTGGACCCTGTCTATCGACCCATCAACTCATGAACCGGGGACCAACGGCTTTATTTCCCTTACGAAGGAAGGCGTGATCAGAGATGTTATGTCTCAGAACATCCCGGCGGCGCTGACTGGGATTGAACCCAGGCCTGCTGGGGTGAGAGGCAAGCACGCTTACCACTACACCACCGGCGCCGCTAACATACATGGTTGTAATGTTTCAATTACTGTTCACTAATCCGTAAGTGGTGCACTACAGATAAAGGATCCATAATGCCCCGTAACGTGGGTAGATCATCTTCCCGTGGTACGTTACGGGATGTAAGATCTGCCACCGATTCCTAGTCCTGACTACCTCAAACTAGGGGAACAGGATTTTTCAGTAATCAAAGGAACACATCTTAGTTCTTGTTACTTTTTATGCCTTGTTGATAGTGACAAGGCTCGGCTTTGTTCACCTAGGATGATCTTGAAACAAGGAAAAAATGAGTTAGTTGGTCTTCATGGTTAAGACTAGGGTACTGATGCATGGTCATTATCAATGTCATTCCTTAATTTTGTTGCTAAGGAATCCAATTTTGACTGACAAATTGGCACGCCTCTGGAGGGTGTTCCAACACTAGGGTATAAATAGCGGGACCATTCAATTAGAGTCGGATCCTTGCGAGAAAAGCTAGAATGACAACAGTAGAAAATCGAATACTTCATAATTTCTCAATAGTGATGGAGTAATACGACATGCACTAAAATACTGGTCATGTACTAAATTACTGGTCCGGAACAGAGAAAAGAAAGGATCATAATAGGCAAAAATACTCGATCTCGTGACAGCTTGCTCAAGGTTTGTAAATCTAAATTGAAATGTAGTGTGTCATAATGAAAATTATATAAAATTATGCAAAAGAAAATTACGTAGTAGTGAAAACTGAAATATAGTACTTCTAAGTTAAATGTGAATTCCATTTGATCATCCCAAAACATAACTCTCTATCTTTAATGCTCCCAATATGCTTCCCAACATAAATACACTTATGATTCCTCCGCCGCCGGTCGGTGGTGTGTCTGCAAACTACAACTGCAATCCCAAACATTGCAATATAGTAGAGCATAGTCCGTACACACACTAACATATAAGCACAAAAACAGAAAACACTCCATGCAATCATGCGTCAGAGCGAAACAGCACACAAGCGGGGAGAAATTGCACATAAAACGAAAATGTGAAGATTTTTCGGCATCCTCTTTGCTTCCCTACGACCTCATATGTTGTTGTTGTTGTTGTTGTTGTTTTTGTTTTTGTTATTGTTATTGTTGTTGCTATTGCAAGCCAGCACCAACCACCCACCGTTCTCCATCTTACACACCCGCCCCCCCTGCGCGCACACACTTTCAACGACTTCCTCTTCCGTATCACGCTTTGCTCCCGAAAGCGCAGCGTTGTTGCCTCCACCAACACAGACAGGTCTTTGTTTTTGTTGTTTTCGCTGCCATTCTCGCTGCCGGGGTCAACAAACTTTGGCGAAAAATATGAATTCACTCGCTCTGTGCAGTGCGCGGTGGGCAAAAGGGGAAGGAACCAGGGCGCGGAGACACGCTCCAGACATGATCGAGCCGGGACGCTGCTTGCCTCGCACTTCCCTCTGGTGGCCCCGACGCTGGAGTCGACGACGGCAGCAATAGTGGCCCACTCGAGACCGACCAATTTGGTGTTGCCTGGGATGATGCTCCCCTTTCAGCGCTGCAGCCCATCCTGGAATACACACCCTACATATATTTTTAATGCTGCTGCCCGGCATCATTCGGTGGCTGGCTCGCTGGCTGCTGCGACGATCGAGGTGATGCGACCACGACCGATGACGACGGCGACGTGCCGGTCCCCGGTCAGTAGCAGGCGTGCATGTGTGAGCTCGAGGATTTGCTCCTCCACTTGCGGATTGTCGCCGAGCAAAGTCCGTCCGTCGGACGACGACGACGGTGTTGGGATTTTGAATTTATTATTTTTATTTCTTTCCTTTTCGTTTGTTGATGTTAATTCGTGTGTATTTTGTGCCATTCCACTCATTCTTCTAATTCTCAGCCAGTCGGTTTTCAGACTGAAGGTGCGAGCGTAACAGAATGTGATCTGGGTGAAGGGATGGATGATGAAAAGTTTTTTGCTTACCAATAAGGATAACATGTGGAGTAGGGGACAAACGAGGGGATGTTTTGATATTTCACAATAACAAATGCTACTTAACCTGAGGAATTGTTTTGCAAATCGTCGGTTTCATACAATACTGTCACAACTCAGCATTTACCAGTTTTCCGTTTAACCGGCTAAGGGCCGTTTTCTTCACCCCCGCTTAAATCTTAAACCAGGTTTACCCATATAGTTAAACCTGGTTTAAGGCTTAAGCGGAGGTGAAGAAATCGGCCCTAAGAGTATACAATTAGCAAATAACATCGATTTGTTCCTGCTTATTTCCAAAGCCCTGTGGAGGATGGACCAAACTTTGTAATTCAGGCATAAAATCAACATAAAAAATTAAAACAAAGTGACACTTTTTGAACGGTTTTTCTTTAGAGTTGTGACAGTATTGCATGAAACCGACGATATGACAGATTGAGATGGAAAAATTACAGCTAATTGTTTAGAACAAATGACATGGCAAAAAACAGTGGTTTCGGATTATGTTTATGTCATAATAAAGTTTGGTCTAGTTAGAATCTGAACGCCGAATGTATGATATAGTAGCTCTTCTAGTCATCGGTTCTGGAATGTTTCGATAGCAGTTGGTTTTGAAAGTGCTTCTCTTGATATGCTGACAGTTTCAACACAGTTTGTACCGATTTTTTAAAGTTGTGTCAAAATGAATACGAGAGAAGGAAATTTATTTTGCACGAATTGATTGAAAATCCGACTTGGTCAGCTTGGTTAGCGTTAGAGAGAGGACTAGTAATTTACATTTATTGCCTCTACCCTAATAGCTTATCCTTGACAGATATTTGCGTGTATTTTGTATGCAATGTGCAGACTTCTTCAGTGCTGTGCCTTGTACTAATACTTGACTTCCATGAAGGTCTCTGAACTTCTGTGAAGTTCACAAAATTTGTCTGAGCATATAGACATCCCTCCAGACTTATTGGAAACATGGGAACTTTTCGAATATTCCACTATTTTTTCTGAAATTGAAGGAGGTTGATGGAACTTATCAATGATCTTCCCATAAGGCGAAGCTTGATGTAGTAGTAATGTTTCGGGGCAGTTGGCTTTCTCTAAAAGGGAGTTTCCCCGCCCCGAACAAATTAATATGTTTTCAGGTTTTAAAAATGTTGGAAAAATAAAAATAAAACATTTTCTCTTATTTTCTAAAAAAAAGTTCAAGGGCAAAAATAATTTTTCACAAGTCATCATGGCAAAAAGTTGTACTCAAAACCCAAGTATCAATCAAAATACTTAGAATGTTTCCCAAGCAGCAATCAAAGTGCTTGGAAGATTTATTCTTATTTTATCAATATTTATCAAAGCATCCCTTGCAGCCTGTGATTGTATTACGGTTTTGTGTGGATGTCATAAAATCTGGCCGTCAAGTCGTCTATAAAATTGTTACATTCAAAGTGTTTTTATGTTACTTCATACGCGAAGTTAGCGATTTTCAGAGTTGGTTGGAAATGCTAACATGAAGCTTTAGTGTGATAATTTATTAGCTAGAGAATGATCTTTAGAAGAGAGTAGGTGGATGTAGACCTGTAGACTTGCACTGAAAATAAAATTTAGTACATATAACAAAAGCGCTCGTTTATTCCACGAATCTTTTCGTTGTTATCTGCAACGAAATAGACTCGTACTATAAATGAATCTAGTTTCGTTTAAATATAAAAATCATTCACTTCGTAACATGCTTGCATTTTACGAATGTATCATAAAATAAATACGAATTATTCGTGACAACAAGTACAAGCATTGTAAATAGCACGAAATATTCGTTTACCAATAAAACATCATGCATACATTGTACGAACATTTCGTAGACGAATAAAGTCGTCTCTCTGGCTTTCGTGTTATATACGAAAAGATTTTGGAGAACGAAATCAATTCGTATTTTTTTTTTAAATTCGTTTGACTCATGCAAATTTGCCTGTCAAAAGAATGTTTACTGTAAACACAAACGAAAATTATTTATTCTTCTTAAAAACAACAGTTACAATTATTATTCTTAGGACAAGGTAATTAAAATAGAATTCAGAGACTTGATCTTAAAGGCGTTGTGGCTTAACCGAAGGATGTTGCACCGAATGTGATAACTCGAAACACAACCTTGCTCGTCCTGTTTCTTCTCGATGCTGATGATGCTGGTTTAGGAAGCCTTTATCGACATTTCTGTTAGCTGTAAACTGCACACACAACATCCTATTTATAGTTTTCATAGGTCCTTATTGACCGACGACCGATTTCCTGTTGGGCTGATGCTGAAATTGAGCCTCCTTCAAATATACATGGTCCGCCTAAGGTTCTGAAGGGCCGACTGTGAAGTTTGATTCTCGTCGATGCGAAATTGTATCGCCTTCCCGTGACCGAATTTGATGGAATAGGTTATCCATCAATTTTTGCCTGTGTCCTGATCGAGCGCCAATACCTGAGAGAGGAAATAAAACAATGAAGTTTAAGTGTCACTGAAGTGGAATATTCGACAAATATCTTGATAAATTACCGTTATCAACTTATCCGAGCTGATTCCGTTACCAAAGTACTGGTCTTGAATTCAAGAAGTACGTATTACAGTATCCTTGGTGTCATCACACCAGTCACGGAATATAATTGGAACCATCGACATTTCCACTTGGTTGCACTTTTGTGTTCACGCACTAAGGAAACTTTTCACTACTTTTGTTTGACTTGATTGCATTAGTTTACGTTTTTTTACGTTTTACTCCACGTCGGAGCGAAGTACGAAATATAGTTCGTATATTTTATGAATTATGCGTAATGTTGGTATTGTAGCTTGAAACATGCAATACGAATGTTTTGTACAATTAAGGAAATATTTGTTTTATCTACGAAACCCATATTTACGAAATGAGCGTAATAGTATTAACGAAAATATATTTTCAGTGTGGAGACATACTTCAAGTCTCCGCGTACATCGTACGGGTTAGGCAAAAATGTGTGTCTATCTTTTAAAAAAAACTGTCGCATTAATGGCCCTTCGCTCATTTTCAACTTCTATTCAATTTTCATACTGCCGTACTCTAACGGAACTAACCACCTACTCTCTTCTAAAGATCATTCTCTAGCTAATAAATTATCACACTAAAGCTTCATGTTAGAATTTCCAACCAACTCTATAAAATTGTTTTATGACTACTAAATTAAAACTCAAACTTCATTGTTTTAACGGTAGCTGTAAAGGGGTTCTGTATCACTACTTATAACTGAAGAATAAAACTAGAACACAACATGCAATTATGATTTATGGCATACTTTTCATGAACGATTTAAAACTTGAAGCACTCTTATACCTTCATTAAAGCCTCATTACAACTATCATCTTTATCAGGGGCCTCATAGCCTAGTCAGTAAAGGCACGGTATTACAAGCCGGAGGCGGCGGGTTCGATTCCGGGTCCGGTCGAGGGAATCTTTTGGGTTGGAAATTTTCTTGACTTCCCTGGGCATAGAGTATCATTGTGCATGCCACACAATATACAAATTCATGCATTGCTATTGGCATCGAAAGCTCTCATTTAATACCTGTGGAAGTGCATTTGGAACATTAAGTTGAGAGCACTTAATAAGCTAATATGCGCTAAGCAATAAGCTTGAAATGCGAATAAGAAGAAGAAAAGATCTTTATCAGAGGCCTAGGATTCACAGAAAAGAAATATACTACAACATTAAAAAAAAATATCTGAAAATTGTTTCCAATATAAAAAACAAATCGATACAGATACATGAAATGAAAACCCCTTCAGTGCTTTTGTATATGATGAAGATGAGACGATCGCCCTTCATATAACATAAGGCACAGTGCGGATAAGGGGCTCTTAAAAATATTGAACAAGTGGCTTTCCGATACACATCCAAAAGATCCACGAACCCTTCTCAAAACAACACAGACAGTTTCACTGAATCCGGTTGGAGATGACCAGTATTGGCATCACAGCTTAAAACCTTGTATTGAAAAAGCTTTTAGTGGATCCAGTGAGCATTTCTTACATCTTCATTACAAGAGAAATAGAATGATCGGCACCACTGGCGAAAAGAGATGATCGCCGACTCGCTCATGTACCGACGATGTGTTTGAAACAGTTCGATCGATTTTTACCACACTTAAGTTGTTATCTGAAGGAAGGCATCCAGTCGTAGGTTTGGAAATTGCAGCTATTGTTACCTCTACCACGGTATGTGCTCCTGTCATCGTCGACTTAACGATCTCAAGGGACACGGGTAGGGTAGGTGCTGCTACTGCGGTAAAAATCGAAAGAACTGCTTCAAGCACATCGTCGTTACATGAGCGAGTCAGCGATCACCTCTTTTTGCCAGTGGTGGCGGGGGGAATACCCCTCACCATCCCTCTCCAACGTGAGAGTTCGGTAAAAAGAGATGATCAAACCGATTTGTACCTTCTTAAAGTTGTCCCTGCTCGCTTTCTACTCTCTATATACAATTTTCACACTGACGTACTCTAACAGAACTATCAACTCTATACTTTCATCTCCTCATCTATCGTATAAAAATTACCACTGTTGCTTGAAATTAGCATCTTCAACTATGTAAATCGTTGAATTCACGCAGAAGTAATACACAACATATAGTCAAAGTTTCCTGAAGTTCTCATAATATTTCAGAAGTTCTCAAAATGTATCTGAAGTTCGCAGAATAGCTCTGAAATTTTCAGAATCCCTCTGAGGTCCTCAAAATTTATTTGAAGTTTGTAGAATTGCTCTGAAGTTCTCAGAATTCCTCTAAGGTGCTCATAATTTATCTGAAGTTCTCTGGACATCTGTTGGTGAGTCCACGCCAACGCGCTGCTACTGTAAGTCGGCTGCAGCTCGGTTTCGACCATCGTGCAACCAACCCAATGCGCACCGGTCTGAACATCTTCACGTCAGTAGTGGTGAGTGGGTAGAAAACTAAAGATAAACAGAGTAAACAAACAAGGTAGAGGAAAAGCAGATAACATTGAAAGTAGAAAAGTTCATCAATCAGAGCATCGTGTTGCCTTTAGTTTTTAATAATAGTTTCAAGTTCTAACAATTAAAATAAAAGAGCTACTAGTTTATTATTTATACTATTGAATTTATTAGGTAAAACATACATGGATTGAAATTGAATTATACCTAAAATAACTTTATTTACTACAAAGTGAATTCCCCGTGATTCGTATCCTAAAACTAAGCCTACAAATTGCAAAGAGTGTAAGTTAAACCCTCTTAATTTATGTAAAATACGCCTAACTTAATATATTATAGTACGGTTGAATAGTATGGGAAAATTTTGTGATTGCACGAACAAATTAGCCAGACAGTCGACAGTAGACGATTAGGACCAGAGCTAGAACTGTCTATGCTGACGGACACGAAACACATAAAAAGGGACTAAACGTAAGTTCATGCATGATTGGAAATATGATGAGCAAACACCGAACACTTGAACATAAAACATTTATAACATAAGGTACCAACACGGACCGTTTTGTCTGAAACAAATGTAAACATCACAACATGTTAAAACCAATTATATTTACAGGTAAATTATTATTATTTCGGAACTTCCCGAATCGTTGGCAGTTCCCAACAACATCTATCAATATAATATCTATGAAATATCCTGGAATTCTTTGAAATTCTCCTGAAATAAGTAGTCCACTTCTACCTGGGGCTATTCCAAAAAAGCTCCTCTTTTTGGAATTGGAAAGGTAGGTAGTCCATTAATAAGAATTAAAATGCCGAAAATGCAACGGGTAACACTGACAGCCTTTAACAATATTGTGCAAATGATTCCTTTTCTTATATCAGGCTATCAACATATTTGAAGCTCATTGCTTATTTGAGAAGTAGCTTAAATAAGTCTTTAATTCAGCTAACTAATTGAGGACGAATTATGAAGATACAATTCGTATTATTCACTACACGCTACGAAAAAGTCATATTAATTTCAGTGCCCTGCAACCGACACATGCAAGTGGCTTTTATGAGATAAGAATCAGTTGAAAGAGACGAGAAAATCAATTCAATCAAACGCACTTTTCGTTTCGTCAGGGGGCGACCCCGGTGTAGTGATTAGCATCCATACCTCTCACGCCAAAGTCAAGAGTTCAAATCTCACCCCGGACAAGTCACGAATGACCCAAGAGCGTTAAAGTAACTATAATGAAAAAAAAAAACGCACTTTTCGTCGAGTTGCGTATGTTTCGGTTTCGGAACACTTACTTTACATAACAGTTTGTTTACTTTCCATGATTTACGACAAATATGAATTATGTCACGTGTAAAAATAGTAATTTTTAAGTGTGTACTAATCAACTATATATTTCACTAAAGTGTCAATCAGATTTGTTAACCTTAAATCACCCAATAATAAGCTTCTGTTCTTACAGTTCAGCTTGAATTGCTGCTTGAGTGGCTTCAATAAAATGCTAATATTTTTTTCGAATCAACTCTGATGGTTTTCCAGTCTAGGACAAAGCTGTTGAACATATAATTTCCTTTTACGGAATTGGGTTTGGTGATGTTTGAGACATTGCGAATTGCAATTGCGCCACCTAACAACAAAATTCTGGATATGGTGTTTTTATACATATTAAGCTTTGACTTGGAAAAAATATCATCATATACCGATTTGGCTCTAATTTTGATCAAAGCCTCTAGATTGCAAAGAGAACAAATGGTAATACAGCGAGGAGAGGGTGTGTTGTTTTGGTCACCCTAATGGCGTATAAATTTAGAAAAATGCTATTTGTTTATATATAACTCATATTAAATGAGAAAAATGTCATCGAATTTCAGTTAAAACATCGTATATAAGAATATATTTTGAAAGCTCTGTTTTTTTTTATTTTCCATAACCGAATAAAAATTAAATAAAAAAATCAGGTTTAAAAATGATTGAGTAAATCATAAAAGTATGCGGTCACTTGCCTAAAATCGGTTTTAAACAAAAACTTTAAATTTTTGGGGTGTTAGAACAATTTCAAATGTGATGTGATTCACGTGTTTTAAATAACGAATATAATTTAAATACTGCATTCAATTGTTTTTATTGTAAGCAGCCAAAATTCGATTTAGTGGTTTAAAAAATATAGCAAAATTTGTACGATGGTTGTTGGTAGAATAGTTAACTCAGTCGGTAAAGGCGCAGCTACAAAGCAAGACCATGCTGGAGGTCCGGTAAAGGAATTTTTCTGGTTGGAAATTTCTCGATTTCCTTGGGCATAAAAGCATGATTGTACTTGTCACACAATTATACTAATGCGAAAATGGCACAAGCATCGAAAGCTTTCAATACATAACTGTGGAAGTGCATCTAGGACACTATGTTGAGAGCACGCAATAAGCTAATATACGATAAGCAATAAGCTTTATTATGCCTTCAAGTCTACAGGCAAAACAGTGCGCGTTTGACTTGGTCATATACTGTCTTCTTCTTCTTCTTCTTCTTCTTCTTCTTCTTCTTCTTCGCTTTTTAAGCTTATTGCATATGGCATATTAGCTTACTGTGTGCTCTCAACTTTGTGTTCTAGATGCACTTCCACAGTTATCAATTGAGAGCTTTCGATACCTGTACCATTTTTGCATTGGTATAATTGTGTGGCAAAGTCCAATCATACTTCTATGCAAAGGGAAGTCGAGAAATTTTCCAACCCGAAAAATTCCTAGACCGGACCGGGAATTGATCCCAGCCACCTCCAGCATGGTCTTGCTTTGTAGCTGCGCCTTTACCGACTGAGCTAAGGGAGGCCCCATATACTGTATGTGGTTGTTGAATAGTTCTAGCGACGTTTCATTACTACCTAAAGCCCAACTATTAAATATGTTTCAGACATGATCTTTTTTTTCCTTGATTTGTTTTCCGTCGATCTTGTTTTCCGTGGTGAGCACCAATGCCAGGGAGGCAGCTTTCACACCTGGATCCTACCTATCCACCCATCAACTAATGAACCGGGAACCAACGGCTTTACTTCCCTTCCGAAGGAAGGCGTGATCAGACATGTTATGCCTCAGAACATCCCGGCGGCGCCTGCTGGGGTGAGAGGTAATCACGCTTACCACTACACCACCGGCACCGCTGATCTTGAAGACTTTCAAATTACCATAAAAAATTTAAAACACCATCAATGGTCCCACAATCGCCAAACTAGCCCGACACGAATGCACCTACTTGGTGTAAAATGGCCTGCAAATGATTTTAAAATGCCATAATCATTTCAACCTGAAAACTCTTAAAATTTATACAGTCGGACAACCCCTACAATATTCTTAAAAACGACTTAACAATTTGGACACGTTGAAATGGTTCTGAGACGTTCCAAAATGCCAAAAACTGTTTTACACCGCCAAAATGCCCAACAAACGTCAAAAAACAATTCTGACATCTAATGATACATCCACTCTAAAAACACCCAAATAACCCATTGTTCACTAAAATTAACTAGAAATTCCTTAATCATTGTGAAACTAAACAACGTTTCAGAAAACAATGGAAGCATGATTCCGTTAATCCATCAAGTTGGCAGAAATATATTTAAATTCTCGCAATTTTTCAATTCTTAAAAATGCAGCTAGCTGAACTTAACCAATAGTTTGTTAAAGTAGATATATTTGAATTACCTATCCTATCATAAATTTAAATTCAGATATTGGATCTTCAGTACTTTACTCAGCAAACAATTTTAGCTGCTTAAAGGCTGAACAAGCCATTTTTTAGCTGAAGAAGCATATTTTTGTATGTCTCTTATTCTGGTTCCAGTGTTTGATTAACGATATCCAGAAAACATAAAAAAAATTCAAGAAACTAAAAAAAATGCATCGAATACATAAAATATGTTCATGAAACTTCGTAAAAATTTAGGGAAACTCATGGAAGTATAAGACACTTCATGAAATTTCAGAAAATTCAAAAACAGTAAAAGATAAGCTTAGCGAGGTTCACAAAATTTCAAAAAACCCATTGAGATACTTCTCGTTTAAATTTTTTAATCATAGAATTTACCTATTGAAGTAGGGTTCGATTGTATTTGGGGCTGGTTTGTCTAAAATGTCAGCAATTTTGCCACTCAGGTTTTAGTTGGCGTCCATTGAGCGTGATTACGTTATTATAAAATAAAAAAACAGTTGTTATGCAAAATGAGCATTTGCTCTGAAATTATTGTCTCATAGTCAACCGCACCCCCCGCTCACACTGTGCAAAATTCCGGATACATACATTTCATTAGGCTTCGTACAGACAATTTGCAAAACTATCTGGCACTCCTGAGTAAACCCAATGACGTTTTAATCCATTTGAACGAAATTGAACCCCGTATGTTGAATTTGGACCTCCCTTATCTCAGTCGGTAAAGGCGCACCTACAAAGCAAGAGGTGGCTGGGTTCGATTCCCGGTCTGGTCTCTTAATGCTTTGGGTTGAAAAATATCTCGACCAGGGCTGACAAATGTCATTTTCAATGAAAGATCTCACGCGATATTTACAGAGATACTTCTGTCACTATCATTGGATGAGAAAATGATGATAGATATTTTCTTCAAAATCTCATCGATTGTTTATTCAGGACAAAATGTGGCAGTGTTGTAATCATCGTAATTACTAGCTAATTTAATGCTATTAAAGTTACTTGTTCCGAGGAAATCTTATTAATATATTTTCTCTACCGATTACATACGGTTGTTTGCTTAAATTCATCTAAATCAATTAGAAATTTGATGTCAAAACAGCATAAGAATTATTCTCATGAGTGCTTTGATCATTGAAAAATGACAAGAAAGCTAATGATAGGTAGTTTCGTTTCGTGATAGTGAGAGGACCTGTTTTCTCATCGTCACATGACGGCCGTGATATTTACCTGCTCTGTTCGTGACTTCCCCGGGCATAGAGTATATGATTGTACTTTTCACACAATTATACTAAGGCAAAAACGGTACAGGCGTCGAAAGTTCTCAATTAATAACTGTGGAAGTGCATCTACATCACTAAGATGAGAGCACGCAGTACTTGAAATGCGAAGAAGAAGAAGGAGAATGATTAATTTGAAATAATGAAGCAGTGTTAGATGTTCAACACAATGCAATCAATTTGTGATTCTATCAAATCCAACGTACATATCCCAAGTAACATTTTACTTTTTATGAAATACTACAAGGCTACTATAAAACAACATACATAAAACCCTGGTTAAGATGGCTTTGCCTTTATTACATCCACCAAAACCTCATTAAGACTAGAATCGGTCTAGTTGGCCCACCTCGAAGAAGATTTTGAAGGGCATATTTTCAATGAACTTCAAGATTGATTTGCTGCAAAATCCTTATCAAAACTACACTAAAAGTCGTTTGGCATCAATACTTGTGCCATTTGCCTTCGACGCTTGCCAACCGCACTTAAAAAATAAAGCATCAATCAAGATAAAAATGAACACATAAATATCATCAGATCTTGCCAAATTCATTATTCAAAAATAAATCTTTCAAAAACCTTCTTAAATTTCCTTACATAATGAATTACCAAAATCATCAAAGCAGTTCTCATTTTGTGGTCTATTTTTAGGTGACAGATTAAATCTAATGTGAAATGTGCTTCGAAAGATCGAAAAAGAAATAAATCCGCCTTCGGAAATCGTTGATTTAACTAATAATTTTAATTTAGGAAACAACGAATAGTTATATTTTATATCAATCATTACGTCCAGCCGACATAATTTAATGATTTTCGGAATCTCTATTACTTCTCAATGTTGAATTTATGAGATTAAGGTTAGTTTCATGGAAAAACCTCTTGAAAAACGAAGATAGAACAAATGTAATAATAGCAATATGGCGGTGGCTTAAAAATTGATTTTCCATAGGCCAATTGTGAAAAAGCTATTTTGATATAATTTGGCTTTAATGAAGATAATTTGCAGACTGAATTGTATTGATCTGAGGCCATTTTGTTTGATCCTACTCCGTTTAGTTTTATGACGGCATCAATGTCGTCGTTAAACGTCAAAATTTGTTTACATTTCGATAGTTTGGTTGCGTGATCATTGCACCGAGCTTCTACTCCTGTGTTGGATGAACAAGTTGCGTGGCATCCTCGATAAGGGCGATCATCATCCATTGGAAGCAGTTAATCAGGAAGTGTATCTGCATAACTTGGAACAGGTGGAAGCTCAATCGTTCCCAAAAAGGTTCCCTTCTCCCGGATGATCCGAGGAAGTTAACAGTTGACCTTTTCGCCGAATGAAGCCACTGCTATGGTTCTGCAGGCAGTCTGTTTCTAGCTGACTGACAGTTTCTGAAGTTTCCTGTCGGCAGTTTTCCGCAGTCCCAGTTTGGCACTGATGCATGTTATTTGAAACATCATCGAAACGTGATTTCTGGAGAAGGTTGGTCTGTGTTTATTCAGATCGTATCGCAAACGCCATTGACAATATTTTGGGAATTCCCATCAATTTCAAGTGTCTAATTTGAAAGCTTCCAGTGCTTCGTGAACCGCATTCACTAACTTTTCTCAGTCGGCTGTTCTGTTTAATTTTTAAACTGTAGGGAGTTTTGTGATACACTTTGTTGACACCGAAAATCAGGAATATAGGGTTTTTGATCTAATTTCCGTCCTACTAAGCACAACCCGCGCTTTACCTCTCAGTTTTGAACGAGTTTAAACAAAAAATAGAATATTTCTGTCAAAGATGACTTCTAACTTTATTCACCTTTCCATACGTACCTTTGGATTTGATAAAGAGTCACAAATTGTAAAAACTTATACTGCTTCTTGATTCTAAATCCGTCTTACGAGTTTCAATTTCGTTTAAACGCATTGAAACGCCATTAGATTTTCTTCGTCCTACGGATAAACGTAGAAAAAGGGGATTCGATAGGAGCGCTTCTTTTGTTTTGAGTACAATGAACGTAAATATTCATACAATACGCTCTAACAGGATTTATGTTGTAGCTAATGAACTAACGCATCGGAACACCCCTATTATTGATTTGTGCTCGGTGAAATAATTGATATTATTAATCTTTACTGTTTTATAAATTCTATAATTTACCTTTATGGAGTATTTTGTCGCGGCATCAATAAAACAATACCGAGCAGATTTATGAACAGTTTTATACAGTGATAGAGTGCTGCTTTAAATTCATTTTTAAAACCAGACCCATTTTGACTTTATCGTCAGACTTTAAAAGGTTTTTTAAACAGCAAAATGGTGAACTACTGACCAAGACTGTGTGGCACTTTAAAATGCTGTATTCAAACAAAAAATATTGCTTAATGTCATTATAAAACAACAATAAATCAGTGTAAAGCCAAATTGTCACTTGGGATGGAAGGTAAATTTATTTAGAAGCCATCTTTAGTAGATGCATTCAATTCGCTGTACAAATCCGTTTGAAAAAGAGAGGTAAAGTGCGGGGTGTTTGAAGGAAATTAGATCTAGTTTATTTTACCGTGGTAATCCAAAAAGAAAATTAGCGAAAAGGGTCGACCAGCGAAGAAAGACCCTTCCACATGTCACGCACCATTTAATGGCTAAGCTCAACCGTCTGGAGTTAGTTATTCATCATCCGGCAGCGCACTAAGCTGTGTACCCCACATTCTTCTTATGAATCGGTTCCTTTGGAAACCCAGAACGGAAGATGAGACAACTCCCGAGACAGTATTGTTATGCAAATTTGTATTCCACTGCCGATATACCGTTGTCGTCTCTGCCACTGCTGGGTAGATCTTCTTCGATGCATTATATTCCGAAACGGTGCATGCACTGACTTTTGCTGACCTTTGCGAGCCACCACTGCTTTCGCAAATCAAAATGAATAATGTCTGCTGCGCTGATGATTCAAAGATTATTAAACGCATTACTAGCTTTCTTTCGAGGCGACGAGTACAATACCTGTCTGTCGAAAGGAAGGAAACGGAGCGAAAGTTCATTGACATCGGACCGACTGAACCGACCCCCGACTGTCGTTCGTTCCGTCCTTGTCTAGGCTGGCAGGCTGTCAAACGGGGGTCTGCGTCGTCTCGGGACGGGTTGGAAATTGCTACCGAAGGGAATATGGCACTCATTCACTCACCAACTGGTAGGTTTTGTGATGGTAGGCAGCACGGCGCACGCAGAAAGGAACCGGCAGAGGTAGGACGAGTAGGGAGATCAAATGTAAGGAAGCAAGAACCGGCAAAAAGCTTGAATCATAACCCGCTTCCCAGCACACAGACAATGTGGTGGCGGCAATGTGCAGCTAAACAAAAAAAACGAAATCTCGCCCGACGACGGACGACGATGGAGACCTCCTGAAAGGTTGAAGGCACGCAAAGGCGGAAAAACAGACAAACATACATTCAAACACCTAGGAGGTATAGAGTGCGATCGACTTAGCATAAACATTCGAGAGACAGAGAAGCAGAAACGTCTGAGTCTGAATGTTTGCACTGCTTGTTCGGTTGGTGTGGTTTTCCAGCTTTCTGCTTTGCAGATTTTCAACAAATCGTGCAATCTGTTAACATATGATAATAACAAAATATTTAATTAACAGCAGAGTGGCCCACGAGGGGAAGTTATTATGCTGTGCTTGTTATGCTTTGTTCTAGGCGTGATGATGATTGTGATTGCATATTTAATAATTTGCGGAAACATTATCCTTTTTCGCATAGAGACAAATGATGGCAGTACAGTAACAAAACTGCAAAGTTGGCTAATCCGTTTCTGATCCTATGTGGAAATCCTTCATTTTATATTAGACATGACATTCAGAAGTCAATGGTTTTAGATTCAGGGATTAATTATTGATGCCAAAACACATTTTATATAAAATCAAAACTCAAAAACTCAGCGTTTGATTCAAAATGCATCTGCCAAAAGGTACAATTACCAATAATTCTTTTCTTTTTTTCTCTCTCTCTATTCCAGTGCATCGATTCATTTGTCGTCTTAATTATGGCCAGACGACCGCAGGGGGATGCATTGTGGTAAGTATCCATTTGCCTTTCAATTAAATGTTAAATTTTAAACTCCAATCATTCGATTTGAGTCCAAGCGCGTCACCGTTAATTGAACATACTAGCTTTAAGCTCGTTCCAACAGTCAGCAAATCATTTCCTGACAGAATCGGTATAAGTGCACCGGTGACATTCAAGATACACATCTTTGATACATTGCATTTAAGTGACAGTCGACAGGAAAATTGTCACGATTCGTTTTGACCGCATCGAACCTATCTATAGGTTGAAGGAAGGAAACCGAGCGGGAATAAGCTTAACAAAGTCGTGACGAAGCTGTTATGGGGTAATCGTCATAATGGAAATCCACACTCCGATCCCGGTGATGGTGGTTTAAAATACTTAATCAAATTCAACCGAGCTCGAGCATTTTTCCGAAGTGGCACAAATACGTCGTCGTCGTCGTCGTCGTCGTCGTCATGTGCTGGTAATGATAAACGATTTTACCTGTTAGTGTTGTCACACTGTCAATCAGATGGGGTACAAAGCGAGTGTAAGCACAAATCTTGCCTCGTAAATGCTGTCATTTAAAACAGTTTGTAGGAGTAATCAATGGAGTAGCCAAGTTTAAAAACTTGGCTACTCCCTTGTAGATTAGACCGAATGATAAGGACGAAGTTGTCACTAGGTCAAATGAAATTTGCATGGTGACCAGGATATTCCGATTAGCTGTTTTTCATTTTGTTCTCACGGTTTGCCGGAATTTTGGAAAAATTTCCCGGCGCTGCGATTTACATTTAAATTAAGCATAAAACCGAATGAAATTCAGACGGAAGCGTCGCCAAGTTAAATGAGTAATTAGAAAGACAGCAACATTTGGGGATTCCTGATGAATGTGGGCGTCTTATTGGAATACCTGTATGAAGAGAGAGAGAGAAGGATTATTAATTTCCATTTAATTCCACTACCTAATTTGTTTATTCTTGACGGATACGCGTATTTCTTCTACAATGTGCAGACTTCTTCAGTGTCTTGTACTAATACTCGACTGAAGAAAACATCGCATTAAACTTAAATCTAATCTCTTGTAGAAGCACTGCTTATTCGTTGATGTGTCCTAGGTAGTAAATTGAAAAGCCTGGTGTGTCCGTTTCCTTGATCCCTGTTGAGTAAACCAGAATTCCGATGTTTGTTGATCTCGAGGCTCTCTACAGCATCCAATTTCCATGGTGTAAAATAGTAAAATCGTGTTGTCCTCCATCGATAGTCCATAGGTCCTCTGTGAAGATGCTCTCTGTAACCTTTGATTTGAAATCATATGTTAGGCCTTTTTCCTCTTACTAAGGCCAAAATGATTACTCTCCTATATGATCTTTAAATCTAGTTGCTAAAGTTCTCTTGGTTTGTCCCTATACTTTGTTACAATGATTACAGCTTATTTTATGTACACCTGCTTTACCTAAAACATTAACTGGGTCATTAGTGGATCCTAACAATGATTTTAACTGGTATGTCAGAGGCGAACCAGCCTACTGTCTACTAGTGAATACTAAATCTACGCCGATTTTTTTTTTCAACTGTGGTCTTAGCTTACAAGTGATATCTTGATCAAACGGAACGGACACTTCAGTTCAAGGGTTCAGGTGCTGCGGTGAGGGTTGTTAATAATATCCTTTGTAGAATTTTCGCTTTTTTTATCGATGATGCCTTGGATTGTGATATCCTTGTATCCGTTGAGTCTCGCTGTTTCGAAGACGTACTGAAATTCTTTAACCTTTCCTGTTTCGCTGAGTGGAAGAGTCTGCATCCGAGGAATCATGTGAGGGAAGGCGGTCATTTTTTGCTGGAACGAATAGTTGAAAGTATTGGGGGTAACTCTTTTGGTGCTTATTGATTTCTTGTTAATTTCCTATCCAAACGAAGAATATGATGACGATTCCCTGATGACTAAAAGATCGAGAAATGCAAATTTTCCGTTATATTCTACCTCGTGAGTGAATTAAATATCCTTTTAAATTTTGTTGATCTCATCTAAATGTTGTGGAAGGGTTTCCCGTTTATCTACGCTGAAGATATCGTCAGTTGGTTCCCCTACCCATAAACTAGCGAAGTGGCTAGTTACAGAGTTCCAGAGTATGCCAACTCATTTCCAGAGTAAGGCTCTTAGTAACACCCAGGAGTATGCCCAGCAATTACAATCTTCAGGAGACATCAACGAGGACGAGATTATGGTATCTTTGGACGTCACAACTCTTTTTCCCAGCATGTCGGTGGACCAAATGGTGGACTGGCTATTAACACAACAAGAATATCAGTGCTGTAGTTGAGGGTAGTCGACAGCATGCTTGGCATACACAATTTTGCTAACGAACTGCTCATTTGCTAATAACTTTGCACAGAGTTGACAAAACATAGTTCTGTTTGAAGCAGTCGAAAAAATAGAGCTTAAGCTTTTTATAGATATGTAAAAAAAGGAGATTTTAATTCTAGTAATAAACTGTATTTGATTTTGCGTTGCAAAATTGAAGTGAGAAATGCTCGCTACACATCACGGACTTTAAAAGTAAGAATTCATTGGTGTTGATTCAAATGATAAGATTTACCTACTCTTTGCATGTCTACAGTAAACTGTGATCCTAATCTATCAATTACTTTAAAGAAAACTAAAGTTCAACAACTGAGTGAAAACTTATTAAGAAATGAGCAGTTGGTGTGTACAGCTGTGCATGCCAAGCATGGTCGACAGTCAGTTAGCTTCTATCGGAAACCAACATTTCTTAATTTGTGCAATTGATGCGCCCTTATATTCAATGGCGTAGCTAATGGGGGTGCCAACAAACAAAGTTTTTTTACAAGCTTACTTAAGTTAAGTTTTCTTTATTAGGGAGGCTTTCAGCCTGGGGCTGGTTCGCCTCCAGATGTTGACTTCTTTTCTTATGCTCTGGATTAGTAGAAACAATTTTGAGAAATTATATGATATCGATATTTAATCGATAGCATAATAAGACGCATTCAGACTCTACAAATTGGCCATGAGCCCAGGAATTTTTCTTTAACTAAGGACAAGGCAATGACTTCTAAGAAGTTCAAGTGACATCGTAGAAATTGAGGAAACTTAGTTGAAATTATGGGAACTTCAAAGATCTTCAGCAAAATTCGAAGAAAAAAGGAACTTGGAAAAGTTCTGAAAACGGCGTGGAAGTGGAAAATTCGTAGAAGTTCAGGGAACAATATTTTATTTCAGGGAAGCTCATTATGGGGGATTTCCGGTTCAATTGACCTAAACTTTGGATTTTTTTCCAGGGAACTGGTAAGAGTCTAACTGTCTAGACCTGAGTTTTTTGTCAAATCTTTATTCATTCTTGCTCTACAACTGGGAATTTTTTCAAGTCCAAAAATCCAAAATGGCGTCCAATATGGCGGCTGCCCGGCGGGTACTTCCCAAAACTGCAAGCAGCTTAGAGGTCGCAAATCGTCACCTAGAAAGAAAATTGGCTCAGTTTCTTGAAGAGTATAGTTCAGAGAATGGAATGAATCTTTGAAAAATCTCAAAATTTGACAAAATGGCGGGCATTTGAAAAAAAGTCGTTTTTTTCGGTCGATTTTTTGACTTTGACAGGCTGTGAAAAATCGAAAATTGCACATTTCTCCTTGAGTCTATAGTTCATTCCATGAAGAAAAGTGTTTTCAATAAGGGAAGCAAAGAACGAAGTCAATTGGTTGAACCGTTCAAAAGCTAGAGTGCTCGCAGTTTTGAAAAATGTAGTTTCGATAAAAACGCGTTTAAAGTTTGCGCGTGACAAAACTTATACCTGCGCGACCCATACCGCTCGGGAGGTCGATGCACTCAAAGGCCTGTAGCGACGTAAATGTTTCCGGATCAAAATATCCTTTTACCCACATATTCTAGACATGTTTAGCTTTAATTTCATGCAAAAAAAATCGATTTTTTGAAAATATTGAACCGGAAATCCCCCCTAAAGTTATTCATCGGGAACCTCTACATAATATCAGGAAACTTTTTTAAAGCCTCATGGACTTGGAATAGTTGTGGAATTACGTAAAAATTCAAACAATTTCGTTCGTGGAACTTCGCGGAAAATAATGGCAAAACGTAGAAGTGGGACAAACTTTGTAGAGGTGTTGTGAATTTCGTAGCATTATGAGAAGCTGCAATAAACTTCATATAAGTGCAAAGAATTTTGAAAAAGTTCAGGGAATTCAGCAGAAAATCTAAAAATAGTTCAATAAACTTTTAAGAACTTCAGGAATTCTCGCTTCAGTTTAGGGAACTCGTTAGATTCCATGCAACTTTCTAGATGTTCAAGAATATTTGTAGATGTCTTAGGTGTCTTTCCAGAAGTGCAAAGATGCTCAGAGATCTTCGTATAATTAAGAGATATGGAAAACATATATGAAATTTGGAATAAATTCAGGGAACTTCGTAGAAATTTATTCTGTGTACACTTTACCATGTTTCAAAGGCAGAATTTCTGTAATATATAAAATTTCAAACTCTTAGCATTTAGTTTTCGTTCCTTTGTCAGAGATTCAACTCATAATGAAATATTCAAAATAAAAAATAAACAAGGTACAAAATTCATGGATTAACCAGCTCGGAGAATTTTCTTAAGTTTGAGATGTTTCAATTTATGGGGTCCAGACGCTATGTGTTGTCAATACAAAAAGCATGAACAAACGATCATTGCTTGTTCAAAATCAGTAAGCTTTTAAGGCTCCTCCAATCAAGGTCCCCTTTTAAGTATAATCAAATTTATTGGTTCACCATTGAAATAATAGTAAACCACAATGTCATGTGATTGGTCAAAATGTACAAATGAAGCCAAAAACAAGCTGCATTGAGGAAATTTGATTGAATAGCATCTATGCGAGTTTTATTTAACCGTCGTTTTGCAAAATAAAAATAATTAAACAAGCCCCCCTTAGGCCCCCACCAGATAATTTTTCTAGCTTAGTCAATGCTTATATTTTTTCAACGACTACCAAGCTCAAATTTTACGACAACAGCACTGTAGGTATGTCAGGGGCGCAAACTATTTCAAATTTTTATTTTTTTAAAGTTTTTTTTTTCTGATTTCTGATTTTTGCCCATTTTAACAATGTTCATGTTTGGTATACTAGCCATTTCAAAGTTAATTTATTTTTTCAATGGTTCCTCGAATTTTTCTACCAGGGTTGAAGACTGCAAATCGATTTGATATTGGAGTTTATACCAAGTGATACACACGTACCAAAAAGCTCATAAATTAATTTAATAATAACTTATTTCTGAGGCGCTATGGAAGGTGATATTTTTGATCGACAATGCGCCATTGCGGAAGTTTTCTCAATTACCCGTCAGCAAGTGCTCACCAACTGACAACAAAAATGAAATGAGAGTGATTTGGAAAGATGGTTACATTCTATTCTCGCACAGGTTTCGAACAAGCCGTGGTTCAAAGGATTAGACATGAGCCGTGACTTTATACGTGTCACATGACATGACTTTATACGTGTCACGTGACATGTCGAGGCTCATGTTCAATCACTGCTCGTTAGACTCGCATTTCGTTCGAATCGGGCTCGCAGGCAGCAATTTGTGCGCTTGTGGTAGTGGTTATCACGAGTTCGACCACGTGCTTTGGTCATGCACCCTACATTGTGTTGCTAGATCTGAGTTATCCGCATCCCTCAGGGCCCAAGGAAAACAAATTTTGCGGCCCGTTATGCCTCTTGGCGAACCGAGATCTCGATTATTTTAATTTAATGTATTTGTTTTTAAAACGGATCGATCTGAGGATTTAGTAGTTAGTGTGATCTTGTGTTCTCTCATATTGCTAGGTCCCCATCGGTGTACCCTCATGTTCGTCTTTTTCTCCAGTACGTCGCTTAGTTCGAGATCAAGAGCACATTGCTCGAAAAAGCCTTGTGTTCTCAATCCCTACTCTGCCATCCGTTTGCTACAATTTGTTACCCCTACCCTCAAGATAGCCGCGAATAATCGGCCCCGCTGTTAGTTTAGTTAACGTTAGTTTTAAGTAATTTTGTAACCCAAACGATAAATATCGGCTCCGCAAAATAAACGCATTATAAAAAAAAACTTATTTCTGAAAAGTTTAATCGATTTGCAGTCTTGAACAATGTTGTTCTGCATAGTATTTCCAATCGATTTAGTAAAAATTGGACAATATTTGAATCTTTGGCAAGCAAATGAATAAGTTCGTTTCGTTTCCCATACATTTTCCCATACAAAATTTAAAATTCTGCTGCAAATCCAGATTGTAACCAAATTTGATAAAATTTGACACCGTTGTTGGAAACCTTCACACGCCCTACACATTGAAACTTTTTTTTTACTAGTGACATCTGTTGCGAAAATCAACCATGCTGGTAATCCATTCGATCGACCATCCTACACGGACTATCAAAGTACTCACCGCTGAGTAATTGCACGTTTTACGAAAGTGAGTAAAATTTGTATGATTAAAAAGAGAATCAGCCTATTTGACTCAGTCTGTGAGTTACTTTGATTATCCGTGTGACATAGTTGCTGAAAGCAAATACTACCTATAGGAAAACACTACCAAATCAATTCAACTTATCTGACCGCTCTTCAAAACATGTGAAGAGCTCCCCTGGAGGGATTCAATCTTGTTGCTTGTTATTTTCCTTTTTTCACATCAACAACCTACACATAGGTATTGAAAGCACTCTTCACTTGCCATCAGGTCGAACAGACCTCCGCGACGCGTCTACGGGATGAGCCCCCGATAGGAGGCAAAGAGCGAACAATGGAACCACAAGGTTCAGGATTTCCAGCACGAGAGAAACTTCGCGAGAGCGCAAGAAGAGAATCTGCCGTCTTCCTCAGAAGAAAATTATGCAATTTTCTCTGATCGTGCCCTCGGTCGGTCGGTCGCGTTTTCGGGAAAATGCACGATGATGACGATGACGATGATGATGACGACGATGATGATGATGATGATGCTGCATTTAATGTAGCTCCCGGAAAGGGTAAACGCGGGGATGTGGGGGAGCCGGTGGGTGGCAGTAAGAAAACTACTGCCCTACATTGTTGGCCCTCTGCGCATGAACGTTCAGTCGGGTACTTACTGTTTGTGGTGGGTACTTGTGCTTCTTATGCTTACGGTTGCAATCTGATTTCCTTGTTTGCTTCCCGAATGACGCGGAAAAAGTAATTTTTCCTCCAGTAGATACTTGAAACCGAGAGCGGCGGAGGCGAGAAAGAGTAAGGCAGGCAGTGGCAGTAAGCGAGATGAGTTTGAAAGGAGAATGAACTTTGAGGATTACTTGGAAGCTCTCTACTCGGTTACCCTGTGGCCGCTGGCATTGTAGGCAAGACAAACAAACCGAATAGCCAAAGCAAATTTATTTGTGAGTTTTGTTTCCTTGAAATGATTACCTAATTGCTTGTTGTTGGAAGCAGTTGAAATGTCGTTGCTCTAGTCGAGATAAATATGCAAATGAGGGATTGTTGAAAATTACATATAAAGATCTTTAATTGATTTAGTGTATGAGGACAATGTTAGCCCAAAGGCGTACAGGTATTCAATAAAAACATGATGGAGGTGGTGAGATGGATTCTTGAATAGGTTGGGTTACTTTTCAGGATAGACTAATCTGAGCGCTTAAAAGAATATTAAGGGACCGAATAGGTGGGATCACTAGACAAAATATACAGAATTCCCTAATGCGCTATGGTCTGATACATTATATGATGATTATATGGAACTACCGCTCACTGCAGCAAGACAACTGTCGGTAGACTGTGGACGATCCTCGCTGTTCGACTTGATCAAGTATAATAACCTCTAATTGTACTCAATCTGCCATTGTATGAAGGTTAAAAAACAGGCCATCCAACAGGAAGATGTCCCAATGAGTGGAGAGAAGAGCCCGCCCTCTATTGACGAAATGTTGTCAGGGAGTTGCCATTTCCACTCTCCCCATCCATTTCGCTTTACTCGGGTGATCTCCTGGACGCTCCAGTACCCAGCTTTTAATATTTCATATAATAATTGCCGTTCCACGGTTGCACTGTGGGATTTCAGGTATAAACACATTGGATTAAAACAACGCATTTTTTACTACTTGACACTGATGAAGTCTTACAAGTAGTATACGAAATACGCGTATCTGTCAAAAGATAAGCAATTATAACGGAATTAAAGTGGCGCCGATGGTGTAGTGGTAAGCGTGATTACCTCTCACCCCAGCAGGCCTGGGTTCAATCCCAGTCGGCGATGGGTCGATAGGTACGGTTCAGGTGTGGGAGCTGCCTTCCTGGCGTCGATAGCATCGGTGCTCAGCACGGAATGGCCTTCTTACCAAAATTTTCGGTAAAAATTCAAGACCAACAATGGTCTTAGGGGCTGTTCATAAACTACTTGGCCTTTTTTTTATTTTTGAAATCCCCCTCCTCCCCCTGCGTAGACAATTGTCCATACAATTTTTTTTAAATTTGTATGGGTCGTGGATAATTGTCAGACCCCCCCCCTGAACTGTCTACGTAGTTAATGGACAGCCCCTTAGCTGCATTTTGTGAACAAACCTTGTAAGGTCATTTTCATGCGAACGCAAACCCAAACCACAATCGGGTAGAGGAGAAATTTCCCTACCTGTTCATTATGTTGGTTTGCCTTTGCGGACCTCGGTTTGTTTACAAAATGGATTTAAGGCCATTTCAATTGTTGGTCTTGAATTGACCTATCTTCAACTTTCTGGCCATTACGGTCTGTGTATTTTTGGTCTCCCGGAAGCGTCTTGTAGTCAAATTTAACGTACAGTGTATCTCAAAATTTAGCGTACACCCTAATGGTTTTTTTTAAACATTGTAAATAAATAATTTTTTTAAATCTTGGCTGGTTAAACAGATATTTATTGATTTTTCTGTATAGTTTTGGACTTTATTTGAAGTACCTGTATCAAGTTAGATTTATTTTAGTGAAGCACTCGATTTTCAACGTTTTACCTGGTGGACAAATTTTAAGAAAAATACGTTATTTTTCGATGTTCTCAATTTTTTTGGCAAATCTCGAACAGAGGCACTTTTCTTATTGACGAAAGCTTGGTGATCTTCTGGTCCTGGTTAAGGGCCAGATTTCGATGTGTCCTTGAAGGTAACTTCTTCACCGATCTTCCGGATGGTGGTTTGGACTGCTCCGATGCTTACTTCCTCCATGTTTGCCAACTTCCTTACTGATAGGTTTGGAATAGTGCACCATTGGTTCACGATCTGTTTGCGCTTTTTCGGGAAAATGCCTCGCATTTTGATGATTTTGTAAAGCAAAATTCACTTTGTACATAAGTAAACAACAACACACATCGATGAACAGCTGATAAACTTCATCGGGGTAGAAATGGCGGCGGGTTGAAAGTGTGCTTTTACTTTCTGGGACACCCTATATTACTTTATTAAAAAAAAAATTAAAAATATTCTTTCAAAAAAATATAAAGGGGAAATGGCTCTAATGTTAGCCTATGGATCTAAGATTGGGCCCATCGCTAAAAATCTGTTATTTATCAATTTTATCTAGATGAACGCGTCATCGGGACGGTACTGATGGATATTTTTGGTCGCTATTGAAAATTTAGTCGATTGCTGAATTTATGTATGGGTCCAAATTAGAGGTATTCAGGTCGACATTACATCCATTTCCCTTATAATTGATTTGAGAACAACCCTTATTTTGAAACGGTCAGAACAAGGAGATTTCTAAGCAAATAAAAATTACTGAAGAGACAGAACTTAAGATAAAAGCACTTGGACTTTTGTATTGCTAGCTTCCCATCCTCAACCACTGCACTGTGCGAGCAGTTCCAGGTCAATTGCAAAAAAAACGAATTTTTGACTCGATCTTCTCCAATTTGCATGAAACATTGCATATTTGTTTGCTATGGAGAATCATTCACATTTATGCTAAAACTCAATAAGTATTCTTTTTAAATGAAAATTTTGAATACAATGATGCTTCACATCAATACGAACTCAATTTTATCAGATCTTCTTCTTTCTTTCTTTCTTTCTTTCTTCTTCTTCTTCTTCTTCTTCTTCTTCGCATTTCAAGCTTATTGCTTATGGCATATTAGCTTATTGCGTGCTCTCAACTTAGTGTTCTAGATGCACTTCCACAGTTATTAATTGAGAGCTTTCGATGCCTGCTACCATTTTTGCATTAGTATAATTGTGTGGCAAGTACAATCATACTCTATGCCCAGGGAGTCGAGAAATTTTCCAACCCGAAAAATTCCTAGACCAGACCGGGAATCGAACCCAGTCACCTCCAGCATGGTCTTGCTTTGTAGCTGCGCCTTTACCGACTGAGCTAAGGCAGGGCAAATGAACAGTTTGAATGGGCATTCAACTACTCTTAAAATCTTAAGATTTACCAATTTAATTCGTTCAAACAAATCGGAAGGCTGCTCAACTGGCGTTGCTCTTCTAGACATAGAAAAGCATTCGACAGTATTTAACGAAGGGTTGATTGCCAAAATGAAAAGGTTCAATTTTCCACATATGTTTTGAATTTAGTTCAAAATTATTAAACTGAAGGTAAATTATCTCAATACCAAATCTGAACGACTACCTGTTAGAGCTCCTCAGGGTAACATTCTTGGGCCAATAGTGAATAACATTTTCACTTTGCACCTCCATGATTTGCCTCAGGGTTGTCATAAATCTGTGATCGCCAATGCCACAGACATTTCTGCTAAAGGAAGAAGTATTCGTGGTATTTGCAGCAGGCTGCAGAAAGGTTAGATATTTTCCCCTTTCCTACAAAAATGGAATGGATTTCTCCCAAAGGTATTCAAGCCAAATGTAATAAATATATAAAATGTGTGTATCGTCTTATAAACAAGAAATCCAAGCTTTGCCTGAAGAATAAGCTTCTAATATTAAAACAGGTTTTTAGACCGGCCATGCTATATGTTGTGCCAATATGGTCTAATGGTTGCACTACCAGGAAAAAGGCACTTCAAAGGATTCAGAATAAAGTTCTGAAGATGATTTTGAAGTTGCCTTCCTCGTACAGTACTTCCGAGCGAGGGGGGCGACACATCTAAATCTAAATTTTAGATGCTCAAAAAATCTCAGACTAGCGAATCAATCTTCGAAAAATCTTCTTGTATTTCTCGCATCTACTTGCATCGCGCATCATCTTTTTGCAGGAAATCTTCAGAATCGTCATTAATCTTCTTTCTATCTACTCAGCGTGCGAGCAGCTAGCCACAGCACAACACAATCTTTCCTGCAGCGTAGATAGAGTCGCCCCCCTCGCTTCCGAGGTACATATAATTTCGAATGTTAAGACTTTAGAACAAATGTCCAACAACATAATTAATAATTCCAGGCAAAAATCGTTACAATCCTCAATTGCAACGATCCATTCCCTTTATATTTAGATAAGGTTTAGTTTTAGTTTTCAGCTTTAAGATGACAATTGTTATACTGACATGCAGGTATGGAAAACCTGTTTAAAATATTGAAGTGCCAAAGCAAAAACAATGTAAACACACTTAGATATATATCATAACAAATAAGGCTGGTAAGTTACTGGTCGACGCCTAGGAGGGAGACCCAGACTCGAAACATAAACGTCAAAAGGAGCCAGACAAGCTGTCATGAACTGTCATTGAAATCCAAGCAGTTTGACCATGCTTTTCTCACAATTGAACAAGAATACAAAAGGCGGTTTTTTTCAATGGGACACCGCTGTTTAGATTCATTTATTGAATATGCCATATGTATACTTAAATCCATATTGAAAGATACCATTAACCAAGGTTTTTTTCAAATCTTTGGTGGCATGATAAAATACAAAACTGAAAAAATCATTTTCTCACTGCACACTGAACAACTTCAAACAAGCACTACACGCTCAAAGCAAAATAGGCAATATTAATATGCACACTCTCATTTGATTTCAATAGCTCAAATTTTCATGACATGAAGAAAAGCTATAAAATGAATGCCGTGTATGCTATCTGTGTCTCCCTCCCACATTGACGCCACATTGGAATCCAAGGTGGCGACTTCCGTCTTGTTGAAAAGTGTCAAATATTCCACAATACGAATATTTTTCGAACGAGGACAACGTGTAGAGCCGGAAATAGATGATTGGTGACATTTTCGAATTCAAGATGGCGACAACCACTTTGTGGACAGCTGTCATATGCCCTATAATATTGGGTGTTTCAGAACGGGGCCGACGTGTAGAACCGGGAAATAGATAAATGGCACCATTTTTGAATCCAAGATGACGACTTCCAGTTTGAGGAAAAGTGTCAAATACCCCACAGTATGGGTATTAGACTGATGCAAAATTTGACTTTTTCGCTCCACAATACTTAAACGATTCCAAATCGGATCCTGACTAACCTCTCAAAATTTGAACCCCCTTTGGTGAGAAACTGAGATGGCACAAACCATTTGAAGTTTGTATGGGAATTACTATGGTAAAACCAAGATTTTTGTTCATGTCTATCTAATAATTTACCATATCGGTCTGCTTCAAAAACTTTCAACTGTACTTAAAGGAAATTTTTCCAGCTACAACTTTGCTCAAGACCACTTTTTGATTAAATGCAAGGATCGAAAGTTATCAATGGTTCAATGCGCTGATTTCTAATGATCATGCTCAATCATTTGCTCAGCAGGCAACATTGGTGTTTCTGGGGCGTTGAATAGGACACAAAAATCATGGCTACTATGTCACACTGCAAAATACAGTGTTGCCTACAGAGCAGTTGCTTGATCATGTCATAAGTTTACCAATCTCTTGAATAATTAATAACTTTTTCCTGTCTCGTTTAACATAGAAACGATCTTCAGCAAAGTTGTAGCTGAGAAAATTTTCTATATGAATGGCCATGGTTTCGCAGCTCAATATGGAAAAAGACTAGAAGGCAATGAACAAAAAGTTGAGATTTCCCATAGTAATTTACATGTAAACTTCAAATGGCTTGTGCGAAGTCTGTTTCTAACCAAATGAGTTGTAACTTTGGGAGGCTAATCAGGACCCGATTTGAAACCATTTAAGCACTGTGGAGTGAAAAAGTCAAGTTTTGCATCAGTCTAATGGGTATTTTCAGAACGGGTATGAAGTATAGAGGCCGGAAACAGATGACTGATGCCTTTTCAGAATTACAAAAAAAACCGGAAGTTGTCATCTTGGATTCTAAAATGGCATCATCATCAATTTCCGGCCTCTATATGGTTTCATAGTCCCGAAAATACACATATTGTAGGATATTTGACAGTTTTTCATAAACCAGAAGTCACCGAAAATAGCAATATTGTTGGGTATTCGACACTTTTCCACAAACCGGAAGTGACCGTATTGGATTTCAAAATGGCGTAAATTATTTATGTCTGGCCTTTGCATGCCGACCCTGTTCCGAAAATATGCATATTGTGGGGTATCTGGCACTATTACAGCTTTTGCAACATACACTGGAAGTTTATGTGTACACTAGCGCTGCGTAGTAGGAGAGTTCTGAATTTGAAATCTAATACGGTGACTTCCAATTTTCTAAAAGCTTAGATGGCAACTTAAAATGGTGACTTTCATTTTTTCTAAAATCGTAGATGGTGACGGTTTGTGAAAAGCTGTCAAATACCCTACAATATGGGTATTTTTTTCAAATTAAAATGACATGTATAGGTCAGAACTACACCCGGTTTTCTAAAATATAAGAGAGCGTCTTCCAGATTACGAAAACTTTCAAATACCTAACAATATGGGTGCTTCGAAACGGAAACAATGGTTAGACACCGGAAATCGATTATTGTCGGTTTTTATTAATCAAAGATGAAATACTCACAATATGCTTTTTCCCGGGAACGACTTATAAAGGCTGCACACTTAAATTTTTTCGCCGAGATTCCAACAGCTGAGTAGTTCTGCAATTTATTTAGCTGAGATTCAGTAAAACAATTGCCGAGACTCAGCTAACAAATAAAATTTTGCTGAGATATCAGCAAACAAAAAGATATGTTGCAGAGATATCAGCAAAAGTAAATGCCGAGGTAATCGGCTGTTGGAGATTGTACTGAGCTAGATTAAGTGGGTGGAAACCGATAATTTACGCCTTTTTGATATACAAAACGGAAACTTCTGGTTTTAGAAAAAAAAAAAACTATGAAATGCCTAACAATATGGGTATTTTCGGAACGGGGACGATGTGTAGGTCCTCTCGCGTAACAATTGAATCAACTTTTGTAAACAAAACTTGCCAACCGAAGATCGCCCACCCAAACCACCCCTACCCAATGATGCTGTTGGTTTGCATGGGCATACTTCGGTTCGTGCATATAGGACCTAGCAAAGTTTTGTTTACAAAAGTTGATGTTCATTTGTTGATCAAACATCGATTAGATTGAATTGCTTTCTACTGCTACTGTGCGGTAGATTAGCAATATTGATGTAACCATAGATTACATTGAAGATTGTGCGGTATCTTTATTGAGAATCGACATATGGATATTGGACCTATTTAAAAAAAATCACTCGTGAGTAATTTGCGACACTTCGTGGACTGATTTATGCATCATGAATTGTTTTCTTTTCTTCTTCTTACAAAACGATTTCAAGGAATGAAACAAAAACTCAGAAAATTTAACTCAGCCTCTGAGTTAACGACGTTTTGCCGATTTTGAGTGAACTTGACACAAATTTGAGTTAATCTCATTGACCGTGTGCAGAGTACTCAGTTTTAAAAAAGTGTATACGCTAATTTCAAGGTACCCAGGATTTGAATCCATTTTTTTTAATTCTATTGGGTATTTAACAACTTTTATGCCACTGCCATATTATAATTATTTTATTTGTTTTTTTTACAATCTTCGATTTTCAATCTATTTTTCCTTAGAGATATATTATTGTGGTCAACTAAAAGTAGCAAAATGTTTAAATGAAAATCATATGAAAAATCTCGGCTAACCTTGGCCGATCTGAAGAAATAGATTTTTTTCTTTATTCTAATTAATTACTTATTTTTTATTTTTTTCGAGGTTTTCACGAACATTTCCCATAAAATTTATTATGGCACCTAAAACTAGGCAGCTAAATTTAATAATTTTGGAAATTCAACAGGAGTTTTATACAATCAGATTTTATGTTAACTTTTTTGATAAGATAGCCATTTTCTATCTTGATTGTTGCTTTTCTAATGGATTTAGCAATCGGTTTGGGATAATGGCTTGAAAAAGGTTTTTATTGTTGCCAAATAGTTTTAATTGTAGCTAAAATACAGATTTCAATTGTTTCTCAATGCGTACAACTTTTTTTCCAGTAAATCAATCTTGAAGAGCTTCGAGTATACACCATTCAGAACCTTTTCCAGGGAGGACCAACTAGACCAATTCTAGTCTTAATGAGGTTTTGGTGGATGCATCAATGGCAAAGCAGCCTTGACTAGGGTTTTATAAATGTTGTTTTATAATTTGTTTGTTATTAATTTATTTGATAAGGCTCAACCGAATTAACTTTACAGAGCCGAGGATTCTTGTTCACTATACAATACATCTTAAAATTATAGTCAAAAGGTACAACACAATAAACATTTTATCTTCCGCTATCCAATAAGCCTCCTCTATTAGAACGGGAGCCGCTTCCAGTGGTTTACTTGTATGGCAGATTCTCCAACGAGGGTCAGAGCGCTTCCATTGTAGCAATGGACGCAAAACGTGGTCAGTAGAGTGATGCAAAATTTGAAATTTTCGCTCCACAATACTTAAACGATTCCATCTCGGATCCTGACTAACCTCTCAAAATTTGAACCCATTTGGTGAGAAACTGAGATGGCACAAACCATTTGAAGTTTGTATGGGAATTACTATGGTAAAACCAAGATTTTTGTTCATGTCTATCTAATAATTCACCATATCGGTCTGCTTCAAAAGTTTTCAACTGTTCTTGTAGAAAATTTTTCCAGCTACAACTTTGCTCAAGACCACTTTTTGATTAAATGCAAGAATCAAAAGTTATCAATGGTTCAATGCGCTGATGTCTTATGATCATGCTCAATCAACTGCTCAGCAGGCATCATTGGTGTTTCTGCGGCGTTGAATAGGACACAAAAATCATGGCTACTATGTCTAACTATGGAACGGCGCCGGTGGTGTAGTGGTAAGCGTGATTACCTCTCATCCCAGCAGGCCTGGGTTCAATCCCAGTCGGCGCCGCCGGGATGTTCTGAGGCATAACATCTCTGATCACGCCTTCCTTCGGATGGGAAGTAAAGCCGTTGGTCCCCGGTTCATGAGTTGATGGGTCGATAGGTAGGGTCCAGGTGTGGGAGCTGCCTTCCTGGCACGTCGGTAGCATTGGTGCTCAGCACGGAAAACAAGATCGACGGAAAAAACAAACCAAAGGAAAAAAAAAAAAATGTCTAACTATGGGATTGGAATGGTTACTTGGGATGACTTCTCTCGATGATTTCTAGGAATTTAATCCACGTTCACGCAAACCATCTATCAGGTAGAGGAAGTCTTGCAAGTGATGCTGGTTTACGTGGGCAAGCTTTATACATGGCTTGAACGATGTTTACGGACAAAAATATAAATGTATATATTTCGTATGATTACGCTGTAATTGCATCTACAAAATGTGCATTGAAACAAAACCTTTCGATTGTTTCAAGAAGTATACCTCCCTTCTTCCCCCAACTGAAGATATATTTGTTTTTGGAGAATGTTGGTAGTCACTTTTATATAAATGGGTTAAATAGGGTACTTCCTTGGGCAAAAAATAGTTCTATTTCATGAGTAGCATAATTTGAAATAAATGGGATTTTCAATGAAAACTATTGTTTTAGGGACACCCCATTTTAAACCATAAAAACTCATATAGAAAAAAAAATCGTATGTCTTAATACTAAAGTTTATTCTGCACAGCTTATTGAAATAACGTAGTCTACAACTTTAAGGGGCCACTCTTAGCTCAGTCGATAAAGGCGCAGCTACAAAGCAAGACCATGCTGTAGATGGCTGGGTTCGATTCCCGGTCTGGTCTAGGAATGGGGTATAGAGTATAGGGTATAGGGTATAGAGTATGATTGTACTTGCCACACAATCTTTACAAATGCAAAAATGGTACCGGCATCGAAAGCTCTCAATTAATATCTGTGGAAGTGTATCTAGAACACTAAGATGAGAGCACGCCAGCACCCCTGCAGGCCTGGGTTCAATACCAGTCGGCGCCGCTGGGATGTTCTGAGACATAACGTCTCTGATCGCGGGGAATTGAAGCCGTTGGTCCCCGGTTCATGAGTTGATCGGTCGATAGGTACGGTCCAGGTGTGGGAGCTGCGTCCCTGGCGTCGGTAGCAATGGTATTCAGCACGGAAAACAAGATCGACGGAAAACAAATCAAGGAAAGAAAAAGAGCGTAAGCTAATATGAGATCAACAATTAGCTTGAAATGCAAGAAGAAGAAGAAGAAGAAGAAGAAGAAGAAGAAGAAGAAGAAGAAGAAGAAGAAGAAGAAGAAGAAGAAGAAGAAGAAGAAGAAGAAGAAGGAGGAGGCAACGTTGTGGAAGGTTTCATCATAATATAATCAGAAAAAAAAGTAGAATTTTTATTTATTTATTTTTTTAACACCACCCCAACTTTCAACAAAATAAAAGGAACAGCTTCACAGAAGAGGGAAATGGCTCTAATGTTGGCCGATGGATCTAAGATTGGGCCCATCGCTTAAATTATGCTATTTATCAATTTTATCTAGATGAACGCGTCATTGGGACGGTACTTATGGAAATTTGTGGTTGCTATTGAAAATTTAGTCAATTGCTGAATTTATGGATGGGCCCAATTTAGGGGCATTTAGGCCGACATTACATCCATTTCCTCTATGTCGGTGAAGCAGCAATTTCTGGCTCAAAATATTTATTTTCTCCTAATTTTCATTCCTGGACCACTGCGAAACCTCATGTTGTGTTATATGTCATATGATATGACACGGTATGATGGAATTTTGAACCAGTAAATCAAAAAGCAATTAAGTAAATTGAATCCTGCCCCGTAACGTGGGTAAATCACCTTTTCGTGGTACGTTACGGGATGTAAGATCTACCGCCGATTCCTAGTCCTGACTACTTCAATCTAGGGGAACAAATTTTTTCAGTAATCCAAGGAACACATCTTAGTACTTGTTCCTTTTTATGCCTTGTTGACAGTGACAAGACTCGGCTTTGTCCACCGAGGATGATCTTGAAACAAGGAAAAAATGAGTTAGTCAGTCTTCATCTATGTGATTCCTAATCTTCTATTCGTTGTTCCCTAGTTTGAAGTGGTTAAGACTAGGGTTCTGATGCATGGTCATTATCGGTGTTATTCCTGAATTTTGACTGACAAAGGGGCGCGCCTTTGGAGGGTGTTTCAACACTCCGAATGGTATAAATAGCGGGACCTTTCAATTAGAGTCGGATCCTTGCGATAAATGCGAGAATGACAACTGTAAAAAAAATCGAATACTTCATCATTTCTCAATAGTGATAGAGTAATACGATATGCACTAAACTAATGACACGGGATATACTACAATAGATCAAATTACTGGTCGCAGTGGTGTTAGGTTCCGAACAGAGGAAAAAAAATTGATTCTTTATGAAGGATGTATCTTTGATTTGACGATGAAATTGTCCGAATTGGTGCTAACATGACTACGATTTTATAATCTGAAACTTCAAGCTTCCCTTTAGTTTAAATCATTCTTAGGTGTATAGGGGTAACATGCTAAAAGCAGTTTATTTTAAATTTTTGCCGATGAAATATTTTCAAACTATTTGCATCTTTTTTCTAATCATAGGGGAAATGGCTCTAATGTTGGTCTATAGATCTAAGATTGGGCTCATCGCTAAAAATCAGCTATTTATCAATTTTATCTAGATGAACACGTCATTGGGACCGTCTCCTAGCCGATATATGTATTCAATTTATTTGTGATTTGGCTAATTGTTTGCCTTTTATCGAAGACTTCATATCAACAAATGATTTGTTGTCTTCGCTTTTATGCAACGGTAAAGCAGTGATGCAGATGCCTCATTGAGGAAGTCTAAACGAAGCATATTTCTATTGAACGCTTGAATTCGTTTTGGATACAAAATGTGGCCCCAGGTTCATCTGAGGGCTATCGACTCTTGATCATGAACGACGATGAGAACTTGAACGACGATACTGTATTTTATGACACTCTTAATAATCTGTACGAAAATTGAGCTCACCACAACTTCCTATTCTTAATTTTGATGTGTCAGTCGATTGGTTCTATATTTAGATTAGGTTCAAGGGCCTTCTCAGTCAAGAAGTGAAACGGACCAATCAACATCTACTACCTTTTCATCATACGTTCATATTCTTAGTTTCTCCAGCTCTAATTATCTTACATCCGTACGAATCATTTGCAAACATGTTAGCAAATATTGTATAAAATTTACAAAATTTCAACTACCCTAGTATTGGCTTTATCCCAAATTTTCCTTAATCCTTAATAACAAGCAAACATTTTATAATCAATCAGTACTTTAGATTCATTGTCGCCATAGTGTGGCATTAAATATGAACGTTTCACAGACAGTTACTTTCAAATTCCTGAATGGGCAAGGATACACACTGTCTATCGGACATACCCAGGAGAGTTCATCAGTTTGGATTAATTTCATTCTATCTAGAAATAGCAAACTTAAAAACACAATAAAATCCACAAACCAATAAATTAAACTTCGTCTCAAGTCGCACAACATGCCCCAAACGGTTCGAAAACAAACAAAAGTTTTGTGTTTATTTCCAAATTCCCATGATCAGACACACAAGCACACAACGTCCCAACGACCTTTTTTTTCCACTATCCAGTCACATGTTTCCGTGAGCTACTACAGAACCAACAAACACACTCCGACCGACCGCCGAAAGCCATTATCTTTCTCATCCACACAGCTGAGATTGTTCGCATTTTCCCGTCTCTCCCGAAAACTTGCACCACACCACAACCAGCGCACATTTGGCAAGGAAAAGAAAGGATTTTCCCTTGCACTCGCTTTGCACTCTCACCAACAGCAGCAGCGATCTTAGAAAAACGGAATTTTTCATCTCGTCGGGAGCATCTTTTTTTTTTCCCTGCTCATACAAGGAAAAACCACGCGCAGACGCATCAGTCAATGCCTCTCTCTTTCTCTTGGTCTCTCTGTATCTCTTTCATCCGCTCGCACGACTCCCATCGCCAACGAGCGCGCACACCTTCCAATGCACAACTACAGGGGCAAACGGGCGTCGCGCTGCCTGTGATACTGCACCACGGCGGCCAGCAGGAGCAGCAACCTACTGGGCTTTCCGAGAGTTTTTCGCGAGCCACTTTTTCACAGAACCGTGAGAGGAGCCTGAACGAGCAGCACTCGATGGAAAGGGTTTTTTCTCCGGGCGACCGACGACGACGACGGACGGGAAAAATTTGGATTTTCCTTCGACGGGGCTCCTTGCTGTGCTGTGGTGGCTGCTGACTGGTTGGACGAATAAGGCGTTTGTCTGGTCTTTTGTGAACAAAAAGGATTGTGGACGGACGGATCAACGGGATTGCCGGAGCTGAAATTTCAAGTGAGTAATTTGCTTAATTTGGCACATTGAAGTAAGATTGGAAAAGTTCTTGGGAGCCGTGCAGAAAATCTGTCCACCCCAGCAAGTGTGTGCGTGTGAGTCTGGTTGAGCTTCCAGCGTACATGTTTGCATAGCCGTGCGAAAATTTTCTTCAGAGCCTTGAGCCACGGAGTCAAACAAAAAAAAAACGGCCGAGGTGTGCTGAGAGGTGATGTGTGAAAATTCCTGCAGTCAGTTGGGTTCCAAGCCGATTGAGAAAGGGATATCCTTGTTCCGGTTCGTGAAAATTCGAAATCAATTAGAAACTGGTGAAAAATGATGTTATTCGCACAAAGTTCAAATTTTCCAAGTCTGCCACAGTGGTTATAGTGAAGTGATTGTTTTCCCAGTCGGCAGTAGGTGTTCAGGGATTTGAAAATAGACCATCTCGAAAACGGTTTGGAAATTTCCCGTTAACCAAATGTAGCAAGAACGTATAAAATATAGATTTCTTTGTTCTAGCCATCCGATGGCATTCGATCCAATTATTGTGCAGGATCAGTTCTGTTGTCATTAGTGAGCATGTGCAGTAGCGTTCCGAGTCTGCTGCTGATGGTGACTACATGAAGAAGCAAAATTTTGACAGCTTGGCACTCACACAACCTCGTGCCACCACCTATCTATACGCCGTGTACTCACGCGACACGGAATCGAAACTGTCACCGTTTCCACCAACGTCGTCGCCGTCGTCCTCTCGTGACTTTTCCCCGAGGCATCCCGTGCCGTGGTGTCGGTCGTCAGACAATAGAGTAGGCAGTTAGTCGCACTCGTGCTCGCTCGGATGTCTATGCCCTATTTTTACGCCCTCAAACCCCGTTTTTCGACGGACGGATTATGAACAACATTTTAACCCCACCACATCCGGAAAAAGTGTGTGCAACCCTTAGCTCCAGATTGAAGTTTGAATAAATCAGCTGTTATGGGGCATCATTTGCGAATACAGTGGGATTCGGCACATGATTTGTCTGCGGGCAGACTGTGTCATCTTTGTGGTAGGGATCCTTGGGATGGAGCCATTTTTTTTCTCTCTACAGTGAAATAAGGTGGAACATTTGTAACTTTTTGAGTAAAGTAAGTAAATTAGACTCAGAAATCGTACAAGCTAAGTTGGAACGATGTTTGGAAACTCATGGTCTCGTTTGATTTAACCAAATAGTGTGTCCGTTTTTGGAATCGGTTTTCCGGGAATAGCAGAATGTTGGTCTCCGGGATTTTTGGGTTTCACGAGAAATTTACACTTATTCAACGATTGCCATTTTTATTCCGGTGAAGCTAATTTTATCCATTGACATAAAGCATTAATGTGCGATGTTGCTTGTGATTGGTGTTGACGGAATTGACAGATGAAAAATTACGTGAAAATTACTAAAATTCATTGCAACTTCGGAAATACAATCTTGCGAATACGCAATCAAACCTTGCACTTCAGCCCTTTGCCCTTTGCCCTTTGAAATTCTAATATGCAATTGATTTATTACCTGTAATTCATCAAATATTGGTCGGTTCACTATTATTGGCATTTGATCAATATTGGTTACACTTTACAAAATAATAAAAAATATGCATGGTGAGCATGGGAATGACACTGATGAAGACTGCAAATTGTAGTCGAAATACGTATCTGTCATGGATACCAAAATTAATTAAGTGGAATTAAATGGAAGATAACCTTTTTGTTGTTTTATTTAAGGGGGTAGTACACTTTGAACGTCCAAAAAGTAAGGAATTTTCGTTAATTTTTTTAAGCAATAAAACACTCAGGAAGGGCAAAAATGTTATAACCCATTTATAAGTCATCCTTCGAACTACAATTTGTATTTTTTTTTTAACTCAATTGGCGTCTCTCCGTGGCCGGTGCACCAGGTTGCGCGGGCGTCCTCACGCGGAAATCGGAAAACGGCTTGGGAAAATACTCCTTTCCATGTGATCCTGGAACATAAATCGAACAAAAATCCTGATTAGTAATGAAATTTGGGTTAGAAATACGTATTTCATTTTTTTTAAATTAATTTTTTCAAAAGTTGTAGCCTTAGGAAAAAAAAAGTCAATTTTTTCGACCTGAAAATGCTTACAAAATCGTGGATTAAAAATCCATTTCTGACAAAATCGAAAATGTGGATACGTATTTCTGAGCAGAATTTAATTTTGAACAAGAAAACCTAGGCGATATTTGATGTGTCAGTCGAAAAAATTGATGTGTCAAATTTGATGATAAATGGTTAGAGTTATTTCCCACGCCAGTTTGAAAAACCCCGTTTCGAGATAAACGCGTTTAAAGATAAAAATGCTCTCTCAGCGCGCCGGTACATGTTTTAGTAAATCGCTTCGTAAAGCGGTAAAGAATATTCTGGCGGACTTGGACTCTTTTCTAAATTAAAGTATACATCCCAAGGAACATTTTAAGCAAAAAAATGATTTTTTTTTGAAAAACAAAGTGTACTCCCCCCTTAAAGCATTCCGCTAACAACCCAATTGCATTACTTCATTATGATGGCAACCAAGCCTTTTGGGATTTTCCTTATTAGATATTTGTATCGGTTTTTCTCCTTTAGTTTACTTAAATCTTTGGTTTTTTAGTTAGGTAGGTTCCGATTCAACACATTGTTATTTCATTTTTAAACCTGTGCCATAGACATTTTAACCTAGAGGATGAGTACTAAAGGGATGAGTACTAAAGGGTCAGGTTTTGATAAGTTCATAAGTGGGAATGACACTGATGAAGACTGCACATTGTAGTCCAAAGACAATGGATACCAAAATTAATTAAGTGGAATTAAATGGAAAGACAACCTTTTTTCGCAGTTTTATTTACTTTTAACTTTTAAATTTGTGGCCAAAGTGTCCGGATTTCAATGCTCTACGGTAACACTCTGGTACAAAAAGGTGATTTCCAGATGAAGACTGCTCAATTACAGTACCAAACTAAAATGTCATATGACTCTGTCATACAACACTGTCGTCGAAGACCGTCACGAATGTATTTGTTTTAGTTTTCTCATGATAAGAGCTGATGATGTTGTGCTTGTGTGAATTCTGAAAATAGCAAGCAACGATGTCCTTGGAATAACATTTCCGATCAGATATGATTTAATTTACACCAAATTGAGGAATTAGAACGAAATCGCACATGTCGTATGATAGTTATTTGAAAATTTTCTTTTTGCTCGAATGTTGTTCTACCGTTGGTGTTGTGTAAGAGAGACGACGGTAGAGCATGAGAGTACAAATAAAAACAGACTGTCTCGCACGACAACAAAGCGAGTGTCGTAAAAAACGTCAACAGTTTCGGCCCCTGGTTTCAGCAATATTTATCAATAAGGTTCACGTTTATCGTTTGAGTTATATGATTGATACGTAAAATAGATAAATTGCTTGATTTTACCCAGGAAGATGCCCAGGGTCCATTAGAGGATCGTTTACATCCTATGGATGGACCGTGTAGAAGAAATTCATCTTAAGCATAAGAATTTGGCTGATATATAAGGTAGACACAATAAATGGGGTTGAATTACTTTCAATTCAATCCAAAAAATCACAAAAGTGTCTCATATTTTGCTTAAATGTTATTCTAAATAAATGGTCCACTAAAGGACACATTTAAAGTTCATGCCCAAATTTGGACCATTCGTGTTTTTTTTTTTCTGAAAGCTCATGGTATGCTTCACATGAAAATACAATTTTCTCCTTGGTTTAAATAGTATTTAATCAATATTTTCGAAGAATCCTATGCTGATAAGTTGAAAAAGGTGTTTCCCGATAAAGTTGGCTTATGGTCCATAAATGGTCCACTAAAGGAAGGGGTCCATACAGTTACGCATAGATCATGTTTGATAAAATTAGAATCTCTGGCAAAGTTTAAAGTTGGATCGTCCAAAATTTAAAAACCATTTAGCGTGGCTGTAAACTATTCTACAAAGATGTAAAATTTATCATTTTCATCAACTTGACTGAAAACAATCATACATATGGGTCATTCCAGCTTAAGTGGGTACACCACCTGTGGTCGATGTCACCGATTTGAGCCAAACTTGGCCAAAACGCTTATTTTGGCATTCTTAACAAATGCCTTTTTTGATTTTGCTCTAAAGTGCCTAGATCCTTCTGGGCTGCAACCCTGGATTTTCGAAGTTTTTAAAAATTTCAACTTTCAGAAGAGATTACTCCACAACCAAATAAGCTATTCGTGATCTTAGAACGTCAATTTGAAGGATCTTTAATGTTTATTCTTATAGGTGTACCCAGGGATGGAAAATCATTTACATTCATTTCGTGCATTCATTTACATTCATTTGCCTCTAACTTTTTTCATCAACAGAATTCCATAAAATAGTGTTTGAAGGTTTTATAGGCTTTGATATTAGCTACATCTTTTGTAAACAACTCAAATTTTTTTCTCTTATGTATGATTAATCAGAGTGATAAGAACCCACCATTGTTTTTCAGAGAATGTAAATTGCATTCACTGAAAAACAATAACATGTTCTGCCAGTTCTATTTCGTCATGCATTAGAGATACAGATTTTATTTACTAGCAAAAGTTGTAGTTCATCCACTATAATCAATATGGGTATTTTTGGAATCGGGGTGATGTCCAGAGGCCAGAAATTGATATCCAACGCCATTTTGAAATCAAATATGTCTTTCATTGGGTTTAGAAAGAGTGGCAAATACCCTACAATATGGGTACTTTCGGATAGAAGACGACGTGTTGAGGCTGAAAATCGCTGTCCGACACCCAACTGGAATCTAAGATGGTGGCCATTGGTTTTAAAAACCAGTGAAATACCTTAAAATATGGGTTTTAGTGGTAAGCGGGTAACGCATGAAGACCTAAAACCGATTTCCAACGCCATTTTGAAATGCAATATGGTGGCCACCTGTTTTATAAAATATGTAAAATATTATACGATATAGACACCATATTGGATTCCAAAATGACATGGGACATTAGCTTTCTGCAGCTATACGTCATCCGTGTTCCAAAATAACCAATATTTAAGGGAATTGGCCACTTATTTTGAACCCAATGACCACCATCTTGGATTCCAAAACGGCATAGGATATCATTTTACGGCCTTTGGACATCACCCAGTTTCCTAAAATGTACATATTGATGGGTATTGACAGTATTTTCAATTTTCTATCAAACCGGAAGCCGCCATTTTGGATTTCAAAATGGCTTCGGATATCAATTTTGGCCTCTGGACATCACCCCGATTTCAAAAATACCCATATGGATGAGTATTTGACAGAACTTTCCAATTTCTATGAAGCCGGAAGCCGCCATTTTGGATTTCAAATTTTCGTTGGATATCAATTTCTGGCCTCTGGACATCACCCTGATTCCAAAAATACCCATATTGATTGGTATTTGACAGTATTTTCCACCATCTATCAAACCGGAAGCCGCCATCTTGGATTTCAAAATGGCGTCAGATATCGATATCCGGCCTCTGGACATCATCCCGGTTCTAAAAATACCCATTTTAAGGAGTTCATATTTGATATCAAACATCCCTATTCTAAACATAAACTGCTCGGAGTACTCCGGATACTATCCGGAGGGAAAAATAATGGATAATATCCAAGTTAAAATTATCCGGATAATTTTAACTTGGATATTATCCGGAGGGACAGAAATGTGGATAGGGATAGACTCCGTTTATTTCTATCCACTGGATAGGTCTATCCGGATAATTATATTATCCATGCCTATCCGGATAATTTTGAAGCCTGCTCATGACTTAAAATCGAATGGAGTAAGTCCGGCATCAACCTGATTGTTGAACGGTAATTTCACAGTTCAAGAAAGTTGAACACTGAATTGCATCATCTAAACCGGACTGACATTACTGTCTTGCAGCGATACCAGATTTGAAGACATGTTGAAATGGTTGACACCAGTTTACAGCATATTTGAACTTTGTATGCCGATGGTCATTTCCCATGTAAAATCGTGCGCTGAATCAAAAAATTTAGTCCAAAAAATCTCAGTGGGATGGTTTTCGAGATAAAGCTAAAAAATAAAATTTCACTTTAAAAAATGTGTTTACTAAACTTCAAATATCTCCAGTTGTAATGAAGTTATATTTGTTATTTGAACGCCAAATTAAAGGTGACAAAATATGTTTTCGATCGTTTGAAAATAATTACTCAGTGAGATTAGTGGTACAATCACTACAAACATTTTTATTGACACTGCTTTAAAATTTGTCAGGACTTATTTTTTATTGCAGAAATGCAAAATATAACAAATATAATAAACAAACTATTAATTAACAACAATACCACTAATCTCACTGACAGTTACTGTTAGATCGATTGAAAGCAAATTGTCATACCTTTCATTTGGTTTTAAAAGAATTGATATAATCTCAGACCGGAGATATTCGACTACATTTTTGGATTCAACCTAAGAATCATTGGTTAATGATTCAAGATTTTTTTTAAATTTTATTTGTTAACTAATAATGTTTGCTTGTTTGCTTGATCAACCTTATAAAAATAAAAATCCACAGGACTTAACTGACATTTTCAAAAGGTTGGCGATGGTTTCAACTCACCGTCTTGTGAGATTATCTGAGAGACGTAATTTTAATTTTTGAAGAGTTGAAGATCTTTTGAATAATAACTGATCGATCTGAAGTCTTGAATCCAGAGGATATTCGATAGAGTGGAAACCTTTTAAATAAAACATGATCAACCTGCCATCTTGGGCCTTATCTGGGAAATGCCATTTGAATTTGTGAAGAGTTAGATCTTCGGATCGTTATCAATCAGAAATGTAGAATAAAAAGTTACGGATGAGATCATTTGAATAATTCAAAAGATAATGGGCCTTATTACGGGTGTCACTACACCGTGATAAGCAAGTGATACTCAGAATAAGAGCCGTGATTACCGTACAAATCAGATGGGAATCACTTCACCGTGACGACAAGTGACAAGTTTTCGCCGTGAAGTGACATCCGTAATAAGTCCCAATATGTGATCACTCTGACAGTTGATGTTTATTCAAACAGTTTTTATTTTTTATTTGTTGATTAATATACGGCCTCGTGTGCGACTGCTTTGATCAATTTTGAGTAATCATGAGTTACTCAAATTTACTCGCTGCATAAATATTAACTCTGAGTACAGCTGGCTTGCTCCTTGAGTCCAATCTTCATAAAACCAAAATTGTTACTTGGGATGTATTGTAGCAATAGCCCCTATAAGGTCCACCGGGGCAAGTTAAAACGCGTGGGTAAGTTGAAACGGTGGGTGTATCTCTTAGTGGAAGTGAATAGTCACTGAGACTGCAAAAGGCGATGACATTTATGAGAGCTACAGAAAACCATGAAATTTTGATCAGGATCGTAGTTTGACCTACGAGACCATATAGCTACCCATCAGTTACCATGCCCTTAACAATTGAAAAATTTGATAGCATTTGAAAGTTGTGGACGTATTTTGCAGCCCAGCTGCACAGAAAAGGACACCAAACTATCCAACATCCAGTAATATGGAAGATTGTCGAGAAGCTCATTTTAACGAAAAGGTTTGCTAATTTTTTCCCCTCCATCAACTCTTATTCGCTAGTCGGCAATATTTTACGCCCTTCGGCCAGTTGGAGTGAATTTGAAAAATTCAACTCACCCCCGATCTGGTAGTCGGCACTCATGACTTGATATCGAATGGAGTCAGTCCAGCATCAACCTGGTTGTTGGACGGTATTTTCACTGCTCAAGAAAGTTGATCACTGAATTGAATAATCTAAACCCGGCTGACATTACTGTCTTGCAGGGATGCCACATTTGAAGACATGTTGAAATGGTTGATTAATAATAACACTAGTTTACAGCATATTTGAACTTTGTATACCGATGGTCATTTCCCATGTAAAATCGTGCGCTGAATCAAAAAATTTAGTCCAAAAAAATCTCAGTGAGATGGTTTTCGAGATATAGCTAAAACATAAAATTTCACTTTAAAAAATGTGTTTACTAAACTTCAAATATCTCCAGTTTTAATGAAGTAATATTTGTTATTTGAACGCCAAATTAAAGGTGAAAGATGTTTTCGATCGTTTGAAAATTATTATTTAGTGAGATTAGTGGTACAATCACTACAAACATTTTTATTGACACTGCTTTAAATTTATCAAAAATTATTTTTTATTGCAAAATTGCAAAATATAACAAATATAATAAACAAACTATTAATTAACAACAATACCACTAAACTCACTGACAGTTAATGTTAAATCGATCGAAAGCTAATTTTCTTACCTTTCTTTTTTTTAAATAATCTCATTAAAACCGGAGATATTTGTGTTTTAGTAAATACAATTTTTCAAAGTGAATTTTTATATTTTAAGCTGTATCTCGAAAACTATCCTACAGGTTTATTTCTTTTTCGACTACATTTTTGGATTCAACGCACGATTTTACGTAAGAATCATTAGTTAATGATTCAAGATTTTTTTTTTTAATTTTATTCGTTCACTAGTAATGTAATAATATTTGTTTTTGTTGCTTGATCAACCTTATAAAAATAAAAATCCACAGGACTTAACTGACATTTTCAAAAGGTTGGCGATGGTTTCAACTCGCTGTCTTGTAAGATTATCTGAGAGACGCCATTTTAATTTTTGAAAAGTTGAAGATCTTTTGAATAATAACTGATCGATCTGAAGTCTTGAATCCAGAGGATATTCGATAGAGTGGAAATCTTTTAAATAATACCTGATCAACCTGTAATCTTGGGAGATTATCCGAGAAATGCCATTTGAAATTATTTTTTGTTTTTTTCCTTTGGTTTGTTTTCCGTAAATCTTGTTTTCCGTGCTGAGCACCAATGCTACCGACGCCAGGAAGGCAGCTCCAACACCTGGGCCCTACCTATCGACCCATCAACTCATGAACCGGGGACCAACGGCTTTACTTCCCTTCCGAAGGAAGACTTGATGAGAGATGTTATGCCTCAGAACATCCCGGCGGCGTCGACTGGGATTGAACCTCGGCCTGCTGGGGTGAGAGGTAAACACGCTTAACACTACACCACCGGCGCCACTATTTATCAATCAGAAATGTTGAAAAAAAAATACAGATGAGATCATTTGAATAATTCAAAAGGTAATATGTGATCAACCGAGATTGTCCGAGCATATCTGAGAAAGTAATTTAAATTGTTTTTGAACAGTTGATGATGTTCCACATAGTATTGATCAACCTGATGTATTAAAAGAGTTCATAACTAAAATTTTCGATTTGCTAGACATCTTTTAAATTCTTCCTAATCAATCTGTCATCTTAGAAGATCATCTGAGATACAACATTTGCATTTTTGCAAATTTTTAGAATGATAATTGATCAACCCAGTCCTGAAAAAAATATGTATCTTATCAAATATCCGTGAATGTCAACGAAGTTTTCTAAAATTATATGAAGTACACAGGATGTCTATAAAGGTTCCTTGAATTTACAATTGGTTCCGAAGCTCGCTAAGCTGCTTTCTAATCCCTTGAGCTTATCCGAAGTGAAGGTTCATGAACCTCTACAATGTTTTTTCTCATCTCATAAAAAGTTTCCCAAAATTCAAGGAAGTTTACAGAAATTCTATCATTTTTTAGAACATGAACAAATTTCATATAATTCATGCAACGTTTCCTGAATACCTTTAAAACCCCATAACTGCTAGAAAATTTCTTTGACTTCAACAAAGCTCCCTGATCTTCTTCCAAGCTTCATAGTTTTTCCAAACTCCCTGAATTCTACCAAGAGCTCAGAACGTCTATCAACTGATCCGAATTTCAGTAATTACCCTCAAGTTTTTCAACGAATATTCCGGAACATCTGGGAAGTTCCCTGAAATGATGGTCCCAACACATCTTGAATGCGCTATGCGTTTTTTTAGTAAGATCTCTTCCTAACAGCACACTTTTTATTGAAAAATTGTGGTTACTTGTGTCACAATCAACCCAGGTAACAATTTGATGGTTGACAAGTGTTGTTTAATCAGTTTTACTTTAGCCTACATAGACCACGTTAACCTTTGTTCAGCTTTTAAACATCTAAATCTGGTAATTTTAATCAGCCAAAAGCTTAACAGTTATATAAATTATAAACTTTTTAAGGCATTAAATAACAGTCTTCTCCAACCCTTGTTCAGCCTTCAAATTTTATTTTGAAAAAAAGGAAGTCCACTTCATATCTTATATATTTTTACGGTACTGAAACAAGGTGCTGATTAACCTTTGCATTTCGGGATTCAAACCGGCAGTCGCTGATTCACAGGCATCAATCATAGCTACTGGATCACTTAAGCATATGTGTGGCAAAACGTATGATCATTAACTTGAAACACGTCAAATATAAGTTGAATAACAGCAACCGGAAGAGTATTATACAACAATGCAGAATTTTGAACAACTACTGGTAACAGTAAAACATACCTCTCATTTTCAAGTGTAGTTAACACAATGTGGACACAAGTGCACGATTTATTTCGATGGTCATGTGGAAGCTATTTTAGTGCCATAATTGAGTTAATTTTTTTTTTTTGAATGCTGTCTGAAAATTCAGTGCAATATAGCAGTCAAAACACAGAAAGACAAATTTTAATACTTCCGACGTCGTCGCAGCCCACTTCTACCTGGAGCTTTTCCTAAAAAGCTCCTCTAACGTGTATCTACTGCTGCTGCTGATTGGGATTAGAAAGGTAGGCAGTGAATTTAAAAGAACTAAAATGCCAGAAATGCAACGAGTGACACTGACTACAATTAACCAATTAGGCTATCAAAATATTTGTAGTGCATTGCTGATTTGTGGAGTAGTGTTAATCGAAAATAAGGCTTGCTCAATCTTTAGATCAGCTAATTTATTGAGGTTGAATTATGGGGATACAATTAGCTTCATGCACTACTTATCAATTATTTATTCAGTCTGCTGTTCATCATCTTTGTACACCTTAAATCAAACAATAATCAGCTTATGTTCTTACTGTTCAGCTTGAATTGTTACTTGGGAAGTTGCAGCAACTTATTTCGATGGAAGTGTGCTGCTTGGGCTGACCAATTGCTTTGGAGTTCCCTAAACTGATACGACGTTCTTTGAAGTTCTAAGAAGATTGCTGAATTTTGTTTAGGCTTCTAAGTTTGCTGAGCTTCTACAATGATTTTCGATCTTGTACGAAGCTTCCTGAACTTTTTAAAAATTCGCTGCACTTCCCCAATTACTGAACTTCTACAAGCTCGCTGCTCTTCTTTGTTTCCAGTTGATTTATTTGGAAGCTCTCTTAGGTTTTGTCAAGTCTCCTGAACATGTACGGCATACTCTAAACTATTTTAAGTTCATTAAACTTGGACGCTATACGCCTATAACGCCTATAATTAAAACAAGGTCTCCGAATTTTCTTGAAATTGGATTATCCTTCTCCCACCCTGTGCGACACATTTTCGCATGCTTATTACACGCGCTGTCATAAATTTTAGGACCTCCTCCACCCTAAAGAGTGGATGTCATATTTTAATCACCCCATACCCTGACATAAAGCAGTGTACCCTCAACTTCTAGGAAATTCCAGAAACATGTACAAAGTTCTCACTACTACTAAGTTTCCTAAATTTTTGCAAAGTTACCTGGATTTCAATTTAAGTTATCTAATTCTAGTGGAGGTAGCCCATATTTTGCACCAATAAGAGCAACAAAATTCACCCTAAAAATTGAATAATTGACACATAAAAAACGAATCGATCTGTCAATATTTAAATTGAAATGCACAACAAAAAGATTTGGATGCAACATGAATGAGTAAAATTGCACCTTAAATTTTTAAAACTACTCTATGAAACAAGAAAAATGATGAATAAAAAATATTAAATGTTCTTTAAAAACGTTATGGAAGTTTCCCTGAAAAAACAAAAATGTTGCTTAAGAATTTGAAATGCTCTGATAAAAAGTATGAAAGATTTCATAAACTTCGCCGATTTCTATGGGGCATTTCATCTTTTTTTTTTTTGTTTATTAATTTATTTGATAAGGCTCAACCGAATTAACTTTACAGAGCCGAGGATTCTTGGTCACTATACAATACATCTTAAAACTATAGTCAAAAGGTACAACACAAAAAACATTTTATCTTCCGCTATCCAAAAAGCTTCTTCCATCAGAACTGGAGCCGCTTCCAGTACTTTCATTGTATGGCAAATTGTTGTACGCCAACGAGGGTCAGAGCGCGTCCATTGCAACAATGGACGCAAAACGTGGTCAGCACTCACACACTCATCACGAAACGGTTGCTTTCCAAAGTCGACGACGCATCGACCGAAAGAACTGCTGATGAAGAACAAATTTCATCTTTTAATAGAATTGTTTTCAAAAATTAATTCTTGATTTGTAGCCTTTGGCTAGTTCTTATTGTTTAGGGTGCATTTAATCTTTTTTAGGAAACATTTCAACTATTCGAACTTCTATTGGACGCTTATCCATCGCTACGTTTCAAGAAACAGATGAGTTGTTCCACAAAGAAGATGAAAAGCATTTGCAATGACTACTTGGTAGCGATAAAGCTAAAAATGAAGCCGTAGAAGCTTGATAGCATGTTTGAAATACACGCATAATATTTGTGAAAGGCATTAGCAAAAAAACAAATCCAGGGCTATTTTCATGAAAATTAATCGCAACTCTCAAATATTGTAAAATCTTGTTAAATATGTACGATTGATCCTCATATGAAATCCATAATTTGAAAATAACATTTCATATAATCATGTTACCATAATTGTCTCTCATATATTAGTTCATTTTAACACATTGGTCAGTACATTTGTAAAATGTTCGCAATTGAACAGTTTTAATTTGATTCTTAACATCTTAACAGCTGTTAATTCATTGCTGAAAACAGGGCTGTGGAGCCGGCTCTAAATCTACCGACTCCAACTCCTCTGATTTGAAAACGACCGATTCCGCAACTCTGACTCCGATTCAAACAAAATACAGTAAAAATGTATTTATGAAAATTTTGCTTTAGTACATTTAAGGAAAAAGATCCCATGGGAAATGGTTTGGAAATTGATTGTTTGATTATTTAAAGGCATTTTATATATTTTTTCAACAGAGATCTACGTTCACTGATCCAAATACTACATATTGAAGGAAAACTTTGTGAACATCAATACAGCAATCCATCAAATATTATTTGAATATCATGAGAATAGGTTTCAGTAAAAATCTTCCAAGGCTAATGCTTTTCAAATAAATTTACTATTTTTAATGTAAACACATTCGCAGAGATTCATGATTGCTCATGATACAAATATTCGTTAGATTGAAATTCAGAGCGCAAACATTCTAGTGATTTATTTGCATTGATAACGTCGTGCAAGTAAGCAACACCGACAAACACTACAATTCCAACTCCTTTTCTTTTTCTACTTCCAGATTCTCGCAACGCATCTCCACCACCTCCAAACTTTTGGATTATTAGGTTAAATGTGAACATTACTCATTTGGTAAGATCAAACCCTTGTATATGCACCATGTTTATTACTTCTGTAGTGTTGTCATTCTCCCCCGCTCCAAAAATCCTCACCACCAACCATACCTACCTCCTCGCCCAAGAATCCAAAAGTTTTCACCCATATGAACATGGCACCCATCAAGAGCGAAAAAAACACTGCTCCACTACATCTCGACCTACCCCCTCCCCCATGCCCCACACTATCACGTGTGCCGTGTTTCAACTCAGTGTATAGCATAGTAGAGTTACCCATTTGCGGAAACCCGTAGATCCGAACTTGTGCTGCCGTTTCACATGTTACAAGAACGGATGTATGGGATTCTGCCGATGTATGGCAAAAGCATCGATCGAATCCGAACAGCGCCAACCGGCCACCGTGGTGTATGGTCTCAACGAACCTGCAAACCAAGAGAAACAGACGAAGCACATCAAAAGCTCAACAGAGCTCAATTCCAAATCCTGAATGTGCAGGAATACCCGCACCTCATAGTCATAGTGTTCCAAATCATATGAGCGACACCGTATACGTTTCATTGCTCGTGTGTGTTGACTGTGTGTATGTGTGTATGTCGGTCGGTGAATGGTGATGGTGGTGATGGCAGAAATCGTTGCACCCCAGCCTCCGTGAATCCAAGTGAAGTGATAGCAGACTAGCTCGCAAGTGAATTGAACTGGAGCCAATTGCTCATTGGGTAAATCGAAAACAATGACCAATTGAAGCAATTTTTCCTAGTCCTTCCTTGAAAACATTTTCCCTTTTCCACTCCTCTCCAACCCCATCTATACTATTCATATTATTTTCATTTAGAGTAAGCAAAAATCACACACATCAAAAAAGAAAATGAGTTGAAATAAAAACAATCGAAAATAATTGGCTGTTTCACTTACTGCTGTTTTGTTTCACATCCTGATGTTACAAAAAAAAATACGAAAACAAATTGATCTCATTTCCTAGCTTTCTTATGGTTTTCTCTAACGAACATAAAAACAAAATCAAAAAACTTCTATCGATCGATGTCAAATTGGCCCGGATTGGATTGTATTGGAAGTAGTTGCTGGTTTTCTATCGTTTCCCGTTCTGTTTACTATATATATATGCAACTTTATCCGAATGTACACATATTATCTCTGTTGTAGGTGCTAGATGACTATTAAACTAAAACTAGATTTTTATTACCCAGAATAAAAACGTATCCCTCAAGATTTACCATTTCGAAAATTATTCAAAAGTGCTGGACCAAACGTCTCCATGGGATAACTACAATCGCTACTTGGAAAACTATTTTCATGGAGACGCCTGGTCCTAAATTACATGTGCACTAGAAAACAAATTAAAAGCCGTTTAGTGCCACTCAAGCGGACCTCACACGTATCACAACTGGGTACTGCAGACTCACTTAATATGCTTGTCAACTGCCAATGTGAACTGTCAAATGGGAGCCAAACATCCAAAAGCCACACATGGAGCTACTATTCTTAACTAACGTCACATTTTCATAACACATTATTGATTGTAAGTGAACTATGCTTGCTATGCTAGCACAGGTTTGATAGCTCAACTGGGTTACAATTCCATTGAAACATAAGCTGGCGAAAAAAATTATGTAAACAAACATTATGAAAGTCATGGGGGCTCCAGCAGTCCCGGCTCAGAGATTTTGGCGGAATTCAACTGATGAGCAAAAAAAAATGCTGCTAGTGAAAATATTCAATCAGTTTTCCATCGGCTTGCAAAATAAAACCGATTTACCCCGCAGTGCCCAGATTGACAATGCTCGTATTGTCAATATTTCCATCAATCACATCAATACATCATCAATCATGTTGTCAATAATTCCCCTTCATATCATCATAAAGGATGAGTCGATAATTATTGCGACACTTTATATTGATTGGTAAATCGGATGTAGTAATGATCGTAATGAAAACAAATTGTTACAGTTGAATTTAATAGCTCTGCAATTTGTACGTTTATGGCGGATCGCTTTTTTGGCCCTCTGGACGAAACTTTGACCGTCGTCCCGTGTCGACATGTTCGAATTTTTGCTTCTGGCTTGTGGTCCACTGTCATACATTCCTGAAACTTTTAGAGGACCCTTGAGACGGTCGGACATCAGTTTTCCCGTTGCCCAGGATTTTGCATGTGGATGAACAAAATCCTTTCCCGAACGGTTTGTTGATTTTCTTCCTTCTCGACCGGAATCTCACTGACAACTGCACAACTAAGCGGGTGTGGATAATACACTTTAAAGAGAAATCGGTTAAAATTTGGTTAATTTCGGTCAAGCATGAAAAAAGTTACGCAACTTTAAAAGTGTTGCAATAGTTATCGAATCACCCTCTATGTGTGTGGGGTCTACTTTAGAATAAACAAGACATCACTAATTATGGCAAAGCTTATTTCTCATCAACTGAAATACGGTACTGAGCTCTGCAAAGTATTTTCAGTCTTTTAACTTAATATCACTACGTTCGCTCTTTACAACTCAATGCTCTTATTTTTTGTTTGTTTATTAATTTATTTGATAAGGCTCAATCGAATTAACTTTACAGAGCCGAGGATTCTTGGTTACTACACACCCATTTTTTATCGCTGAAAACCAGCAATATCTTGCTGGATTTTGCCGAGCTGAAAGCCCAGCAATCTATCCAGCAAAGTGTATTTGCTGAACAACCAGCAAATTGATCCAGTGCCTATTTGACAGCACTTAACTGTTAAATCAGCAATGTTTACTGTTTTTTTCCTAAAAACGGAAAGTGAATCATTTTGTTGGAAGGATAGCAATTTTAGATTGTTTATATTTATGTTTTAATAGTTAACAAAACACATTTTATTATATATGCACTGTTTCATGTTTTCATAATACCATCGGTCAAATGAACTAAAATTTGAGTCAAAGGAGTAAATAAACTCTTGTTGAGGAACTTTTGCTGGCCTCCCCGGGTGAGTTTTTAGGTTAAAGGACTGTAAAGATAAAAATAAATAAGCTTTTCAAGTACGTCGACAAAGTATAGAATACTAGCTCTACGATTCCAGCTAAATTTACATTATCCTAATGATAACGTGCCAGCTGAACGCTTCTTAGACTGCAAAATATTCAAAACCGTGAACCAGTAATTTACCAATTAATCTGTGAAGACAGGTCTGAATTTGACATTTGATACAATTAACTGGAACATCCAGCAAAATATTTCAGACCACTGATTTTCCAGTAAAACATGATTTTGCTGGACATCATCCAGCAATTCGTTTTGCTGGAACTTAATTTCAAAATTTGGTGTGTATAAAATACATCTTAACACTATAGTCAAAAGGTACAACACAATAAACACTTTATCTTCCGCTATCCAAAAAGCCTTCGAGGGTCAGAGCTCTTCCATTACAACAATGGACGCAAAACGTGGTCAGCACTCACACACCCATCACGAAATGGTTGCTTTCCAATGGTTGCTGCTGATAAAACAGACGATCGCGTGGCACACATCAAGAGTGGCCTGCTTTTGTCGACAGCCGAGTGAATATTGATACTCTTAAATTTGATACAAAATTATATATTCGAATGAACATTTTCGAAACATCCTCTTCCTTGAAGTAGATATCAATTGATTTGTGATTATAAAGCTTAAAATTTTAATGAGTCGATAGACCTTGAGTGGAGCTAGGGCTTGTGGAGAATTGATCGTATTATGAATATTTCTCTTTTCTACTTACATCAATATTTATTGAGCTTAACGTGCTGTTCTACATGGTACACTTTTAGACTAACTGTCATAAGAGCTATTTCAAAACATTTTATTATTTTAAATTTTGAGTTTTGTGTGGTAAGTATGGGAGTCTTTTACTGCCAATCGATTTAAGTCGTGTTTTCAAGATCATCGACTTAAAAAATAGTTTATATCCCAAAGCTGGGACCCAGCTTATAAGAAATGTTTAAGATCTAGCCTAACTCAATGTTCAATTTTATTAAGGAATCTTAAAGCGTTGTAGATTTTAAGGGCTTTGAAAAGCTATAAACATGTATAAGATTACACCTTACCTGCAAAATTAAGAAGATCATAGGCTTGGTTTTTTATAGAATCACGCACTTGGAAAGTATTCACGACTATCCTGATCATATAAATAATTCAAACTTTAACAGACATAAAAAAAATAAGCATTGAAATACTTTTAAAGCATCCCTGAACTCAACATGGATTTCAAGAAATCAGGTTAAGGTTGTGTTCATTAAATACGTCGCTTCTGTGTCACGTTTTTTCTTTGGTGCGGGGTCAATAAGGCAAATTCCATTAGGAAGAGAGCCATAAGACCGTGAGCCATTAAGCTGAGAGCCATTAGGTTGAGAGCTATTTGGTCAAGAGCCATTAGGCAGAGAGAAGAGATAAAGTAGCCTACTTCTAAAATCTCTATAATAAAGAATAAAAAATTATAAATAAATAATAAAATATATAAAAAATTAGGCCGAGAGCCATTAGGTTGAATTCCATTAGGTCGAAGGCTATTAGGTCGAAGGCAACCAGGTCAAAGGCAACTAGGTCAAACGCCATTAGACCGTGAGCCATTAGGTCAAACGCCATTCGACCGAGAGCCATTAGGCTGAGAGCCATTACGCTGAGAGTTATTAGGCTCAGAGCCATTACGCTGAGAGCTATTTGGCGAAGAGCCATTAGGTCAAGAGCCATTAGATCGAAGGCCATTAGGTCGAAGACCACTAGGTTAAACGCCATTAGACCGTGAACCATTAGACCGTGAACCATTAGACCGTGAGCCATTAGGCTGAGAGCCATAAGGCCGAGAGCCATAAGGCCCAGAGTCATTAAGCTGAGAGATATAAGGCTGAGAGTCATTAGGCTGAGAGCCATTAGGCTGAGAGCCATTAGGCTGAGAGCCATTAGGCTGAGAGCCATTAGGCTAAGAGCCATTAAGCTGAAGGGCATGCACTAGTCTTTCAGTACTACTCAGCCTGCTGACCAAATATTCAAAATCATGCCATTACTACATTAAATACTTTAAATACACTCTTAATTTCAGTACATTTTTTTAATTACTCACATAATTTTATATATAAATTATTTTCAAAATAGTTGAATTAAATGTCATCACACAAATTATCGTTAATTATTTGTTTTTTTAAATACCACTGAAAGTATTTCAATTCAAATTTTTACTGTCTTCAAAGTATTTAAAATGCTACGATTTATTTTAAATATCATGCACTCATATCTGGAAGGGCGCGCTTCTCGCATTAAACTGAGAGCCATTAGGTTAAGAGCTATTTGGCCAAGAGTCATAAGGTCGAATTCCATTAGGTTGAATTCCATTAGGTCGAATTCCATTAGGTCAAATGCCAATAGGTTGAAGGCCAATAGGTCGAAGGTCACTAGCTCAAACGCCATTAGACCGTGAATCATTAGACCGTGAGCCATTAGACCGTGAGCCATTAGACCGTGAGCCATTAGACCGTGAGCCATTAGACCGTGAGCCATTGGGCCGAGTGCCATTAGACTGATAGCCATTAGACCGAGAGCCATTAGGCCGATAGCCATTAGGCCAAAAGTAATTAAGCCACGAACCATTAGACCGAGAGCCATTAGGCCGAGCGCCATTAGACCAAGAGCCATTAGGCCGAGAGCCATTAGGCCGAGAGCCATTAGAACAAGAGCCATTAGACCAAGAGCCATTAGGCCGAGAGCCATCAGGCCGAAAGCCATCAGGCCGAAAGCCATTGAAAGGTCGAAGACTAATACGTCGAAGGCCACTACGTCGAAGGCCACTACGTCGAAGGCCACTACGTCGAAGACCACTACGTCGAAGGCCGAATGCAATAAAAATCAAACATAAATTAAACAGCGTCAATTGGCAAATAATTCTAAGGAATGAAGGAAATGTCGAAACTGCTGTAGACATCTTCTACCAAATTCTATCAGGAATAATTTTGGAAGAAATACCTTTGAAGAAAAAAAGACGCTACAGAAGCACAAAAAATCCAGTCTGGTATAACAGACAAATAAAAAACTTAAAAAATCGAAAACAGAAAGCACATAAACATTACAAAAAACACAATAATAGTGAAAATTTGGTTATCTATTTGGACTTATGCGATCAACTAGATTTAGCCATCAGTAATGCATTTGAAGAATTTAATTCAAAAACTGAACTTGAAATAAAGTCCTGCCCAAAGAACTTCTTTAATTACGTAAAAACCAAATTAAAATCTGACAATTTTCCATCAATAATGCATCTTGACGAACGTGTCGGGGATAGCTCGGAAAAAAATTGTAAGCTTTTTGCAATTTTTTTTCAAGAAATCTATACGACATTTTCCGATGAAGATCGCGACCGCGATTATTTTGCATTTCATCCAGAATTTTCAAGGGACATTGGCGTCAATCAACTTCAAGTGCAGGATATTTTGCAGGCTTTAAAGAATTTAGACGCCTCAAAAGGTCCTGGACCTGACGGAATTCCTCCAGTATTTTTAAAAAGTCTAGCAATGGAACTCACTGCTCCATTGTTTTGGCTTTTTAATATGTCACTGGAATCCGGAACCTTCCCAAAAATATGGAAAAGCTCATTTTTAGTACCTATTTTTAAATCTGGCCGAAAATCTGACGTACGTAATTATCGTGGAATAGCCATTATCTCTTGCATTCCAAAGCTTTTCGAGGCAATTGTAAATGAAAAATTATTTCTTCAAACCAAAAATAGAATTACTGACATGCAACACGGCTTCTTTAAAGGACGTTCGACCTCGACAAATTTACTTGAATTTATAGACTATTCATTAAATGCAATGGATAATGGAAACCACGTAGAAGCTCTCTATACAGACTTTAGCAAGGCATTTGACCGAATTGACATACCAATGCTTCTTTTCAAATTGAAAAAAATTGGAATTGAGCCAGGACTCCTGAAATGGCTTGAATCATATTTAACTAACCGCCAACAAATAATTAAATTCAACGGAAAGAAATCGACCCCAATTCAAGTCACCTCAGGAGTCCCGCAAGGCTCTCATCTGGGACCTCTTCTTTTTATTCTGTACGTAAACGACATTTCCTTCATTCTCAAAAAAATAAAATTGCTAATCTATGCCGACGACATGAAGCTCTTTTTGGAAATAAAAAATGATGAAGACATCAATATATTCCAGAGTGAAATACACATATTCTACACATGGTGTAAAAAAAGCCTATTAGAACTGAATGTAAAAAAATGCAACTTAATATCATTTAGCAGAAAAAGAACACCATCAAACATTTCAATTGCATTAGGAAATCAGAATGTAGAAAAATGTGAAAGAGTCAGGGATTTAGGGATTATCTTAGACTCCAAACTAACTTTCATAGACCATTACAATACAATTATTCACAGGGCAAATAACATGCTAGGCTTTATCAAGCGCTTTTGCTATAACTTTCAGGACCCATACACAATTAAAACACTATATATTGCCTATGTGAGGTCAATACTGGAATATTGCAGCATTGTATGGTCTCCATTTTCAATCACGCACGAAGAAAGATTAGAATCAGTACAAAAGCAATTTCTATTATATGCCCTTCGTAAATTAGGTTGGACATCATTTCCTCTTCCATCATATGAAGCACGCTGCATGCTTATAAACATACAAACATTAAAAGAGCGTCGTGAATATGCAATGGTTTCGTTTGTAAACGATATCGTTTCGCAGCGCATTAACTCAGCAGAACTTTTATCAAAATTAAATTTTTATGTACCTACTCGACAACTCAGAAATCGAAATTTATTTGCCGTAACCCATCATCGCACAAATTATGCAAAATTTGGGCCATTAAATCGCATGATGGCGTCTTACAATCAATACTGCGAAACCATTGACTTTTCAATGTCTCGGCATAAACTAAAACAATATTTTAACTCCATACGGAATCATAACTCGTAGGAAGTAAAAATATAATAGCTGACAATATATTTTTTAATATTCTTAAGAAAAACAAATTTGTATATGTATTTGTACTAGTCTACATTGGTTGATGAAATAAATAAATAAATAAATAAATTAGGCAAAATGCAATGAGGTGAATGGGTCTTTAGGCCGACTTTTGAAAAATGATAAATTGAACTTAGTTTTTCTTGGAGCATGTAACTTTGAAAATTTGTCAGTACCTCTGTCTGAGAAAGGAAATTGAAAACATAACAAAATTATAATCTTCTTTTAAAAATATTTTGTAATTAAAAAAAAAATCTAAATAAAGTCAATTTGTCATCCCTCGATAGTGAAGGGATCATCGAATTGAAGCGAAAAGGACCAGAATTATCGACTTATATAATAAAACAATATTTATTGTTCGTTCAAAATTTTAAGAATAGTCCCGCATTATTCCATGGACTGTAATATCTGGTCTTATTTATCTATATGAATTCGAAAAATGGTTTAAAAAATTTATTTACCGAAGTTCTGAGCAGTTAATTTCAAATATTAAGTGAATACGAACAAAAACACGCAATAGTACTGTCAACTTTTAAAGTTTAATTTGTTGCATGTACGGTTCTGGTTCATGATTAGCTTTGGCCATTTTCCCCAAGGTCACCCAAAAAAAAAGCTGGATGTGTTAATTTGATTTTTTTTTTTATCAGTTCCCTAAGAGCATCAGGATCATAAATGGACGTGGCAATATCACCCTGAGCACTAAATAAAACCAGTTGATAGATAGATAGATTGATTTCCTCGAGGACAACAGAAACTCACTATGACAACCAGTTATGTTTCCAAAGTTCCTTTGATTTTAACATCAAAATTACAGAACTTACAAGCTTACAAAAGCTGATATTCCATGATTTTTCATAACTTTCAAAGTTTGCAACCTGATCATTTCACAAAACATTACATTTTTCATAAGCTTTGTATTGAAAAACTAATAAAAATATTGTAGAGGGTAATATTTTGTTCTGTAAGTATTGATCAGTGTCCTAAGTATCATTGATTGATTCTCTTCGTCGACTTTCTCTTTCGGTAATAACTAGAGCACATAACCGCTTCTTGTTGTGTTTAACATGAGCGGTTCTTTCAATGCATAATTCAGCAATTGTTTTTAACTTCCTGAATGAATTATGCATTGGCATAATTATGCCTACTTCTTTTGCCACTTATTATTTTCTCAATCTGGAACAATACAGATGCCGTATCATGAAAAGGGAACAACTATTAGAATTTCGGTCTAATGACCCATTGAGCCGTATGACTTCTGGTCTAATTGCGTTCTGTCTAATTGGATTTGACCTAGTGGCATTCGACCAAATGATCCTTCTTCTTCATCTTCTTCGAGTTTGAAGCTTATTGTTTATCGCATATTAGCTTATTATGTGCTCTCAACTTGATACACTTCCACAGTTATTAATTGAGAGCTTTCGATGCCAGTACCATTTTTGCATTAGCCTTTAATTGTGTGGCAAGTACAATGATACATTCTATGTCCAGAGAAGTCGATAAATCAAACCCGAAAAATTCCTAGACCGGATCGGGAATCGGAACCTGCCACCTCCAGTATGGTCTTGCTTTGTAGCTGCGCATTTACCGACTGAGCTAAGGGTGGCCCCTAATGATACATGAAAATTAATTCCGTGTATGATTGGGAGAAATTTTCCTGTGTTGATTTTTTAATTTAGGATATTTTCAGCTGGTTGGTTGGTTCATCTCTAGAAGTTTTATAAAAACCGAGCAATGTTTCATGAGAAATATGAAAAAAAACTGACATTCACAAACACCAGTCCAGACCAGCTAAATCGAATTAGTTGACATAATTCCAATCAAATTTTCATACTTATTCGGGCCCTCTCGAAAGGAACTAAACAATTTTATCGGATCAACTAAAACCATGATTCAGGCAGTAGAGGATTTATCCTGCATTCGTTAATACAACAACCTTCAGAAAATACAGATTGATTAAATAGCCTGCATTATGTACATATAAGTAAGTTTGGTACCATTTGTATCTACCCACAACGGTAATAAATCTTTTAAAATTAAGCATTCTGATCTCAAATATAGTTAAAATGATACCGATCTTCAGGAAAATCAAATTGCAGGTAAGTATTACAATTTCCATACATATCCAATAATGCATTCCGAGCGCATGGGAGGCCAAAGCTTTTATTTATATTATATTGAATTTCATCAACAATAGAAAAATGTATTTAGTAAAATTGGAATGGGGCGATGAGCTACGGATTCACTGTTTGTCACACTACAGTTCACTCTATCAAGTGCAACTGGCAATCTTGTTTGAACACTAGACTGATGAAAATCAGTAATCAAACGGCATTGAATCAGGGTTTGAGTATCCTCCAAAAATTTGGCCCCAGTTGGTTTGAAAACTGACTTTGCAAAAACTCATTAATGTTGATATTAAAGTTACAATATTTGTTATTGTGCTTTGAAAAAAAGTTTGATTTTTAATTGTATAAGATAATTGCACAGCAACAGCTTTGCGAAATACTTCAAACACTTAAATCATTTTCATGAAAAAAAAATATTACGATAATTATTGCAATTATTAAATTATGAATTTGTGACCTTCGTGTATGAAAATCCGGACACTTGATCCTCAAACTTAAAAAAAAAAAAAATTGATTGAAAATCAAAGCATATTCAAATATATAGTGATCCTTTAAAATAAAATCTAGAATATACATAAGGGGGTGGAACATTTTGCTTTAAGATGTTTCACATAATGGACGATTGGCATAATGGACATTGTACATAATCGACGATTCACATTAGTTCTTTACCATGTGAATGCTGGTGATAAGGAGTGATCCAGATTTTGCGAAACTGGTTAAGTATCTACATCAGGCCTGCCCAACATTTCAAAACTTGCTTTTTTAAGTAGTTGTATCTATTTTCGAAGAACATGTTTCAAGCTGCATTTTGTTTCTTTCTCATTCATGCTGGGCTGAAATTCATTATGATGACTAAAATTTGACTAGAATGATGCCATTGCTGAGATCCAGATACCACGTCCGACCCGCGGGCCACATATTGGGCAGCGCTGATCTACGTCGTGATATCTTCTTCATCTTAACGGTGCCGGTGGTGTCGTAAGTGGTAAGTGATTACCTCTCACCCCAGCAGACCTGGGTTCAACTCTAGTCGGCGCCGCCGGGATGTTCTGAGGCATAACATCTCTGATCACGCCTTCCTTCGGAAGGGAAGTAAAGCCGTTGGTCCCCGGTTCATGAGTTGATGGGTCAATAGGCAGGGTTTCTCTTATTTTCAATAATAAATATTAAAAATTTCAAACAAGTGAGGGATTACAAATTTGCACAAATAATTGTCACTGCCTAAGAATAGTCCTTTATAAGTTGTTCAAAATCAATCGTGTTAAGAATATCACATTCGATGTTCAGAAAACCAACAAATATCAGCTTATCAGCTATCAGTCCTAATCTTAGCAAATGCTACAAACTGAACAATTTCATCTGCAAGCAGGCTTGTTAAATCATGTGGATGGTAACTAGGTTCTCAGCTTCAATCCACATGTCTGTTCCCGATAAACTGCATTGATCAACAAAGACCTTGATCCTGACATAAATAGTTTGATACGCTGCACGCCTTTCTAATGCTTGAAAATAGAATGTTACAAATAGAAGTAAAACATTTTCAGAATACCCAAGCAACAATTTTGATTTTATGAGGGTTCTATAGACCATGACTTAGACTTGTAGAGTGCTATTAAACCTCTATAAAACTAGTAATGTTATTTGGGTAATGTCAATATGACATCGTTTAATTTATTGTGAATAGATTTGATGTGTCGACGACACACGATCGCACGTTCGATTTAATTGAAGTCAGATGCTGGTCACTTCTCCACAAGGATGAACCTGGATCCGCACACTTAATATGATCAATGATCATTAACCATTATGTTCATGTATTTACAAGCTATTGGATGTGCAACATAACGAGCAGCACATATCAGTGTGTGGTCAATTTTCAGCGTGTTTACGATCGCCTATGATTTTGTTTTTAATTTCTCATTTGATTGATGTATCATATGATGGGGTTTGGCCCAATAATATTCTGGATATTTTCCAAGAGAAACCCGGAACATTTCCTGGTGTGTCCTGCGTGGTTTTCGATTTGACCGTCAATGATGTTGATACTTTTTTTTTATTGTATGTATGTGTATGTGTATTCAATCTAACCCCCACTGGCCGGCAGTGGTATTATGGAAGAAATTTGCTTACAACAATCCTTGATGTTAAAATTTGAAGCAAGTTTAATCTGGGAGTTAGAAAGCAATAGCTCTACTGCAGATTCAGCAACCCATTTCAGAATGCCTGGTAATTCACGTCCATTCCGAGGTTACTTTCACATACAATAAGCCCCGCTTGTAAACACTATCGTTATCATATGAATAATGGTACTGCAAACACACTTCCAGATTTCGAAATGTGATGTTTCGAAATCTGGCGCGTATTTATATGGAAATATGCATTTTTGATTGATTATAAATCAAATGGATCGCACCAAATTCTGCCTCCAGGACCGGTTTGTTCACTCGCGGTAATCGAAATAATCTTCCGCGTTGTTTTTACAACCCAACACGACATTTTGAATCACATTCGAAGTTTTTCATTTGCACCGAATTTTTGCTTGACACCTCATTCGCGTGCATCCTCTGGAAGGCAGAACGCCAGCACCAAGAAAAGAAAAAAATACTCGGTAAGACTCTTCTTGGGAGGGAGGCAAAGCATTGATACTTTTTACCCTTCTTACAAAGAAGGGTATAGATATCACTTGAAAAACCGACTATCGATCCGAAGCCCGGAGGGCCGAGTGTCATATACCGTTCGACTCAGCTCGACGAGATCGGAACATGTTTGTGTGTGTGTGTGTGTGTACGTGTGTATGTGTGTATGTACGTGTGTATGTGTGTATGTGTGTGTGTATGTAACGAAATGAATGCGCTCACGTTTCTCAGCAACCGCTCAACCGATTTGGACAAACTCGGCGCCAAATGATAGGTCTTGGGGTCCCATTGAACGCTATTGAACGGTTTTGGAATCGGTGAACCGGTTCCGGAGATATGGCCGGAATAAGATCCGGTGAATATGGGCCTTCACGCTGGATTTAACGGAAAACGTATCAAAACCATCATGCGACACATCAAATTACTACAGAATTCAAAAATAAGATCAATGCAAGTCGTGTTAAGTGTTCCAGACCACATTGGACACACTTGGACATGTTCCGGGTACCCCGGGGAAGTTGTTTGAATATGAATTGAATTAAAACCCATTAAATCACATTAAAATACGATGATAAGGTGATTGGTAGCCTCACCAAATAGACTACACCCGGATATATTCCGGGTACCCCCAGGCAATGGCGTAGCGTCACTGGATGACACGGGGGTGGGGGGCTTGGTCACTGATAATGACAATAAAATAAATAAACTTGAATAAGTAAGAAGGGTCTGATCACACCATAGGTGGATAAATTCGGGTTTTTTTAATTATTGTCACTTTAACACTCATAACTTACTTTCACGAGAGAGGAATGGATGTTAACCACTACGCTGTGGCCATCAATATTTCCTGGTTTATTCTGCATTATTTGACAAGTTTAGTATTAGAATGTGCCTACAACAATCATTAAACATAATTTTGAGATCCTGAAATCTTCTAGGTTCTCCGAAATGTCCTGGTGTTAAGATCTAGATATTATGTAGACTCAATATGATTTGATACGCACGTTTCGGACATATTCAACACATCATCCATGTTTGAAAGCTTCAAAACTTCATGATAAAATGTGTATCATAGAATGGTTACTATGAGATATAAGAGATGAACCAGCCCAAGGCTGAAAATTATACAGGTATTCCACTAAGACGCCCACTTTCATCAGGATTCTGAAAATCTCTCTAATAAAGCAAAAAAAAAACTATGTGATATTTAATGCTTTCCAAACTATTCTAGAGATAAGATCTTCAAGTTTTACAGGCTCTATATTGAGCCAATGTTCAGAAAATGTATAATTAAGATATTTATTGCTCTTCAAAGTATTCTGGAGTCGAGATTGTGAAGATCTACAGACGCAATGAAATCTTGAACAATGTCCTGAAACTCTATATGAGTCCGTGAAGCTCTACCTATTACGTACGGTTGCTTGCTTAAATTCATCTATATCAGGTAGAAATGTTGACAGCATATTATTTATTCTCATGAGTGCCTGATCATTATAAAATGACAAGAAAGCTAATGACTTGTAGTTTGGTCTCGTGATAGTGATAGGACCTGTTTTCTCATTATCACGTGACGGCCGTGATATTTACCAGCTCTGAGCTCAAGAGACCCTTTTAACAACATGCACAGCATGGGCTGCTATCAATGAAATTTATAAAACTCTCCATACTATCCTGGAGCTAAGATCTTGAAGGCTTAATGAAAGTCTTGAACATTGTACTGCAAATCTGTATGATTTCATGAAGCTCAAAAGAGCCTCTTGACAACATGCACATCATGGAATGGTATCAAAAAGATACCAAAGCCAACAGTTTTAAAGCGGCGTAATTGCATTTGTAAACAATGGCTGTAGCCGTTGATTTCTCGAAAACAAAAGCTCACTCATGAAAATCAAAAACACCAAACACCAAAACACCAAGTTTCATGTACCAGCTAGCATTGTTGATTTGTAGCAGTTAGATTTTATTTGCAAGACGGCTAAAGCCATTGTTTACAAAAGCAATTAAGTCCTTCTGAAATGTTGTCACTGATATGCAATGCTTTCCAAACCATTCCTTCCAACCAGATCTTGGAGTTCTACAGACTCAATGAAGTCTTGAACAGTGTCCTGAACATCTTTATGAGTTCATGAAGTTCAAGAGAGCCTTTTGGCGACATACACATCATTGAATGGCATCAATAAGATATTTTTTCAACACTCTTGCGTCATTCGTCACTTGTCTGGAGATAAGATTTGAACCCATCACTTTGGCTCAAGAAAGGGGTCGTCCATTAATTATGTCACACATTTAGGGGGAGGGGAGTTTTGAAAACTGTGACGAGCCATACAAAAAAAATTAAGGGCCATACAAAAAATGTGACAAAGAGGGGAGGGGGGTTGAAAATAGGCCAAAATTGCGTGACATAATTTATGGACCATCCCAAAGTCTTTTGACAACATACACATGTTGATTTTTAATATTATTAGCTTTCCGTCCATATGCAAAATAATGCAAGTAATAACCTTTGTATACAAAACTAATGGCTAACAAGCAGTTAAACCGTTAAATGAAGGTAGATTTTATGCAACAATATTCGGATGAGCGCAAAGGAGTCGAATATTTGACGTATTACTAAAAAAACTGACCCCCTTCCACGTCGTTCAAGTTACCGTAAGATCGGTTACCAAATTTAATGTTAACTCTTTTTACCCAACAAACAACTTAAGCTTCAGACTAGTTGACAGAGGTAAATATTAGCAGTATAAGCCAATTTTTAGCTGTACAAGCTAATATGCAGCAAAAATTTTTAATTGGATAGGCATAACCGTAAGGGTTGTCCCGAATGTAAATTGTTATTAAATTTTTTATCAGTCTGTATTTTATAATTTTAGTGATCGCGTATTACCGCTCTATTAGACATTTGCAAGCTTATACTAAAGACTGGAATGCGCGAAAATCCCAAGCAACACACATGTTATATAACAGTTTATATAACCTTTATATAACTGAATTTGATTGTAAAGAAGTTTACTCAACATAAATGCACGAAACTGTGTTACTTGGTATTGGTCGACAAAAAAATCATTCCTTTCAGTCAAAATTCATATCACAAAAATCAAAGGAAAAAATGTTCGTTTATTCTTTAGGTTTGCCAAATTCGAACTGCCGTGCCTTCCGTCTAACCCCTTCCATTAAATTTTGCACAGTGGTCTCATCGACCTTATTTTCCGCCAAACGCTAGATAGATTTAAACTGCTGCTCGTTTTCCATAGATTTATGTTTTTTTTTTTAATTTCATTTGACCAAGGCCCAATACCGTTTGATAGGGCGGAGTTCTGGGCTGTTGGAAGGGTTGTGGTCTTTGGGCACCACAACCACGTTGTTTGCATCGTACCACTCGATTGCTTTTTTCCCATAGTGGCAGCTCGCCAAGTCCGGCCAGAACAGAACAGGTCTATTATGTTGCTTTAAGAATGGTAGCAGCCGCTTTTCCAGGCACTTCTGGACGTAGATCTCATGATTGATGGTCTCCGTAGTAATGGAAATGCCGCTTTTTAGACCACACGAGCATATAGTCTACCAGACGAAATATTTTTTCGGGAACTTCGATAGTTTAATGGTTTTGAAAATTTCAGCCACCTTCTCTATTCCTGATGCGGTATAAAACTTCTGTCCCAGAAGCTACTTGAAATCCGCCTTCACATAAGTTTCATCGTCCATGACGACACAGTCAAACTTTGTGAGCAGATTCGTATACAGCTTTCGGGACCTCTGCTTTGCCGACGTGTTTTGTTTGTAATCTCGGTTCGCCACCTTCACCTTCTTAAACGTCGACAACGCGGCTCGTTTCTTGGCCCGCTGCACAGTAGTATGGGAGACATTGAGCTTGCCAGCGACGTCCCGTATGGAGAGGTTAGGATTCCGTTTATATTTCACCGCCACCTTCTTCGTCGTCGCTGCCACGTTCGGATTACGATTGCCGCCGCTTCCAGGCTTCCTGGCGGTCAACAGACGCTCCCCGAACACTTTTAAAACGTTTGTCACGGTCGATTTGGCCACATCCAGCAATTTTGCCAACTTGGCGTGTGAGAACGTCGGATTCTCTTGCTGCGCGAGCAAAATTTTGACACGCTGCTCTTCTTGCTTGGACGTCATTTTGAAAACTGGAGAGCAAACGGTGAAAACTCATCATAGCAATCATTGTATATACACTCAACTTCCAAATGAAGCATTTCAGGTTTTTTATGCATTTTTAACAGAAATACACCAATTTGAAGTTGACCAATTTTTTTGGCGTTTCAGACTTTATAAGCTTTCAGGAACATCTTCAAACATAGGAAAAGATCTGTTCAATTTAAATAAAAGTGACATTGAATTTATTATTGTTTTTTACCGAAATCGGTAGCTGGCCGACTCTACTAACTGTATCTCGGTAAGTATATTGTTCAGAGAACTGATTGTCTGGGGTTATGGTCTTCGTTTAAATGGTCTACTACCGATGGCCGAACACGAATCACTAATCGGAGTGTGTCAGGCTACTCCAGGTTACGAAAATCAACGATGTTCACCTGCTGATCCTTATTGTGGCATTGAACTAAAGAATTTGCATGCATCTTGGCAATCTATTTACATGCATAATTTTTGTTTTCCGCTACGGGAGGATAAAAATCACTCGATCCTTGTAATTTACAAACCTGCCCTAAAGGCTGTCAGCATCGATTTCATTAGAATGCCACCAAAAATCAACACGAAACTAACGATTTAAAATTGGTTAATTATTTGACTGTTCATTGTTCCCAAGAAGTGCTGAGATTGTCATTGATAGACTTTCGCACGATATTGACAACATTGTTTTTCACATAGTCACCGACAGCCTTGATCCTCAAAAAAAAACCTTCGTCGAAATCTCATTCATTTTTTAGTCAATGACAAAGATTCACCTTAGCCGGTGCCGGTGGTGTAGTAGTAAGCGTGACTGCTTTATCACCCCAATGGGTCTGGGTTCAATCCCAGCCGAGGTCGGTGGGATTTTCCTGAGGCATAAAAATCTCTGGTTACGTCTTACTTCGGAAGGGAAGTAAAGCCGTTGGTCCCAGCCCATGTATTTTTTAATGGATGAGATATCCTACGCAGGTGTCTTCCTGCACATTCGATTGCCGCCAATGCACACTGGGCAAAAATTTACAAAACCGCGACTAAATTGAATATCTCGGCTGCCAAACGGTTTCAGTCAACATGTTATACATATTCTCAAAGGAAAAATTTTGCTGAATCGATTGGCGGTGGTCTCGTTGGCCGGAGAATTTTGCGTACCGAGATCAACCCGAATCCCCGGTAAAGTAGGAAATGCCAATATCTATCGACATAATTTTACACTTTACTTAACTTATATTACTGGAAATAAATAGTACTAAGTATATATGGTGTAAAGGCACCAAATATCAGACACCAAATAACTTTATCCGTCCATTCAGATTATCCGGGAAATTAGAATATGGCCACTATACCCCAAAATATAGTTTCCATATAAAATTCGCTTTGATCTCATGATTCTGAACAAACATAAAAAAATTCACATGGTTCTAGAACAATTTTTATAATGTGGCCACTTTATCGATCAATCCAGATTATCCGGAGAACTAGAATATAGCCACTATACCCCAAAATATAGTTTCCATATTAAATACGCTTTGATCTCTTGATTCTGAATAACATAGAAAAAATCGCAAGGCTCTAGGATCATTTTTATAATGTGACCACTTTATCGGTCAATCCAGATTATCCGGAGAACCAGAATATGGCCACTATACCCCAAAATATAGTTTCCATATAAAATACGCTTTGATCTCTTGATTATGAACATCATAGAAAAAATCGAAATGTTCTAGGACAATTTTTATAATGTGGCCGCTTTATCGGTCGTTCCGGATCCTTCCTTAGGCCAGTAGAGTTTACTTGAGAGCGTATTTGGTGTCTTCACACCATATATACTTAGTACTATCAATTTCCAGTAATATACGTTAAGTAAAGTGTAAAATTATGTCGATAAATAGTGGCATTTCCTACTTTACCGGGGATTCGGGTTGATCCCGGTCCTCTATCTCGGTACGCAAAAGTCTCCGGTCAATGAGCCACCACCAATCGGTTCAGCAGAATTTTTCCTTTGAGAATATGTATAATATGTTGACTGAAACCGTTTGGCAGCGGAGATATTCAATTTAGTCGCGGTTTTGTCAATTTTTGCCCACTGTGCAATGGATGGCAATCGATGTCCTTCGGTGATTGGCACTAGATTGCGGAACAGAAACCGACGTTAAATAAAGGGAAAAAAAGAAGAAGAAAGATTCACCTGGTAACAAAAAATGTAATATCGTGCATTCTGTGTCACAGTATTGTTATCCAAGCAGTTTATGGCGTAGATGCTTGCAGAATTGTCAATATCGCCGTGTATTGTCGAGGTTTTGCAACACTGGAACGTACATCTATCATCACACCCCATTCTCGTACTGGAATCTGTTTCTGTTTTTATTCGTCTTATAAGTCTATAATGCCACTTCGCGTTTCCAAATGTAATCTGGACCAGGATCGTCATCTTTCTTCCTCGAGGCTTTTTACGCGAGCGTTTTGGCGGCACTCAACTTAGAGTCCTAGAAACAGTTCCAAATTTGTTAAACCCGATATACATTTGTGCTGATTGATTAGTACTGGTTAGTTTGTCGCTCACAATAATGGTTGTTAGTATTATGTAAACAGTTTTCTGCAGCTGATTGACATTGGCGTTGACTAAAGTGGGGCAAGAGCATGCAGGCGGCAAAAGTACGCGCTGGTCCGAAAGGCAGGTAAACGAAATTATAAACCAAGTATTATGAATTGGATTGAAGCCTCTAGCCTCTACTGAAAACAAGCTTTCACGGAGAAAGAATACTACCCAAAATTTGAGTTCTTTTTACTTAATATTGACTTCAGCCTCTCACTTGCACTCGTTATTGTTGTCAAAAAAGGAACAAGAGATTCGACCCAACGATATAGTTTAGCCCATTAAATTTCTTTTGAGTAAATTGCATAATCTCAAATTTACGTGAATTAAACTTAATTTTGAGAAGAATATACCTAAAAGTAGAAATTTATTTTGCTCGTGTTAAATGGAAACTACTAGGGTAATTAATTCTGGTTGGACCTATCCAAAAACTGATGATGGTTGGACCTATTTTATCAATCGCTAGTTTAGTCAATCTTCGCACATATTTTTTTTTTCAAAGATCGCTTTACTATCACAAACAACTCTTCTTCTTCAATTTGCATGTATGTTTTATTGAAAAAACTTGCTATATGCGATTTTCTCAAATTTGGCTTATTAGGCTGAACCCCGGAATTGAGGGACAAGTATTTAATTTTGGGTATTATTTCATCTCCGTGTACTAGAGAAATATTGTGAATTTTGAATAATCCACCAAAAAGTAAGCTCTAGAAGTATGAATTTTTCGATATATGCATGTGGATAAAATTATAATTTTTAGGAAGCGGTATTACGATATCATAGATGAAGATTAAGTATTCCAGTATAATGATTCATCTATATGCTGGCATTTTATGGTATGTATCAGCAGACGATATAGTAAAGACTTAATTTATGGGAGACTCTTTCCATTATTGACTTCGAGTGGGGCAAGAGTACGAATGTTTTTTATCTGAAATTAGTATGCTTTAGTGAAATAATATTTCATCAGATTTGTAAGATTTTATACTAATTTCCACAGCTAAAAAACTTCCACCTTTTAACAAGTGAACAAAGAAATCAGATGAGTGAATTCAAATAATATGTGCGTGCAGATGACGAACTATGGTTCAATTTTAAATTTTCATTCATTTAGAAAGCATTCATGCAATTAAAATATACTATTTTGAAACATATAATCAAATGCGTACTCTTGCCCCACCGGCGAGGCAAAGGTACACAGTCGGAACCCTTTTACTCAATTTCTGGTAGAAATTTGCCAGTTTTCAACTCCCCAATGTTTTCTCGCTTTGTATTGAAGTCCTCATCAACTGTGTCAGTTTTGAATGAACTTGGATGCGATCTGGATAATTCTCATGTTTTTTTTTCACATGGAACTGATATCCGTGTATCGACAGAGTATGTAATTGATACACAGTGATTTTTTTTTCCGTAGCATAAGTAACAACAAAATCCCTAAATGAGCTAGTATTTGCAGCGTGCTGTGAACGTTCTGGCATGGCATAGAAATTTTAAGTAAATCTCTATCATTGCCTTCTCATCTGCTGGTAATGACATAAGTACCTCTGGCTAAATTGCGTGAGATCTTTCAATAACAATTAAATTGGCTAGCTCGGTTTCCAACAAACACACTTCTCATTGAACCGCGAATGACTCTTATTTGCAGTACACAGCAAAAAAATAATTTTGATATCACGTCAAAGTGGATGCACTATAATCATGCCGAAAATATGGTGTAATATTACTTGCTAAAAAGGACAAATTTTATCATTAATACAGTGCATGAACTGACATTACGCTGCTTTTACTGCATTTGTTTATTTATGTGGTCATAAAAATTACATGAAATTTTCGACATGATTGTAGTGCATCCACTTTGATGTGATATCAAAATTATTTTTTTGCTGTGTAGCTGTTCTGACAAAATATGTCCCGAATAGTACACCGAACCCCCTAATTCACAACAACCCATGACGACCAGCTAGTTTTCGAATCCTGATTAAGCAAACGTCAACACTGATAACTTATTTATTACAGAAAAATTCAGTAGTTTTATAAGTTCCTCCAGCCAACCTGAGGACAGATTAGAAATTTTAATTTTCTTTCTCATGACTATTTCACAAAAGCTGTTTACAGTTAATAGTCCAAAAATAGTAACAGTTATGGCATTTGTTAGTTCACACTTTGATGATGTTTCAAAAACATGGCAGCGTATCAGCCAGCAGGAAGATTTTTGCAATATACACATGTAAATTTTCGATGAATCACTAGTCTCATTTTTTATTTTCCATGATTTGTTTTCCGTCGATTTTGTTTTCCGTACTGAGTACCAATGCTACCGAGGCCAGAGAGGCAGCTCCCACACCTAGACCCTACCTATCGACCCATCAAACTCATGGACAGGGGACCAACCAACAATCAATACGAAACTAACGATTTCAAATTAGCTCACTGCTTGACTAGCCTATTGGTCCTAAGCAAATCGACTAACGTACCCCATTCTATTATAAATTCCAGTACTACACTATGTTTGTTTTGATTCGCTATGAAAGTTTGACAGATAAAATGAGGGGTTAGTGGATTTTCCTATGTTTCGAGGGGTGAATTGATTAGCTTGGGACCGAAGATAGTACCAGAGCTGAGCCAAAAAGTTGAGCTCGTTTCTTCGGGACCTTCTGGTCTTAGAGTTACCTCTATGGACCAACGGCTCTGAAGGAAGGCGTGGTCAGAGATTGTATGCCTCAGAACATCTCGGTGGCACTGACTTGGATTGAACCCAGGTCTTCTGGGGCGAGAGGCCATCACGCTCACCACTACACCACCGGCACCGCTTAATCTGCTTTTATTATAAATGTTATATTCAGATATGGAATGCAGGCCACTGAAATGGCCTATACCAGCAACAAAGTTTGACAGTACCGGGCTCAAATAATTTACTTTGCTCTTTGCTCTTTGGACACGCTGTCACGAATGACGTAGCTTACTTCTCCACAGCAAACAACAAGTAGTAGTTTCAGCTTCGTGCATTCACAAAAACCTTGATATTTTGGCTTGTGAAATTGTGATGTGTAATCACCTTAATGGGATCGGTCGGTCGGTCTCTGATCCGCAATCTAGTGCCAATCACCGACGGACATCGATTGCCATCCATTGACGGCAATCGAATGTGCAGGAAGGCAGCTTCTACACCTGCGTAGGATATCGCACCCATTCAACACACATGGGCCGGGACCAACGGCTTTACTTCCCTTCCGAAGGAAGAGATGAGCAGAGATTTTTATGCCTCAGAAAAATCCCACCGACCTCGGCTGGGATTGAACCCAGACCCATTGGGGTGTTAGAAAGCAGTCACGCTTACCACTACACCACTGGCGCCGGCTATTGATATTACTTATCCAAGCTCAATTGATTTTAAATCAGGTTCTGTTCATTCTCCCAAAATTTCAGTTTAATTGGATGCGAACTCATACTGCACTGGCCCTTTGAAGTTTATATGGGAATTACTATGGGAAAAATGAACTTTCTGTTCTCATCGTTCTAGCCTTTCGCTATGATGATCAACGGAAAAAAAATTACCAGCTGCGACTTTTGTGAAGTTTGTATTTTAATTGAACGTCAGGATAACTATTTAAGAACGTTTTCTCTTATTAAAAGTGTTATACAAGTTGTTACGTCTAATCGTCTTGTTGTCTTCAGTGATCAATTGGCTAAATTTGGTGAGTTCGTTCCTTTTTATATTTTTTTATCTTTTCAATTCAGTACCGATGGTGGATCAAATTGTCTTGTTGCGTTACTGGAATGGAATTTTTCACCTATCCTACACCCGTTATGAAATTGTATATTGCATATTTCATATAGAAAATAACGTCACGTGAAAGTGGAACATGATGAAGGCCTAAGTGCTTTTTCGTAGTTTTTAGTTTTCGGATTTGAAAGATCGTGTCTTGTAGTGGCTTGCTTACTTTGCAGAAAAACGCAGTCCCAGGAACATTCATATTAAAGAGATTTATTGTCAAATCGCTTGTTTATTGTGTATTTTGTGAAACTTTTCGTCGTCGTCGGTACCGAGTTTGAATGGTTACTACAACTCAAATAGCGGAATCTAATGATATGAAGAGCTCGGTGGCCTTAGAGTGACTGTTTTTGCTTACTGAGTAGAAAAATTTTGAGAGTCTAATATCAGACCCATCCACATTCCAAATCTTGAATCATTGTATTTGTTAATATGACTTCATGGCAATAACAGCAATTCGATTATTGAAATCGGCCTAGTAGCAAACGTTATTGCTTACTGAGTAGAAGTGGGTTCAATCCCAAGCTCGTTCGCGTTATATGATCGTTAGGACATCAATTCAGCTTATCGTTTACCAAAACGAACCCTGGTGCAAACCTTTTATCCCAGTGATTCCTCTTGGAAAAGGTGTTCTCGGCTTCCATCAAAGCGAGTATCACGTGAACATATTCCTACCCAAACCTTTCTTGACCGCCGTGCGGGCACGGCCTAGTTTGGGATCACCAGTTTTTACACACTGAGGATGATTGGTTCTCTGTGTAATTACAGCTGATCTGGCAATAACAGAGTGGGTGGTCAATCAATCGTCTTGTTGTCTGTCTTCGGTGCACTTATTTCTTATCACTAGCGTTGAAAAATACCACCAAAATGTTATTACCGGTACCGTGGAGGAGACCCTTAGTTCGGACACATGTACTATTTGTTCTTGGATAAATGAACACTCGCGTTGAAATATAGAAAACGAACACTTTATTGACCGACGGAGTTCGATTGCAAAACTGTTTTATTTGCTGATATTAGGGGCACGATCGAAAGCTAACTAACAGTGCCCTGGTATATAAAAACAATACCTAGGGTCAGTGATGAATATGAAAACAACGAGAACTACCGATCGCGTACGATCAGTCCTATCCTCATCTAACTTGCGCCCTAGATAGTAATAAGGAAAACTGATAACGATCGCTGTAAAAGAGAATGGGAATACTACTGTTTCATTGCTGTGGAACATGTCCGGGTTGCTAGTATTGCTGGTTTCTACTAATTCTCAACACAATACATGCTCCGAAGGCACCAAAGCAATTTGACGTGCACTTTTATCACACTTTGGAGAAAGCCTGTTACAGATGAAATCAGCAATAATTACGAAGATGATATTCTTTGGACATACAGGAAACACTGGTGTGCTTGGCGTGAATAATAGGGAAATAATATCCAGGCTACTATGTCATAAAAGCAAGATGCAGTGTTGCCCTGAAAGCAGTTGATTGATCATAGTTTCAAAAAGAATAAATAAGGGAAATGGATGTAATTTCGGCCTAAATGCTCCTAATTTGAGCCCATACATAAATTCAGAAATCAACTAAATTTTCAATAGCGACCAAAACTATCCATTAGTACCGTCCCAATGACGCGTTCATCTAGCTTAAATTGATAAATTGCAGATTTTTAGCGATGGGCCCAATCTTAGATCCATAGGCCAACATTACAGCCATTTCCCTTACGTAATTATCATCAGCTTCAATCAAAAAGTGTTCTTGACCAAAGTTCTAGCCGATAAAATTTCACATAAAAGTAGATAGCAAGCTTTTCCTAAAATCATTATGGCGAAGTGCTATGAGAGTGGTGCCTGTGGTGAAGCGGTAAGCGTGATTGCCTCTCACCCCAGCAGGCCTGGGTTCAATCCCAGTCGGCGCCGCCGGGATGTTCTGAGGCATAACATCTCTGATCACGCCTTCCTTCGGATGGGAAGTAAAGCCGTTGGTCCCCGGTTCATGAGTTGATGGGTCGATAGGTAGGGTCCAGGTGTGGGAGCTGCCTCCCTGGCGTCGGTAGCATTGAGCTCAGCACGGAAAACAAGATCGACGGAAAACAAATCAAGGAAAAAAAAATCTCTAAGGGGTTATCAATTTTGGCCAGCTAGTTTCCTTATCTTCCCCACTGTACACTGAATTCAGATCACCGAAATTGGTAAAATTGTACCGGGCTTTACAGCTGAAAAATTCGGTAAAATTTCGAATGAACGTTACACGTAAGAAATCAGTAAAATCAACCAATTTAATGTCTATCATTAAATGGCGTTCCGTAGTTAAAATATTACAGAAAAGCGGGTGCCAGTATGTAGACAGACCTACGACTATCCTACGACTGAAAACAACCTTCAATTTCGAATTATCGTTTAACTTTTGTATAGCTACAACGCATGACATTTCATAGCTATACCATTTAGATACGACAATCTAGTTCCCAATACATAGGAAGATCAACTAACTGCTTCTAATGCAACGTACAAGCGATAATAACACAGCTTCTTACACGTTGAGGTAGTTGGTTGTATAGTATTGAGTGCTTCGAAACCTACTATGCAATCTGCTAGCTTGACGTGTGGGCAAGCATATCATCGGGTATCGCTCCTAACCGAAATTGTAGAAAAGTGTTAACGAAGAGTTCTTTCAACCAAAAGTGCCTTTTTTGCCTCCTTGACATTCCCTCTCATTTCATTAATTATTTATCGTAGACAATTTTGTTTGTTAACGATCATTCTCATAAAGTTTAGTGTTATTGTTTAGTTTTGTTTCTGCTGATTCCCTGAGACCCTAACTTGTGACTATAGTTGAAGTTTCACAAGTTTTGATCTCCGGTATTAGCGGTCGAGATTCATCGTGGATGGTGGATGATCCTCCTGAGATGACGCTCACTTTCCTCGCCAACGATAAACTGGTAAGTACTATACATCAATCCACGGATCCTCGCCAGCCGATCAACGGCGTGCAGCATTCCAAAGCCGAATCTCTTTTAACCTCATTATTTTTAACAACCAACGGATCGCACACGCATCGCACCACACCAAAGAACTCGGGAAATCGATGCCGGCAACGACGACGACGGCGAGGACGACGCGTATTAATCCATTAATGGAACCGGCTTGGCGGGTTTGCTCCGCTCGCGCTGGCTGGTGATCATGCAGGGGCAAGGGCGGTAAGGATGGGTTTGAGTTTCACGCAGGACGACAACGTGGGGCACAACATCGGGGCTGATGGCCATGTGCACCAGAGCGGGACGGCAGCACGCAGCAACAGTGTGCCAAGTCAAGATACAAGCCAAGTTTTTTTTTATTTTTTTCGTTATCTCACCATTTTGCCCTCCTCGGAACAGACAGCTCAATGCGATACGCATGATACGGGGCGAACAAAAATTGGAAAATTAAGAGTGAAAAAAAAATAACAATCCAAAGGCGGTTTTATCCGCTTGCCAGGTTTATTTTTTTACAAGGCTTCACTTTTCTTAAAATAAAGTTTCGTTGACGATGAAAAGACCGTTCGAACATAAGTGCCGGTTTTGAGACAATGGATTCAAGCTGAGCCGGTAGAAGGTAAAATGGAGCCCAGTCCAGTTGGGTGGTTTTTGAGAATCGAAGGACCGATACTCCTGCTGAGCATATTGAGGATTGAAGCACTACAAATATTGAACACGTGTTGAGTCTAAAGTTTAATATTGCAGCTAATGGTTATCCTGGAGATCATACGGTCTTCGATCAAGCGAGTTGGTATCACTATATAAGTTCCTGCCAACACCACACTAATCACCACCACATCAGCTTAATAAGATATGCTATCCACGAAAGTTTTGCGTAAAATGGAAGTCCCATCATGCTTGGATAGGAGACATTAGGCTATTCACCTCCGAATCAATGGGATTGAGGACCACCGGGATGGTGGTAGATAAAGCCACCAATTAGAGATAGACATGACCGTTCTTTATACCTTTTTTTTCTTGATTTGATTTCCGTCGATCTTGTTTTCCGTACAGAGTACCTATGCTACGACGCCAGGGAAGCAGCTCCTATGCCTGGACCCTACCTATCGACCCATCAACTCATGGACAGGGTCCAACGGCTTTACTTCTCTTCCGAAGAAATCCCTACTGCACCGACTGAGAACCCAGGCCCTTTGGAGTGAAAAGCAATCACGCTTACCACTGCACCACCGGCGCTACTTTCTGTATACTGAACGATTAAAAATTGTTCGATTCACTGGAAAAAAATACTTAACAAAGTTTTTTCGATCTTTCAGAAAATGATTTTTTGTAGGCATTTGAGTCATTCCATCTCAAGTGACCAACCCAGTTGTATCGACCCTCTCCGATTTGTACCAAACTTGGTGAAATAACTTAGTATGGACCAATATTGAAAAATCCAAAGTCTTAAACCAATCCAAAGTCTTAAGCCAATGGGCCCCGCCCAGTTTGAGCTATATTTCACGTCTGTTATTACTCAAATTTATGTAAAAAATGACGTTCGTATATGTCACTCTCAGAGCACCTAAATTTACATGAATTTTTCTAAGCACTTCCATTGAAAACTCAGTGTTTACAAAAACGCAAATGGGACCGACTTTCCATGAGCGGCAGTACATCTCTGCAACCATCATCCTGCAAGTATCTAGACAGAAAACCTTAGTTTCACGTACCCACTTACAAATTGTAGATGTCTCCACCGTAAGTAAACAATGGGGTCAGCTATCCTTTATGGCACATCTTTTTTTTCACATCAGAAAACATGGTTTTGTTTCACTTAATGTGGACGTCGAAAGCAAGCTAAGAATAAATTTTGTGTGAGACTTATTGCTGTTTTCCTTATATCTTGGATCTTGAAATCAAAATTATTATTTTTTTCCTTTATTTTGTTTCGGTCGATCTTTATCGTTTTCCGTTCTGAGCACCAATGCTACCGACACCAGGGAGGCGAGCATACCTATCAACCCATCAGCTCATGAACCGGGGACCAACGGCTTTACTTCCCTTCCCAAGGAAGGCATAATCAGAGATGTTATGCCTCTGAACATCCCGGCGTCCCCGACTGGGATTGAACACAGTCATACTGGGGTGAGAGGTAATCACGCTTACCACTACACCACCGGCGTTGCTAAAATTAATTATTTGGCATTGGTTTAAATTCAATTCAGGTCTTGTTTATTCCCCGGGGGTATCTGGAATATGCCCGCAACTGACCAATATGGTCCGCGGTGCTCGAAATGGCCACAATTGATTTGATCATCATATTTTGAAGTAATTTGTTTTGTCACGTGATAGGTTGTATCCCTTACTGTGGAAACCCGAATATTGCTCAGGGTGAGAATTTTCCACACTTACTAAATTTAGTACCATGGCTCACATTCCCCGGAACATGTTCCTGTCACATTTCCAGCACCAGTTGACCGATTGTTCTATGAGCAATATGATACTTTTCATTTGGTGGTTGTTGCGTGCAATTCGCATTAGTTATTACCGAGAAATACGACTTAGTTCCCAAAATCCATGTTTTTCGGAACTTGTCCCGCCCATATCTCCAGAAATAGTAGACCGACTCTAAGCTTGTTCAACAGTATTCAATGTTATCATAATACCTTTTGACGTAGGACTACGTCTGTGATTTCTATGTAAAAACCGAAAATGGATCATGTAACAAAATTATGAAAATTTTGAAAATTAATAACGCAGCTGCCCCTGGACCAATTTCAACCATTTAATTCTGACTCATGCCGGAAAATTGTAAATGGCCTTTTTAATTGTGCAGTGATCCAAACTGTAATTTATTTATTTATTTATTTTTTTCATTTCGTTTATTTGGCAGGCTCAAATGTTATAAAAATAACTTAACGGAGCCGAGTAACATGGAATACCAATTTTAGTACTCAAAATACAAAAAAATATACAAATGCATTTCATTATAGGTTTTTCCTGGGTGGAGATCGAAGCGGCCACAATTTTTCTCCCGTGCACGCAACTTTTTTCTTTCCCGAATTTGTTCCTCATTTTCATTGAACCCAAATCGTGATCGCTGCTGCTGCTTCTGAACGTCGATTCCCGTTGCATGCTCTCCGCTACTCTCGTCGGTCGTCGGGGTTGTAGCGTCCAATTCGTTATTTTCATTCAACATCCCGTGTCCGTTTCCTGATCGCTAATTACTAACGACACACCTTCCACCACTACACAGAAAAAAAATCTGAATTTTACCTATCGCGTAAAATCTCCCTTCGTTTAATTTTGAGCTATACTTGGCATAAACAGCGAAATCGTTTACAAGCTTGCATACAATATTGCTAATTTATGCGATATTGTGCTTAAATTTACACGAAATATCGCGTAAATTTATGCCAAATCTAGCGTTAATGTTATGTGTGAACGGTGTCCACCAGCATACGTACTGCTGCTGTTTTGTTTTCTTTCACTTTGCTGCTTTCCTTTTTCATTAAGTTGCTTCTCCGGTTCCTTCCGAGCCTTCCGCTTGGGGCAGGAAAGCTTCTGGTGTCCGTCCGCCTCACACAGAAAACATTTATCTTTGTTGCCATCATAACATATATTTCCTTTGCGATTGAAGAAATGTAATAACGTGGGGATTTCCTTCTTCACGTCCATATATACACCGCGTATCCCTGTATATATCCCTGTATAAAGCACAGATCAGTGGGAAATTTTGAACGGTGCCGGTGGTGTAGTGGTAAGCGTGATTACCTCTCACCCCAGCAGGCCTGGGTTCAATCCCAGTCGGCGCCGCCGGGATGTTCTGAGGCATAACATCGCTGATCACGCCTTCCTTCGGATGGGAAGTAAAGCCGTTGGTCCCCGGTTCATGAGTTGATGGGTCGATAGGTACGGTTAAGGTGTGGGAGCTGCCTTCCTGGCGTCGGTAGCATTGGTGCTCAGCACGGAAAACAAGATCGACGGAAAACAAATCAAGGAAAAAAAAAAAAAGTGGGAAATTTCTCCCGGATGATGCGTTTAATTTTTCCATATTTCCCCAGCACTTTATCCAGCTCGTTGACGGGTACCTCTGGTGGCAAGTCATACACACACACACATATATTGGATGAATTCACCAGCATGCAACAAGTTCCATTCGCATAATGGAAGATTAAATCTTCCGAATTGTATGTCAGAGCATTCTCCAATTTGAACTTCATGAAGACTCCCCTTTCCTCACCAATGCGATAAATAACTACCATTCAGCCGGATCCGTCTCGAGTGCTTTGGCGAAATTTACAATCTCTCCGATGTTTGGTTTAGCATAACCATTACACTGATGCAAAATTTGAAATTTTCACTCCACAGTGCTCAAACGGCTTCAAATCAGGTTCTGATTAGCCTCCCAAAATTTAAACTCATTTGGAAAGAAACTGACTTGGCACAAATCATTCGAAGTTTATATGGAAATTACTATGGGAAAACTAAACTTTTTGTTCATTGTCTTCTACCCATTTTCCATACTGCTTTTTCGAAAAGTTCTATAACTATTCTTACGGAAATTTTTCTAAGCTTCAACTTTGCAGAATATTGTTTTTCAGCGAAATGTCAAATTAAATTGTTATTAATTGTTTAAGAGATTGATAATCTTATGGCATGATTAAGCAGCTGTTCTGTTAGCAACACTGTATTCTGCAGTGTGACATAGTAGCCATGATCTTTGTGCTCTATTCTTCTCACCTGAAACACCAATGTTGCCTGCTGAACAGTTGAATGAGCATAATCATAAGACATCAGTGATTTGAATCATTAATAACTTTTGTTCCGTGCATGTGATTGAAAAGTGGTTTTCAACAAAGTTGTAGCTGAAAAAATTTGCTACAATCACTTCTATGATTTTTAAAAGCACAGTGATGTGGTGAATTGTTAGATAGATATGAACAAAAACATAAGTTTTCCCATATAATTCCCATATAAATTTGAAACGGTTTGTGCCAAGTCAGTTTTTTACTAAAGTAGTTCAAATTTTGGGAGGCTAAGCAGGGCCCAATTTGGAACCGTTTGAGCACTGTGGACCGAAAATTTCAAATTTTGCATCAGTCTAATAACCATGGCTGAAACTAAACTTGATGGTGTTTTTCACAAATCTTGCACCGTAGCAACACAAGGCACCGAACTGCTAGCAACGAACAAAGAGCAACTATATAATAACGAGTCTCACACCGATATAAAAAAAAACTGACTGCTGCTGTAGACAGCTGTGAATCAACTGATAAGATTTATTGATCTAGATAAAAATAATTTGTCCAGAATAGATCAGAAACGAACTAATTCATAACTTTTGCATGCGGGTTCATGGCTTAGCTAAATATTTCCCGCAAACACGGAGCCAGATGTCAGTAAAGTGTTTTGGTCAGAAATTTTATTGCTTTTGCCATGGTCATTAATTTCGGTTTGTCGGTGATATTTCTATGCATCAATAGCGATGCTGATGAAAAAAAAGTGGTCAGTCAAGCATTGTCCGATGTACAAATAAAAAGTGATAATTTAAACACTGTTTTCATAAAATAAACGTTCTTCCCAAACCCAGTCGTCATAATCGAGTACCACTTGATTGCACATCATTCTGCTTTAACCTGGAAAGATGCAAAATAGCGCTGCTATCTAGCCTCAACTCATCAAACCAATCCCACCAAGGTGGTCATTCTTTAAAACAGGCTTGTTGGAACTTTATTCGAACTTTATGCAACTTGAAGGTTCTGTCCGAACTTTATTTGAACTTTATGAAACTTGAAAGTGAGTTTTATCGTTGAATGCAAAACTTTTGGTTGCATGGGCACATTCATTAGGATTCTGCAATACTGTTTAAGGATTGCTTTTATTTATTTTTTTCAGTACAGAACAGTGAAAAAGTAAACAAATTTTAGATTTTACCTCTCAGAATTCCATGAAACTTCTCATAATCTATGATTTTCAAAAAATCATAGCTCAAAACGGGCTCGTCTAATCAAAACTTCGTCTGAGCCAAAGTCTTACAACTAGATTGTCCTTCAGAATAAAATACATTGTGAAAAAATCACGATTTTTCATCAAAAAATGGTCTATGGTTTTTCAAAATCTTGTAAAAAATGGACACAATGGTCACTTTAAAATTTGCAAAAATCGTAGAACATCAACTTTTTGAACTTTTTTTTTCACTAAAAATTGTTATTGTTTCGTATGCAGAAAAATATTGATTAGCCAAAACAATCGTTCCTATGCAAAAATTACACGAATATTGAAAAAGGGATCTAACATTATTCTTAAAGCTGATGTTCTACGATTTTTATCAATTTTTAAGTGTCCAAATCTGTGATTTGTTTTTTCGTGCCAATCCGATATTCTACCATTTTATCTAAGACGTGATTTCGATTAGATTAGCCGTTTTCGTGCTGTGATTTATTGATTAATATCGAATACGCCAATATGAAAAATTAGGCGAGAGTAAAAATGGTCAAATTTCAACTCAATCTTGGTTGTATGCCCCTAATGAACATTTATACGTTTCATGGAATTTGTAGAGAGAAAAATAATATCGTTTCGTCAGTTGGAGTGGAGCTGCTCATAAGTAAAACGTTTCCACAACAACTAATTACAGCACAATTCACCTTTGTAGCTCCCAAATTTCCAAAACATTTTCAAACCGGTTTGAAAACGCCTAATTGGTCTAAAAAAAACTAACTTACATAAAATAAAATTAAAAAAAAAGATAAAACTTCAATATTTTTTCAAAAGCTTTTCAACCAGTAACGCTGGTAGATCACCTTTTCGTGGTGCGTAACTGCAAATTTGAAGAACAGGTTGTTTAAGTAACACTAGTTTATAAATAAAAGTAAAAAAAAATGAACTTGAATCTTTGTCCAATGATTCATATGTAAAATCGTGCGCTGAATACAAAAATGCAGTCCAAAAAAATCGGATAGGATAGTTGTCGAGATACAACTAAAAAATTAAAATTCACTTTAAAAAAATGTGTTTACTAAAATACAAATGTCTCCGGTTTTAATGAGACTATATCAATTATTTTAACGTCAAATTAAAGGTAAGAAAATTTTCTTTCGATCAATTAAAGCTTAATTGTCAGTCAGATTAGTGGTATAGTTGAAAATTTAATTTCTTATAAGTTTTTAAGCAGTGTAAATAAAAAAAATCTACTGAAAAATGGTGTTCAAACAATCGAAAACAAATTGTGTCACCTTGAATTAAGCTTTAAAATAATTAATATACCTACATTACAACCGGTATTTTAAGTAAAAACATTTTTTTTTTAAGAAATTTATTTTTTAGCTATTTCTCGAAAACTATCCTACTGAGATTTTTTCGACTACGTTTTTGGATGCAGTGCACGATTTTAAATGGGAAATCACCATCAGCGTACAAAGTTCAAACATGCTGTACCCTTGTGTAATCAAAGTAACTCATTTTAGTCCTTGTTACTTTTTATGCCTTGTTAATAGTGACAAGACTAGGGTAGTGACCATTTCCGTTATGATTTTTTTATATTCTATACTGTATTCCCTCTTATATTTTTAGAAAGCGAGTAATGGAGCTATAGTCATAAGCCATTAAAGGCTAGCACAAAAGTTAGTACTCATGTCGCAGCCGTCAGGGGAAAATGGAGCATCACTTAACCTTTCTAGCTTTAATGCTTCCAACGACCAACCAACCATACCAACCAACCAATCACAGACAAACAGACATAACACATTGAATATTTCTCACCGTAAAACCATAGAGGTAACTCTAAGACCACTGGGTCCCGAAGAAAATCATTATTATTTTTGGCTCACTCAGTACCAGAACAACGGTCCCAAGCAGTCCCAAGCTATTTCACTCACCCCTGCATGTTCTGCATGAATCCACACACCCCTGATGTTATCTGTCAAACTTTCATAGCGAATCAAAACAAACATAGTGTAGTAATAGAATTTCAACTAGAATAGGGTACGTTAATCGTTTGCTTGGGACCAATAGGCCACTAAAGTTATGAGCCAATTTAAAATCGTTTGTTTCGTATTGATTGTTGGTAAAACATCGTCGCTAAAGCATTACCGCCATCTGTTGAGTACACTGTGGTGGGTAGTACACTGAAAAGATGGGGGTAGTGGGTAAACGTCAAACGCAAGGGAATTGATTATGCGCGCCACAGGTGGCGGTACTTTCAACTTCGATACTTTTTAATTTACCGTTAAACAGCGGCGCCGGTGGTGTAATGGTAAGCGTGATTGCCTCTCACCCCAGCAGGCCTGGGTTCAATCTCAGTCGGCGCCGCCGGGATGTTCTGAGGCAAAACATCTCTGATCACGTCTTCCTTCGGAAGGGAAGTAAAGCCGTTGGTCCCCGGTTCATGAGTTGATGGGTCGATAGGTAGGGTCCAGGTGTGGGAGCTGCCTTCCTGGCGTCGGTAGCATTGGTGCTCAGCACGGAAAACAAGATCGACGGAAAACAAATCCAAGGAAAAAAAAAAAAAAAATTTACCGTTAAATACTTGTTCGATGAACAACTTGCGAAAGTTATGTCTGTTTGTCTGTGATATAATTACCAAAAACGGAACGTACGGTACGAGATATCCACGTTTCATTGATTTATTGAATTCTGAAGCATCGTGTTCAAATCTCCGATGTTTTCTGAATCATATTGCCCCTTAAATGCTGCACAGTAGGCCTGGCTGTTTTGGTATGTGAGATGCATCTTCAATGTAGGTATATCAATCGTTTTCCAGGATGCTTTCAAGAACTGGCAGTGTTTGTGTTAGATTAGATAAGATTAAATTATATTTTTTCAAAACTTTGGACACAATGACAACTTTAAAATTTACAAAAATTGTAGAACTTCAACTTTTAGAAGAAATTTTGAACTGTATTTCCATCATTCATTTGTATTGCTTTTTTATGCAAAAATAATATTTCACAGTCCACACAACAACAAAATCTGAATTTTAATTGTGACGTAAACATTCAGTCACGTAAACTTGTATTTCATTTCACGCAATCGAGCATCTTGTAAACAATATTGTTTACAAAGATGGGTTTTTGTTCAAAATGTTTGCAACATTTCATGAAATGAATCACTACTTTACACGATTTATAATGTAAACTAATATGATATGTGACGCTTCATTTATGTGCATCATATTGAATAGAAATTTACACTACTTTTCGAACTGTGCAGAAAATCATTCCTATAATCAAATCACATAAAAAGTTTAAACTCATTTGATAAGAAACTGACTTGGCACAAACCATTTGAAGTTTATATGGAAATTACTATGGGAAAACAAAACCTTTTGTTTATTGTCTTTTAGCATTTTTACTTATTGTACTGTTAACAAATTCTATTGCTATTCTTTTGGGAATTTGTATCAGCTACAACTTTGCAGAAAATCGTTTTTCAGCCAAACGTCAAATTAAATAGTTATTAATTGTTTAAGAGATTGATAATCTTATGGCAAAATTAAGCAACTGTATTGTAGGCAACACTGTATTCTGCAGTGTGACATAGTAGCCATGATTTTTGTCCTCTATTCTACGCGCCATAAACACCAATGTTGCCTGCTGGACAGATGATTGAGCATAATCATAAGACATCAGTGACTTGAATCATTAATAACTTTTGTTCCTTACATTTGATCGAAAACTGGTCTTGAATAAAGTTGTAACTGAGAAAATTTTCAACAACCTCAGCTATCATTTTTTAAAGTAGAGTGAACTGGTGAATTTTGAGATAGATATGAATCGAAATTATGGTTCCTCCATAGTAATTCCCATATAAACTTCAAATGGTTTGTGCCAATTCAGTTTCTCACTAAATGAGCTCAAATTTTTGGAGGCTAATCAGGGCCCAATTTGGAACCGTTTGAGCACTGTGGAGTGAAAATTTCAAAATTCGCATCAGTCTAGTATACATGCTTGATTGTTTGCATCCATGGATATTTATATTTAAGATTTTTCTCTGCGTGCCTCGATACTGCCAAACTGTCAAAATATATGTTAATACCTTAAAATGAATATTGAAATACCAACACGATTTTAGCCCAAAACCGTTTAAATACTCGTTCTGAAAGTTGATTTTACTCTTCGGGCACCACACTGAAAATGGAGTCGACAATTTTTTCAAAATGATGTATCTCAGTCGCTATTTATCCGTTTTCAAATGTTATAATACCGTTGGATAGGTCACATCCTAATCTTTTCATTAGTTTGTTATTTACGCTCCCTGATTGTGCCATAGCTTCATAAAATCAGGATTACCAAATTATAACAAAATTTTCGGAAGGTCATTATTCATTCTGTAGGGCAATTAAACATGTGTGCATGGTGCATTCTATTAGATACTTTTATAGGCTTTCAGGAAAAAATATAAAAGGACAAACCGATCAACTTCAACTTGCTGAAACGACATGTCTACCGACTCGACAAAAACTGAAAAACCAAAAGATTGATTAACTATCAAACTCCTCATTGTGTGCTATGCTCAATCAAACCATCAAAAAGGAAAATTAATACCCTTTCCAACAAGATAACAACATCAAAAATACATGAAAATTTACCGAAGATATTACAAAAATAGTGAAAAGTGTGATTTAGGTGTGGTAGTCGAAGAGTTAATAAAGAAACCTAACCTAACCTAGCTTGAATTCATTGGAGCCGTATTTTAAGCGATATGTTATTGTTTTTTTAACGCAGATTACCTGCAAAAGTCACAACTGACGTGGTACTGAGGAAGTAGACTGTGCCCGTGAACAAATGTCACGTTCGTGTTTTTTTTCGTTGTAATTTTTTTTCTCTATAATACGGTGCTGATTTGATAAAAAGCAACCAGACATGGAAAATCATTTACATTCATTTCATGCATTCATTTACATTCATTTGCCTCTAACTTTTTTCATCAACAGTATTCTGCAAAATTATGTACAGAGCTTTAGTAGGTATTGCTATTAGCTACAACTTTTGCCCAGAACTCAAATCTGCATCTTATATGCATCACGAATTAGAGCGGGCAGAACTTGTTACTGTTTTTCAGTGAATGTAAAATACATTCATTGAAAAACAGTAGTGGCTTCTGTTCGCTCTGGTTCATCATGCATTAGAGATACATATTTGAGTTGTTAACAAAAGTTGTAGCTAATAATAAAACCTACAAAAGTTCCATGCATTATTTTGCAGAATTCTGTTGATGAAAAAAGTTAGGAACAAATGAATGTAAATGAAAGCACGAAATGAATATAAATGATTTTCCATGCCTGAAAGCAACTGCCGGGACCGAATTTCCAACAAAAGCTGGAACCACAACAGTAGTTCAAACATTTAGTGAGTTCAAGTTTAGATTTGGAGCACCTGCCTCGTTTGGCACAATCGCGTCAGTGGGAAGCAATTTGAAGCGAGGATCTTGTACTTGAAAATTAAACTTTATCCGAAAGTCGTTAATTCCAAGCGCAGGGAGGAAGCAATTCAAACAAGCTCTGCCACAGGCCGGACCATTTCATATTTATCGCCGTCAAGCAATTGGGTCACTTAATACACGTCTCCATGGCTATTTGGATCAATGAAAAGGTGCTGTATTTTGGGAGACGCATTTTGATCCAGCTGAGGAGACACGAGAAGGCTGGCTAATTATGTCAGATCATCTGGGTGAGACCCATCCTTTTTTCTATCTTTACATTATAATTCAATCAGCATTTATAAAACTTCACCTAAAATTTAAATTGAAGAGCTCGGCTAGCTAAGTGGCTGCCGATTTTGCTACCTGAGTAGAAGATCATGGGCTTATTCCCAAGCTCATCCAAAACAAAACAATTACTATGGTCGCATCTCCTACCCAACTATCCAACTCCGTAGGATCAATGGGGCCGTTGGTGAGTCGTTGGCCTCCCGTTAAGTAGATACATAATGCTTTTCCTGTTCTGAACTTTGATTGGAGAGCTATTCACTCCCAAATAATTTTTCTTAAGCAATCAGAATAAGAACGTTAAAGTAAATATATGACTGTTGACAGTATGCAATCTACGAATTACTCCGTTACAAACGCAACACAAAAAAGTCACATATTACGTTTTCATAATGTTACGACATACGACATAATGTCACGTCCATACGACATAATGTCACGATAACGATACAATTTAAAACCTGGTTCGCTGCTGAAAAGAAATTGAAAAAAACACATTTTTAAAGATTGTTCCCAAAAGCAAATTTTCCAGCTATAGGGAGGTGCCATTTACTTTTTTTAGGTCATAGCGAAGTGTCGCAAAATTTTAGAATCACAAATAATTAGTCTTGCAACAAAAGTCAAAATTTGCCTAACGGAATATTTGATCAGAACATCATTCCGCAAGGAAAGTGAAATTTCATTCGAAATGCGCCACCTTCAATATCGGTCCAATACTAACGTCATCGATCTGTCCTTTGCCGATTTATTTAGAACTGCGTACAAGAAACACTGAAGGAAAATGATTTCTTTAGGATTCCATGTGCTATCTCGTAGCACGTAAGCACGTACCAGGCTTAAGGACCTAAATAATTCCAGCTATATCAATACAGTGCTGGAAAAAGACCTAACAGCTTTTGTCAACGGCGATTCATGAATTCCTAGAAAGCATTGAGAGAAGTCATTGTGTACAAAATTTGGTATGCCCTTTTTCCCAGAGCTGTATTGAAATTACCCGTTTTGGGTTATAAGTTTTCAAATGACATAGGGTAAGTGTGCCAGTTTTGGCACTAGTTTGTCCAGTGTTTGGCCCTACGGCCTAAACCAAATAAAAAAATCCTACTCTATGCCCAGGGAAGTCGAGAAATTATTCATCCCGAAAATCATCCGTTGATTGGCAATTGGCTTGGCCAATTGGTGATAAATCATCGACGGCAATCGAACCTATCGAACCACATGGGCCAAGATCAACGGATATACTTCCCATACGAAGGAAGCCGTAACCAGAGGCTTTCCCAAGTAATACTTGCAACATTGTAATTGTAATTGTTCAGTGTATAGGCTGTGCCAACCGCTAAGTTGGCTTATCTAGGGACTAACCCCCTAGTTTATACACCTACTGTCCTTCCCGTTGCACTCGTCAGCTCGTGCGATACTCTAGACACACATGGGTGGTCGTATCCGGGTCCTCCCCTGGGTAGGCTCGTGTCCGTCCAGGTTCTGGTACACTAACTTATATCTATGCATGGTAATTATACTTTGCAACTCACCTTTTGATTATAAATGTCGATAATGCTGAAACTATATGAATGTTAGTGATCATTATAAGGTGTGTGCTGCAATGGAGTAGTAATTGAAGGAAATGAGGTTCTCATGTGGCTTATAGGTAATTCTAAAATAGGTAAATCATGCAAGCACACACCTTTTACAATTCTTATCCTACTTACCAGTTCCGTCCAGTATAAATTGGTGGTTTCCAAATGGCCTGATCCTTTCTGACTGCTTACTCTCTTACGTTTTCTCGCTTTTTTCCTTCTTCCTATTGAAAATCTGGCCGTGTTCCCATTTGTTCTCAGGTAGGTAATATTGGTACATGAGAGGAAGAAAGAAATAGAACAAGTTAAGTGTGAGCCGCATGCGTTGGTTAGTCGTGTGGGTCATATGGTGTTGTGTTCCCTATTTTATTTGCCTCTATTCAGCTCTCAGATCGCCCCCTCCCCCCAAACTATTGTGGATGAGAAAAAGATCCCATATTTGGTAACCTCTAGCGAGCTGCAATGCATAAGATATGAATAACAAACAAATCTAGAACGGGGCCTAAGGATATAACATTTTCTAAGACTGATCATGATTAGTATAGTATGAATAATGAGAATAGCATGAAGAAAAGACGATCCCCTAGCAATAAAACTATTACTCTGAGCTAATATGAGTTATTTCAAAATGGGCATCCATACTCAGAAACTATACCCGACCTTAACAAACTGTACCGAAATCAGAACAGCTAAACTACTCGGTATTTCTATTTAATTGTATTAAGCTATCTCACAGAGACCAGACGTCCAAGTTCGGTCAGAAACTTATGTAAAGTTAAGTGGAAACGTTGCCGTTACGTAGCGCTAGCATCTCCTGATTTCCTCTATAAATTTATCACTTTCGACCAATTTGGCCCTAGTATCGATTAATAATCTGCTGAAAATTACCACTTTGCGCTACCAGCGCTTAGTGTCTAGTGTAAGTTTTGCAACGCCAGCGCCATCATGTTGTCAAAGAGGGTTTTTAAGTGGGGAAGTCGCCGTTAGTGGCGCTAAAGTCGAATAGGAATCTTTAGACAAGTATTTAGAGAAATTTGGATCAACGTCTGTTTTCTGTGGCTATCTTATATCGAGCTCTTTTCAATAATTGCAACATGTGAATAATGCAGAACAAGATTAAAATTGTTCTAGTGCCAAATTGGTTTTGAAGGAAGGTCAAACTACAAACGAACAGCTCAGCCGCTTTGAACCCTATGAAAATTATGCTTTCCCAATATGGTACATTCTCTCACTATAAACCTGTCATTTCTAGCCTTTCTGAACTATTTAATAAATGGAAACCATAACATGGGTTACGCTCCTCCTAAGCGGGCCCTCCGCATCCTATCTGTCTTATCTCAAATGCCAATGGTTTGAATATATACCTATACATTGGAAATGACGTTCAATCAAATAAACCCATACCCCACTTACTTGGCCAGGCTTCAGAATCGTCCAGTGGGCAGTGCGCTCTACACTCCAAGTTCCCTTTCTTTCAAATTTACCCCAAATTTTATATTTTACCCCTTTGAGTGTTGATTAATCACAATGAAACATTGTGACAGAGCACGGACTTGAGGTTACTAGAGTATTAAAAAATCTAGGTCCTATTTAGAATTATATCTGAAAAATCCATATTTGGCCAACGTCCACCACGAAGGAAGCCGTAACCAGAGGCTTTCCCAAGTAAGACTTGCAACATCGTTCACGAAAAATAAAAGAATTCCCAGTTGTTAATAAGTTAATTATTATTTGCTTTGAAAACATCTTGTTTCAAACGCTAGACCCTAGAAAATTCATAGACCGGACCGTAAATCTAACCTGACGCATGCTTTATAGCTGTGCCTTTACCGATTGAACTAAGGGCGGCCCCAATTGACAACGTGTTGCAGGAACAAACTTCTTATATTTTACCTTTTGCTCTACCCGGGTTATTGGCCTCCAAATAGTAATAAACTTGATGATAACAAACATTCCTGACCATGAGTTATAGACTACCATGAGTTTGATTTAAAGTTTGAAAATCGCAGTTGAATGTACTCCATGCTTGCATCTGTGTCAGGAACCGTTATTTCTATCCACCTTTAAGCATCAGACTTATACTTTTATCACATCTGCTACTGTCCCGTTGTTGTTTTTAAACAAAATCGTTCATCCACCGATATAGAAAGGGTAGCACATCTCAGCAATGTGCAGATGCAAATTAGTCCCAATACCTGCATGATGTGCCAATTGACGGAACGGGACGGGACGGCTACCTTCATCTACTAGCCCGCCATAGCGAAGATCTCACGTGGCACGCAAATAGGGGTCAATGAACAAAGAGCACCCCGACTGCAACAGTGCGCCAAAGATCATATTTTCCCATGCCCCCTCTGGATGATGCTCTCTGCAAACTGGACATCCCGCGTGAGAGATCAATTATAAGCATATTGCATTGCACAATACAAAGTATTTGTGTTCTAAGCATCTGCCCGCTGCCTTCAGCTGGCGAAAAGTTGCACCCCGCAGGACATGCGAATATTAGACAAAAAAAAACGTCCCGGTTCTTCTCGCGCACCGTCCAAAAACGGGTTATGCAAACCGCCACTAGACACTGCGAACGACCTCGCGTACATTCCGTTGCAGGCGACAGAACATTAGCATATTTTACACATCGTCCGTCGTCGGTCCTGGTGCAACCATCAACATCATCATCATCATCAGCCGGAGAACTCTTGACCAAAACTCATCCCTCTCTTCTAACACACGCACACACACGGTTCGACTTCTCCAGGACCTATTCAAATCGGCGATCTAGCATCTTTTCCTCTTGTTTTCTTTTTTTATTTTCATCGCAAAGTCACACACAATGGGATGAGTTGGGTCGTGGTGCTGAGCTGCTTCTGCTGCTGGTGGCTCGGGACCGACCTGTGCGAGCTCCGGGATGTCCATTCTTCTTATTTGCCGATGTTTTCCGCGATGCACGCGATAGGGACTAGGGGGGAAGAGATTCGCCGCAGCCAACAGCATCCCGGAGCTATCTATATACGAGAGGTGCACAGTCTTTTTTCGCCTAATCGTCCGGTCTTTCGATGCAGACATCGGGATATGGCATGGAGGAAGAGGCTGCGCTAGGGTTGTCGTTAGTGTGGGAAAATAGAAACACTTCCGCTGATTCATGAATAGATAAAAATATTTTCTCATTTTTAACTGACGACAGGAGCACAAACTGGACTAAAGCTTAAAAATCCAATAAAAATCAAAGAATGCAAATATATTTCATTGAAGACATTAGTTCTATGTTTTGCTTGGGTATATACTGGAACCTGATTAAATATTGTTGAACAAATATTCTGCAAATCGTTGTGCCAGTTCATCAAATTGTTGGACCGAAGCCCGTAGAATATTCATGAGCTAATCATTGAAAAAGTTTTTTGGTACACAATCAAAGAACAGAGACTGATTAACTTGTCAATGAAAGATGTCTACCACGGTAAGTATGGTACAACAATATGTTTATCAATTTTAAAATAAATAAGTATTAATCGTGATAACTATCGGGCCAAATTGCTAAATATACAATTGAATAAAATCAAATAAAAAAGACCCTAACCTTCTTCCAGCCAACATCATATTTGAATTCAACGAAAATGACTAAAATCTCAATACTTTTTGTTATTTCTCATCGAAAAGAGTTGATAAAAAATCATTTAGTTATAGCATGGGAATTTTTTTTAAACGGTCACATGATTCCAAAATTATTTTTTTTTTTTTTTTTTTATAATTACTTTATTTGTACAGGCTCAATCGAATAAACTTTACAGAGCCGAGTTATCCTTTGCGTTATACCTTATTACTGTCTTAAATTTAAAGTTAAAGGAACTGGACCGAGTACTCGCGGTTGTCTCGAGGTTAGTGGAGATTTACAATTTTTTGGATGGGAAAAGGGAAGAAGGAGGTTTGAAATGTGGTTTATTATACAACTATTTAATTAATCCTAAAGCATGAAATTATTTCTTTTCATCTTGAAAACAAACATTGAAAAAAAAACCCCACACGTACAAAATACAAACTAAACACAAGGTTAATCAAACTTACAATCTAAGGTTAATATCCTTAAAGTAAACATATATGAGTTTCATAAACTCCAGATCGCGTCTAGCCAAAATATCCCGAACTGGAACATTAGGTTGTCTACCTCGAGCCCGAAGGGAATCATAAAAATGTAATCTGACTTCACGATACTCCGCACAAGACCAAAGGATGTGATCAACGTCCTGGTAACCTTGTCCACATTCACAGAGATTGCTGTCTCCCAACCCCACACGGAACAAGTGAGCGTTTAGACAATAGTGATTGGACATGAGACGAGACATCACGCGTATGAAGTCTCGACCCAAGTCCAACCCTTTGAACCATGCAAACTTCGACACCTTAGGGATAATTGAATGTAGCCATCGTCCCAAGCTCCCTTCACTCCATTGATGTTGCCAGCTAACGAGCGACTGCTGACGATAAATAGAGAAAAATTCACTATAGGCGATCTGTCGATCATAAATGTCACCTTCCATAGCGCCCACCTTCGCAAGTGAATCCGCCTTCTCATTGCCCAAAATTGAGCAATGCGAAGGGACCCACGCGAAGGTGATGATGAAAGAGCGCACGGATAAAGCACTAAGCAGTTCTCGTATTTTCAAGAGAAAATACGAGAAGTGCTTTACCGGCCTAATGGAGCGGATAGCCTCGACAGAACTGAGACTATCCGTAAAAATAAAGTAGTGGTGTGGAAGAAGTGAAGCAATAGTTTCCAAAGTGTAGTGAATTGCTGCCAGTTCAGCCACATACACAGAACAAGGAGCTTCAAGTTTTCGAGAGGCGCTATGAAATTCATTAAATACACCAAAACCAGCGGACTCCTCTATTAGAGATCCATCTGTGAAAAACGTTCTTGCAGAATCAACATGGCCAAACTTTGCAGCGTATAATGACGGAGCAATCATAGGACGATGATGCTCTGGAATTTCGCGGATTTCCTGCGTCATAGATAAATCAAAATTCACTGAATTGCCGAAATCGGAGAAGACTACACGATTAAGAATATTTCTTGAAGGGCTGACATCCTGTGTTAAATATAGGTAGTACAAAGTCATAAAACATGTTTGAGGATTTAGCTCCAGAAGCTTCTCAAAGTTTTCGATCACCAGTGGGTTCATTACTTCGCAACGGGTGAGGAGCCTCAGAGATAACTCTGAAAAACGGACGGATAGTGGCAACATGCCCGCCAGCACTTCGAGACTCATAGTATGAGTCGAGTGCATGCATCCTAACGCGATACGAAGACAACGATACTGGATCCGTTCCAGCTTGATGATGTGCGTTTTAGCTGCCGACTGGAAACAAAAACTACCATATTCTAGAACCGATAAAATCGTTGTCCGGTACAACGTCAGAAGATCTTGTGGATGGGCTCCCCACCACGTTCCGGTAATTGATCGAAAGAAATTGATCCTTAGTTGGCATTTTCGTCTCAGATACTCAATGTGGGATCTCCAGGTGCATTTGGAATCGAACCAGACCCCGAGATATTCAAAAGACATGGAATGAGTGATCGGTTTACCCAAAAGTTGAAGCTTCGGTTGTGCTGGGCTATGCTTCCTAGAAAAAACGACCAACTCAGTTTTCTCCGTGGAGAATTCGATACCTAGCTGAATAGCCCAAGTAGACAAATTGTCCAAGGTATCCTGTAAGGGTCCTTGCAGGTCAACCTCTTTTGGCCCTGTGATAGACACTACGCCGTCATCTGCAAGTTGTCTCAACGTGCAATTGTCACTAAGACAATTGTCAATTTCTCTAACGTAGAAATTGTACAACAGGGGGCTTAAACATGAGCCTTGGGGGAGACCCATGTAGCTAAATCGAAAAGCTGTAGAGTTTCCATGAGAAAAGCTCATATGTTTTTCTGACAGCAAATTGTACAAAAAATTATTCATAAATGGAGACAATCCACAAACGTGGAGTTTCTCTGAAAGAACTTCAACGGATACTGAATCAAAAGCCCCCTTGATATCCAAGAACACAGAAGCCATTTGCTCTTTCTTAGCAAAAGCCAACTGAATTTCCGAGGAAAGCAACGCGAGACAGTCGTTCGTTCCCTTACCCCTACGGAAACCAAATTGAGTATCTGAAAGAAGGTGGTTCGTCTCAACCCATTTGTCGAGGCGAAAAAGGATCATTTTCTCCATCAATTTCCGAATACACGACAGCATCGCGATGGGCCGATACGAATTGTGATCCGACGCGGGTTTATCAGGCTTTTTAATGGCTATCACCCTTACTCGTCTCCAATCGTCGGGAACAATATTGAGCTCCAAGAACTGATTGTACAAGTTCAACATGCGCCTCTTAGCGACGTCTGGGAGGTTTTTCAGCAAGTTGAACTTGATTCTATCAGATCCCGGGGCAGAATTGCCACACGAAAGGAGAGCGAGTGAAAGTTCCACCATTGAAAAAGGCTGACTGATTTCGTCTACCGAATTCGCGGTTTCGTGAGGAATCAACTGCGACGGCACGGAATCTGGACACACTTTTCGCGCGAATTTAAGAATCCACTGATCCGAGCATTCCTCGCTTTCGTTGTTAGTAGACCGGTTACGCATTCTTCGCACCGTACTCCAAAGCGTATTCATAGACGTTTCGCGCGACAATCCGTCTACAAACTGCCGCCAGTAACCCCGTTTTTTGGCCTTGATGAGGCTCTTGAGTTCGCGTTCAAGAGATGTGTATGCGTCGAAATGCTCGCGTGTTCCGCGTTTCCGAAAAAGTTTAAACGCGTCGGACTTTTTACGGTAAACCTCCGTGCATTGTTGATCCCACCAGAGCGACGGTGTTTTCTTACGAATTGACGATCGCGGCACCGGTCGTGTTTGAGCTTGAAGTGCGCTGTCGACGATGAGATTAGAGAGGAAATTATATTCCTCCAACGGCGGAAGCTCTTCCACTGACGATACTGTATCGTCTATCGCGGATTGGAACTTAGTCCAATCGATGTTACGGGTTAGATCATACGCGACGTTAACGGATTCTGACGAGTTGAACCCACTGGCAATCGAAATTTTGATCGGCAGATGATCACTACCGTGCGGATCCTGGATTACATGCCAAGTGCAATCCAACGATACTGAATTGGAGCAAAAGGTGAGGTCTAATCTGCTACCATTAGAGGATGGACCAGCCAAACGTGTTACTTCTCCATTGTTAAGTATTGTCATGTTGAAGTTGTCGCAGAGATCATAAATCAAAGTAGAACGGTTATCATCGTACAGCTCCCCCCAGCTTGTACCGTGGGAGTTAAAATCTCCCATGATCAACCATGGAGCGGGGAGTACCGCACATATGTCGAAAAGTTGTTTGCGATTAACAGAGACTCTAGGAGCAATATATACAGAAGCAATACAAAGGCTCTTACCTTTAATGGTAGCCTGACATGCGACAACTTCAATACCGGGGAATTCGGGAAGATTCACTCTATAGAAGGAATGGCACTTTTTGATCCCCAAAAGTACCCCTCCTCCACGTGAATCCTCACGATCCAATCGAATAATGTTAAAATCATAAAAAGGGAGATCAATTTCTGAAGAGAGCTATGTTTCACAGAGGGCAAATGCATCGCAATTATTGTTATGGACTAAATACTTGAACGAATCTAATTTCGGAATAAGACTTCGACAATTCCACTGTAGAACAGTGATCAAATCCCCGACCTCGTTTGGAAAATTATCCATCGAAAGAGATGATAGCTGCAAGAAGGAGCCATTTTGAAGTCAATTGCTTCAAGAAGGATTTCACAGTGGGAAGCAATGTGAGGACAATGCTTTTCAGAGGATCAGAAATGTTGAGGTATTTGAGAATACCGTCCACAATGTCATCAAATGAGAACAACCCAGATGAAGAAGGGGTTTCTGTTCTTAAAATTGGGGCATCAGGGGTTTTGGATGTTCCCGGAAGAGGTGGAAAATCCTGGGTATAGTCAGTTCTGCGGAATCCAGGAGGAGTAGAAGTCTCCTTTTTTCCACCACTCCTTGATTTGGGCAAGCTGATTTGGGGTTCTTTATTTGCAACAATCCGCGAACGGATGCGCTTTCGTTTCCGTGCAGAACCTTCCGGAAAACTGAAAGATGTTCCCTCCTCAGCCAAGTCAGAGTCAGTCTCGTCATCTGACAAAAGAGAAAAGGGATTTTTGTCATTGGTCGATGGCGTGGCTGTCTTAAGCATTTCTGCAAAAGACCGCCTGGAACGTTCCTTAAGGGAGCGTTTCATTTTGTCCCCGAGCTGTTTGTACGCCGGGCACGACGAGAGAGCATGAGGAGGAGTTCCGTTGCAGTACACGCATTTTGGTGCAGTAGCTGCGCAAGCGCCATCCTCATGCTTCTCCCCGCATGTGGAGCAGCGTGCCTTGTTGCCGCAGTGGGAGGCCGTATGTCCCAACCGCTTACAATTCTGGCAGTTCATGACCCGAGGTACAAACAACCGCACAGGAAGACGAAGTTTTCCCAGCTCGATGTATTGAGGAAGGGCAGATCCAGAAAAGGTCACCCGAAACGAGTCTGTGGGGGTAAAACTTTTTTTACCCTCGCTGAGCGATACTGACTTCATTCTATGAACGGCCAGTATCTTTACCCGAGGAAGCAAGGGGTTCTTGAATCGGCCAACCGTTTGCTTCTCCAGTATCTCGGGGTTCAGGCTCGCCTCAGTGACCACGCCTTCGATCTCCACATCAGAGGCTGGAATGTACACCCTATATTCCAGTGTGAAAAACTGGGAAACAGCAATTTCATTGGCCTGTTTCAGGTTAGCGACGGTCACACGAAGTTTGTTGTGCCTAACCTTCGTTATTTCGGTCACGGCAGAGAATCGCTTTGTCAGATCATCAGATATCTGAACAACATTCAAGGGTTTGTTTTTGGGCTGAAAATAGACAACCCATGGGCCAGTCGAGTCATTCGGGTAGGCCCGCAATCTGGAGCTTTTCTCAGCCTGCCCATTGTCAGACTGAGACGACGAACCATGGATGACATCATCATTATTCTGAGATGAATGGTCATCCATGTCGTCTTCTGACAAAACATCCATTTTGTTCAACTAGTGGGAGCGCAAAACGCTCTCCCACTGAACGCACAAACACAATACACAGAAAACACTACAAACACAGAAATACAAAATGAAAATTTAACTAATGGGGGAGGAAAAGAAACAAAAAAAAACAAAAACTTATCTGATAATTCTATACTACTACCACCGAGCGTTATATGTGTAGGCGTTTACACAGATGGCTGGAAGAGACGCGCTGCGTGGATGACCTTCGTTGTGGTGCACTTGATCGAGGCGCGGCACTCAGCGCACACAGGCGCACGATGATTGATGAACGATGTAGATGTAGAAACGGGTGCTCACACTCGATGATGATGATACGTGAGCGGGTATGAGTAAGCGCGTATGCGTGACCACGCAACGATGATGCCCAAATTTGTTTGCGAATTTCCAATAGCACGGATTAATCTTTTCGAAAATGACACTTTCTACTAAAAAAAACTCACTTTTCGATCAATTTACCGGGAACTATGCCAGGAGTCACTTAGTGAGAAAAAAACTGATAATATATATCAAGCGAATACCGAGAAAACTTCCAAAACAACGGAGCGCGAAACAAGTCGACCGTACTTCTTGCTTGGACGCAGTGAGATGAGATTCCAAAATTATGGTTATGGTTATCTTTATTATATAGATTTTCAACCGTATGCTTGTTCATATATTTAGGTTAGTACTGGTACACTCAACGATCGCTAACTAAAACATGTTGAATATGCTAAGCGACAAATAACAGACTTAGTGGTCATTTTATACGATAGATGAGGAGATGAAAGTATAAAGCTGATAGTTCCGTTAGAGTTCGGCAGTGTGAAAATTGAATATAGAGAGTTACATTCAAAGTGTTTTTATGTTACTTCATACGCGAAGTTTGAGATTTTCATAGTTGGCTGGAAATGCTATCTATATGAAGCTTAGTGCTTTAGAGTGCGGCAGTATGAAAATTGAATAGAAGTTGAAAATGAGCGAAGGGCCACCTCTCTTTACCAAACTCCCCAGTTGGAGATGGGGTGCCGCCCAAAAAGCTTCCTCCCCCACCACCACCACCACTGGCAAAAACAGGTGATGATCTCCGATTTGCTCATGTACCTACGATGTGTGGAAATTCTATCGATTGTACTACACTCAAGTCGTTAGTTGAAGGGCGGCATCTAGTCGTAGGTTTGGAAATTACAGCTATTGTTGTCTCTACGACTGTATGTGCTATTATTTGACGCTTTGCAACTTCAACTATGAAAATCGTTAAATGCACGTATAATATGTAAATTACATAACTCTAGATGGGAGCTTACCATCAATCATACTGTCATTGGTCAAAATGTACAGTAGCAGCACCTCCCTTACCTGTGTCTCCTCGAGGTCGTTAAGCCGACGATGACAGGAGCACATACAGTGGTAGCGGCACGTGATTTGGTCTAAACACACCAAACCAGAAATATAAATTCGATGTGCAGCACAAAAAATCTGGACAAACATGGAAATGGGCCGAAATACTTTTTTTCCCCTAGAGAAAGGAACTGCTGGACTGCTTGACATCATTCTTTTGAGCACGATAAAACAGCTAATAAATAGTCCATAATTATTATAATACTTACATCTTGTCAATATGTTTCAAAAATACCGAACAAAATCACATCATGATGCCGCAATGATCTGTACCGCTCCGATTGTACGTACCACTATTTAACAATCAGTGTTATGTGAAAATCACGCACATTTGATTGATTATATAAGTGTGTTCAAAAGGAACTTCCTGTGAAATTCAAGGGACATCACATACATTCTCCGTAAAACTGAGAGGAGAGGGAAAAGTAAGAGCTTGCGTGATGTTTCACGTAGCTTCAACGTGATGTTTATATTGAATGCAGTAAAACGATATAGGAACCCGCATAGCAAAAACCATTTCTAGAACAGTTCAAACTTTGCTGACCCTTTACTAGCTCTGTCAAATTTTTACAAAATAGTTTATGGAATGTAATAAACATAAAAGAAACATTATTTTCTACTGTTACAGTTTGTGGTATATTTCAACTACATTTTGTTACGATTGATCAACTATTCGAGACTATAATTAACTATTACTTGTACAACTTGTTCAACACTTTCGTGTTTCACTTATGGTTGCTTTACGTTTTAACAATTGGCACAATTGGACGGTAGTCGTGAGTTCATTGGGATGTTTTTTTGTGAGCTGTTTTATTTTTAAAAACTCTTATTCCAAATAGGAAACCTGTTTTAACGTCAACAAAATTTAATAACGTAACTAATATCAACTTAAATTATTAAGTATTTCTTAAAAGTGAGTGTATTTTTCACAAACATATGTAAGGTCTTTGACAATCCTATGATGACGGTTAACAGCGGTCTACACACTTAATCTAGCTCGGTAAAATCTCCAACAGCCGATTACCTCGGCATTTACTTTTGCAGATATCTCTGCAAAATATCTGTTTGTTAGCTGATACCTCAGCAAAATGATATTTGTTAGCTGAGTCTCGGCAATTGTTTTACTGAATCTTAGCAAAATAAATTGCAGAACTGCTCAGCTGTTGGAATCTCGGCGAAAAAAATTAAGTGTGTATATGCTTAAGAGATTTTGATTCTTTTGGCTTACATCAACCAGAAAAATAAATCCGGTAAATCGCAATAAAATTAATGAACATCCCATCTATGCTGTATTCCAGATAAGCTACGACAGTATTATAACGTCAATAAGTATGGTAATTTCTGGTATGGTAATAACGATGGGTTAATAGTGGATGCATGGAGAATACTCCAGCGCAACATTTTAAACCAACAACACGTTGAATTAATTTTCACTGTGGATGGAGTTTCTATGAACTCTATCAAAGATTGCGACTTTGTGCTGGATTTTAAATTTGGAAACGCCCAAATTAGGAATAAATTCCAGAAGAGAAATCTGGCTCAAAAAAATAAATCAAATGATCGTGGGAGACCAGAACACAGGAGTGACCATGACTCCGATAAGACCCACGATGAAACTGGTAATAACAGTGATGATGGTCGTAGACCATTCAGATACAATCCCAGGATCCAGTGGTGTCAAGGACATGGGAGAAAAACTAGGTTCTGGTCATACTACAAATACAGTCAACGAGAGCACATACGATGATCGAGTGACAAATACAGGATCAGCGCTGGGATACAGAGAAATAAATCTCCAGGCGAATATAAATCCACCTATCGGTAACCGCAGGACTAATGTTGGGGAAAAAGTTCGACCCAATAAGCGCAGCAAATCCAATCAACAACATTGAAAGTAAGCAAATAAAATGTATTCAAGTAAATCTGCATCATGCAAAGGGAGCAACCGCTGTACTTTACAAACGATTCACAGAAAGTAAACTGGACGTAGCGCTAATCCAGGAGCCATGAGAAAACAAAAGTAGGATTCTAGGAATTCCTACAAATTCATGTAAGTTAATTTATGATGAAGCGCACCTATCTCCAAGAGCTGCCATTATAGTAAATGAAAAAGATAAAAATTTTCCGATTACAGAATTTATTAAAAGAGACATCGTAGCAATCATGATGGAGGTGCCAACGACCCACGGCAAAACGGAAATTTACGTTGCTTCAGCATACTTTTCTGGAGACGAGGGAGATGTACCGCCACCAGAGGTTGCACATTTTGTGTCTTACTGCAAGAAACAAAATAAAGCATTCATAGTTGGATGTGACGCAAATGCCCATCATACAGTGTGGTCCAGTTCAGACATCAACAGCAGAGGTGTGTGCCTTTTAGACTTTATCTCAAAACAAGAAATAGATATATGTAATAAGGGGGATGATCCAACTTTTATAAACCAAATTAGGCAAGAAGTTCTTGACTTAACGCTATGTAGTCCAACGACTTCTGACGAAATCAAGAATTGGCACGTATAGGATGAAGTATCTTTGTCCGATCATAAGCAAATTATATTTGATTATGAAGTTAATCAACAATTCATTGAAACTATAAAAGATCCCAGGAAAAATAACTGGGAGCAATTCAACTCAAAGCTTATAGTTGGAGTCAATAACTTGAGAGGATGTTCAAGAACATGCAATGAACTTGAGAAAAATTCTCATCAGCTTTCAAGCTTAATCCAACAAGTTTAATACGACAGCTGTCCTGCAAAGGAACGCTCTACGAATAGGGATGTACCTTGGTGGAATAAAACCTTAGAGAAACTTCGGAAGAAAACCCGGAAGCTATTTAACCGGGCGAAAATAACAAGACAATGGGATCAATACAGGGAAGCCCTCACATGTTATAATAAGGAAATCCGAAGATCTAAAAGGAAGGACTGGAGGCATACATGTGGAAACATTGAAAATACTCCAGTTGCTGCCAGATTGTAAAAAGTCCTTTCAAAAGATCATTCAAATAGCTTAGGAACTCTTAAAAATGAAGACGGCACTTTTACTAAGTCTGTGGAAGAAACATTAGAAACAATGATGAAAACACACTTTCCATGTTCAATTACCAACATAAATGAAGACCAAAATACACGTGCAGCGCAAACTGGCTCTGGAAACATCAGGACGGAAGTTCAGACACCACCCAAGTAACCAACAAGCCCGATAATCGCCCTTTTGACGTAGGACTACGTCTGTGATTTATATATGGGGGTACACTTTGTGAAAACCGAAAATGGAGCATGTAACAAAATTATGAAAGGCTTCCCCAGGATTAATTTCAATAATGTTATCATCAATCGATCAGAAATATTTCTACGCATCTGTTTAACTTAAGAGTTCATTATTTTTCAAAATTTCACTATTGAATATTGCACGAATGTGCAACTGTTGCTATGATAATTGCGCAACTGTTGCTAGGAAAAGCGATTTCCCTAATACAGATTTAAAAGTTGAATTCCATCCGGTCTCACCAAACGGTGTTTATTTAATCACAGCGTGGTAAGTCGTGGTGTTCTCCAGTACACAATGAAAGGCCCCTTGTAAGCAGCAAGCTGCAGCCCACATGAACATTCATAGAAGCAGGAAGAAGCCGCACCGCTATTGATCGGAATCAGTAGCTCTTCGTGAGTCGCTTTGGGCCATCTATGTCAAGCGCGTCATACTAACGAGTACAAACAGAGAGAACCCCGCTCAAATTCCTACACAAAACACAAGCTCCTGCTGCAGTTAACAAATAAGAATTATTATTATATAAGACAACGTAGTCCTATGTCACCATTGCGTACAACCCCATAGGGCTGTGCCTTATAGTTTTTGCAATATGAAGCTGATATACGACTGATATAAAGTTTGAAAGCCCTATATCAACCATATAATGCAAAACCCGAATTTATCCACCTATGGTGTGATCAGACCCTTCTTACTTATTCAAGTTTATTTATTTTATTGTCATTATCAGTGACCAAGCCCCCCACCCCCGTGTCATCCAGTGACGCTACGCCACTGCCTGGGGGTACCCGGAATATATCCGGGTGTAGTCTATTTGGTGAGGCTACCAATCACCTTAGCATCGTATTTTAATGTGATTTAATGGGTTTTAATTCAATTCATATTCAAGCAACTTCCCCGGGGTACCCGGAACATGTCCAAGTGTGTCCAATGTGGTCTGGAACACTTAACACGACTTGCATTGATCTTATTTTTGAATTCTGTAGTAATTTGATGTGTCGCATGATGGTTTTGATACGTTTTCCGTTAAATCCAGCGTGAAGGCCCATATTCACCGGATCTTATTCCGGCCATATCTTCGGAACCGGTTCACCGATTCCAAAACCGTTCAATAGCGTTCAATGGGACCCCAAGACCTATCATTTGGCGCCGAGTTTGTCCAAATCGGTTGAGTGGTTGCTGAGAAACGTGAGCGCATTCATTTCGTTACATACACACACACATACACACACACACACACACACACATACACAGACACACACACACACACACACACACACACACACACAACACACACACACACACACACACACACACACACACACACACACACACACACACACACACACACACACACACACACACACACACACACACACACACACACACACACACACACACACACACACACACACACACACACACACACACACACACACACACACACACACACACACACACACACACACAGACACACACACACACGCACACACACACACACAGACACACACACACACACACACACACACACACACACACACACACACACACACACACACACACACACACACACAGACATTTTCCGATCTCGTCGAGCTGAATCGAATGGTATATGACACTCGGCCCTCCGGGCCTCGGATCGATAGTCGGTTTTTCAAGTGATATCTATACCCTTCTTTGTAAGAAGGGTAAAAAGGGCGATTAGCGTACTATTAGCGGGCATGGTGATTAATTAGGCAATGAATGAATCGACTGGGTTAAAGATTGCCAGGAAAGACGCCCGTAATATGGCCAATAGAATTTTTACAGAAAAACGAGTCGAATGGGCGATTGATTCTTTTGTTCCTTTCAAATCACCATGTAGGGACGGAACTTTTCCAGTAGTACTTCAGAAAGGAAAAGAAACTTTGACACCCATTCTAACAGGCTTGTTTAGAGCAAGCTTAAGATTAAGTTATATTCCGATAACTTGGCGTCAAGTAAAGGTTACATTTATCCCGAAGGCTATTAAAAATGATAAAACTTCTTCTAAATCCTTCAGGCCGATCAGTTTATCATCCATTATGCTAAAAATAATGGAGAAAATAATAGATCAGCATATAAAATCAACGTAGGTACTTGATTACAATTCCTTTGAGTAAAAATCAGTTTGCATATCAAGCTGGTAAATCAACAGTAACAGCTCTTCACACGCTTGTTACAGAAGTAGACAAATCTTTTGAATCAAAAGAAATGTCACTAGCAGCATTCATTGATATTGAAGGAGCATTTGATAATGCATCTTATAACTCTATGAAAAACAATATGTTGAAGCATGGATTCGACAAAAGCATCGTTAAGTGGATTAATGAGATGCTTTCTAAAGAAGAAATCTCAGCAAATCTTGGAAGCTCATCCATAACAGTTAGAGCTGTAAAAGGGTGTCCTCAAGGAGGTGTGGTTTCACCTCTTTTATGGTCTTTAATTGTTGACGAACTTCTCAAAAACTTAGAAGCAAAGGGCTTCGAGATAATTGGCTTTGCTGATGACATAGTCATATTAGTACGAGGAAAATTTGATAATATCATCGTCATGATAATAGCGTCATCGTTAGTTTCCACCGGTTGTTATTAGTGCATGCAGCTGAGCCGTATCGTCACTATGGTGGGATTGATCAAGCTGGCCAAAATCTGAAGTAAAGGGTGAACCAGTGAAAGTCCTGTTCCAAAGCGATATAACGGCACCAGTTGTGGAGAAAACTTTGAAGATTGCCCCAGAGGCGATGGGTATATTTTCCGATAGTTCGGACCCTAGAACTAGCATGGGAGGGAAGGTCAGCAAGCACCGATGCGGCAAGAATCGGTGGGATGTGATCAGTGTTTGTTGTTTGTTATGATGATGATGAAGGTGGTGGTAGCTGCGTTCATGGTGACCGAAGAACCGTTGAATTGATGAGCTGAAAGTGCGTCCACTCCATCTGCTGGGCAGATGCCTGCTGCCAATTTGGGGTATGGGTGAAACCTGTATTGTACGGTTAAGCCAGCCAAGCCTTCCGTCGTCTTTAAATTCCTTCCACTTCCATGCAGCTGAACAAGATCAAAACGAAAACGTTTCTCCAACTGGAAATTGTTACTTGGAAAGGCACCATTTATTAATCGTGATTCAATCATCATGGGAAGCTTCGAGACCTATGGGCTCCCTTGAGAAGCCCAACGATCCCAGTAAAGTTAAAGAAACTATCCCAGAAGTCCTATGAACTCCTCCGAGCTCGTTTTGTTTGCATCATTTTCTCCAGTTTATATGTTCTCATTTACTCGATTCCACAAAATTGCCATGAGTTTAGTTTTACTTATATTCAATCTCAATTGCTTATTCATCAACACTCTACTAAATGATGATGATGGTCCCTCCTCTTACCCCCACAAAGGTTTGAGCTGAACAAGTTATCTTTACGATAATTAAATAGAAACATTTTAACCAGGTTTGCAAACAAAATCGAGCTGTTACAATTACAGATATAAATTCCCTGATAAATATGCTATAGGCCAGTGTTAGCAAAATCATCTATCAAATGACATTTTTTCGCTCTCCTATGCTATCAATATCACGCGTGATATAAGAACAAAATATCATGCTTGATATTGATTTTAAAATCTCCTTTGATATTACGAGACTATTCACAACGTGCAAAAATCAAGCTGAGAGTTGACTCGACACAAAAATGATTCCGTTGCACATCGTTTTCTTAGAAAGAGAAAGTATAGTTTGCTATCTCTTTTTACTGTTCATCGATGGCAGATACGAAGTGACTGCTGCCAGCCGTTATGGAAGTTTCGGTTGCGTTCGGGTGTAAAACAAAAATCTTCAAACTCAACCGCAGTTGTTTGCTTGTTGATTTTTGTCTACAAAAATCAATCGTGATCTTGAGCATTATGGACATGTTTGATATTTTCCCAACACTGCTATAGGCATCAACCAAACACATTCGCAGGTGTGACCAGTTATCAAGAGTTCAAGTATAATCCTCGACAATACTTCCATTTACACGTGACCTGGGATTTATACGTATAAGCTTCCACAGTGTCAGGACTATGTCCAGGGAAACGACTTCCAGCCATTTATACCTGTATTCTGCGCGCGAGACTCAAACCATTGAAGACTAATCAAAGTTATTTTTTTTCTATTACTACTACAAAATCTAAAAAAACTAAAAATCCATCATCACCATCGTGACGAACAATGTATCTTTTCTGTTTATGCTCAAAAATCACTTCCTCTTTCAATCCGATCACACAAATATTGAGGCAGCAAACCTTTAACTACTTTATAAATGAACACCATAGTCAAATACACAATTCTTTGCTTCACTGACAGCCGTTGCAAAGCACGCAGCATAAAAGTTGAGGAAATGAATCTTTTGCTTCTTAAAATCAAACGTAATTACTTTATTCTGCAAAAGCTGTAATCTCGATATTTGTGTTTCATTGGACAAAACTAGAATGCACGGACAAAATTCTAGATGAAGGGAGATGATTGATTCGTATAACTGTATTTTACTACCAATAGTTGAATCGTTTTTCAAGCGACATAGAATTCCATACTGCATGGCAATTTTCTTGATGACATTGTCAACATGAGAATTGAACTTGTGTTTGACACCAATAATCACGCCAAGATATTTAATTTCCTGAACGCGATCAATTGTCTCACAATTTAACTTAACTTATATTCAATTTCAATTGTTTATACTTCAACCATCAACTTACAGCACGCAAATCTTCATTCAAGCTTGCAATGGTTTCTTCTTAATCTTTAGCTGCAATGAATAACACAGTATCGTCAGCAAAAAGATTAATATAAAAAAATGTAAACCTTGTCGCATGTAATTAATATATCTATTCTTCTTCGCATTTCAAGCTTATTGCTTATGGTATTTTGGCTTATTGCGTGCTCGCAAATAAGTGTTCTATATGCACTTCTTCAGTTATTAATTGAGAGCTTTCGATGCCTGTACCATTTTTGTATCAGTATAATTGTGTAGCAATTACAATACTACTCTATGCCCAGAGAAGCCGAGAAATTTTACAACCCGAAAAATTCCTAAATCAAACCGGGAATCGAACCCAGCCGCCTCCAGTATGGCCTTGCTTTGTATTTGTGCCTTTACCGACTGATCGAAGGAAGGCTCCATGTTATAATATACATAATAAATAAAAGGGGCCCTAATACACTTCCCTGGGGTACTCCAAGGTCATTGCCACCGGGACTGGATATAAAATCATTACAAACAGTCGTTTTTGAGACAAATAACTTTCAAACCATTTGTATGCAGAACTAGAGGTGGGCAAAACAGCTCATCTGGCTTAGTGGATAAACCCATCCAGCTCACTAAATGGAGCCGATTCTTTTGAACAGCTCTTCAGCTCACATTGCAATTATAAAAATTATTAGTGGTTTTAGTGCTTAAAATTGCATAAAATCGTTAAAGTAGTCTAAACCAATAGATCCGTACCTTACAATATGGCACTACTTTTCAATGGAAAAAGCCACTAACGCAACAACTCATCAACCATAGCATAAACCAAAATGCACGCAAAATTTGCCAACAAAAAATCAGCAAAAGCAAAAAATGTATGCAAGAGAGCTACACCTATGTCACACGCGCTGATATGATTTACATCGTGGCATACGATGTTACGCCTTTTCTCAAGCTATACAATCCAGTCTACAAACAAATTTTATTTCTGATGTTAAATATCCAGCAGAATTTCTCTCATTATTCTCGGCTTCAGTTCCAGATCATCATCCGGGTCCGGAGCTGAATCGTGAAGAATCGAGAGAGTAAAAAAAAAAGATCCGAAGAGCTGGACGGGTTAGAGAGCTGGACGGGTCCGAGAGTTGTCAACAGCTCCCAGTGAATTATTCGAGTAGATGATTTGGATCCGGAGCTGAGCTGATAAGCTGGAGAGCTACATTTTGCTTTTCGGTTATTTGCTTTTGTGCGGATCTTCCACTCTCCCAGAAAATGATGGGGGAGAGGTGAGAGCACATATGCTGGAGGAATAACATCAGCAATAAGAGCCGGGTACATTAATAAATTGGATAATACCAGTAGAACATTAACATCTTGTGTCACAACATGTCATTTTCAATGAAAGATCCCACATGATATTTACAGAGATACTGCTTTCACTAGCATTGGATGAGAAAACGATGACAAAGATTAACTTCAAAATCTCATCGATTTGTTTGTCATGACAAAACGTGACAGTGTTGTTATCACGCTATTTCTAGCTCATTTATTGATATTATTTTTACTTGTAGAGTGGGAATCTTAAACATATATTAACTCTAACGATTACATACTGTTGCTTGCCTTAATGTATCCACATCAGTTAGAAATGTTGATGTCAAAGCCGTATGATAATTATTCTCATGAATGCTACACACTTAGAAAAAATCATGTAAATTTAGGTGCTCTGAGAGTGACATATACGGGCGTCAATTTTGACATAAACTTGAGTCATAACAAACGCGAAATAAACCTCAATCAAACGTACTTTTCGTCGAGCAACGAACTTTTCAGTCTCGGAGCACTTAATATTACATGACATGTTTGTTTACGTCTCATTCTTTATGTCAAAGACGGATTCCGTCACGTGTAAAATTAGTTATTTCTAAGTGTGTAGATCATTGGAAAATGACAAGAAATCTCATGATAGGTAGTTTTGTCTCGTGATAGTGAGAGGGCCTCCTTTCTCACTGTCACATGACGGTCGTGATATTTACCAGCTCTGAGCACATGTGCATATGTCTCTCTCTCCCAAACAGTCGCTTGGAAGTTTGCTATTACCATTGGTGCTGTCTATCAGTAGACACATGGTGTATTATGCCCGCATCTTGGCTTACGCGGTGACTATTCAATGCGTAAGTGGAGTAATGAGTCCTTTTTTGAAAAGTTCCGCTATGCAGAACTTCAGAAAAACATAATTCACCTAAAGAATCTATGATTTCGTCACATTCCTAACTAAGAACAGTTACCTGTATTCGAACAAAACACGTAGCCACCCCAGCCATTTCCCATCGACAGCAGGATCCAAATTGCATACAATGATGAGAGTTCAGTCCTCTTCCTATGGACCAGGAAAGCTGCACGATATCAAATATACACACATTCCGACTGATTCGTTCGTTCGTCGGTTCGTTCTTTCCGTCTTTCCGAGTCCGCGTGGAATAACAAATGGGTGGAGGGACCGTGCACGGAGTGTGGGACCTAAGACACACCACAGTCAGTGGATAAAAGTCTACGCCTCATCGGCTGCATGCAGAGTTGAATGACCCCCGGAGCTGCAGGATTAAAAACTCAGGAAGAGCAAAAAACGATCGCATAAAATGAAATAAAATCTCGCTCACCCTTGCTGGCGCGATTACCGCGAGTTGTGTTTTGCGCTCGGTGTCTGTCCTCCTTGAAGATGATGATGCGTCGTAATCTGCTTTCGAATGGTACTATGTGATACTTTTAATCAGATGGCCTAATATGTATTGCATATTTCATTTTCATAGCCCCTTTTTATGTTAAAAGAAATATGTACATAGGGTGTTGGACAAACGATGAGATATAAGTTTTTCTAAATTTTTCACAAAATTAACATTAGTAATAGTAGCTTGACGAATTCAAAATCTCAGCTCTTATGCTTCTCCATCAAATGTTTCCTCTTCTTCATGGCATAATGCGTTCGTAACTGCTTCTGTCAATTTTTCTAATCCTATTATCACTGCATGATTTTGCATGCTCTTGAAAACAGAGAAAATGTCACCGCAAAATGATCACACGTTGAACCACATTGATTGATAACCCTTACACCGTACCACACCATCAAGAGGTGATCTATCGGAATCAACCATTAATCAAGAACCAATCAGGAGCTCCCAGCAGCCGAGAAAAGACGTGAAAGCCATCTTCCAAAACCGGCCTCCATCGGGTCCGTTCTCAACGGTTCCGATTCGATTTGTACCGAAAATACGCACATTGATTACGGTCGTAAACCAGAAATTAAGCGACAAATTTCGATCGTAAATAACAGCCAAGAAAATGAGCGCATCGTCATCCTTTTTGCATTTTTGTATCTCAGCATCTTCTCCATCCTTCTCGGCTTGCCTCACTCCCAGTCAAGCTTCTACAACGACGCCGTGGTCGCATGGTCGGCGAACCACGCAATGCAGTCGACGATGACGACGACGACGACGATGGAAGCAGTTCGAGAGCGGTCGCCTCCACTCAAACGGCTTGGATCGCGCGCGGGTCATTCACTGGCTATTAATAAAGTGTATAAAACAAAATCCCAAAATCAAGGCTCGTCTTTTCGCTTTCTTTCTTTTTTTTTCATTCGTTGTCAGTTGTTCCGATTGGTTGCCGCTGTTGTTGACGTTGGATGTGGCAATTGAGCAGAATTCGCATCTCTTAGGTGAACGTATCAGGAGAGAGACGATATTTGAATCGTGTTGTGGGGAAAATTGCTTGCTCAAACCGATGATATTAAACGCTGCAAATAAATGTATATTTTAAGGACACGAATGCAGTGTGATCTACACTGTGGCAGCACACCTTTATCTTCTATGTCCCTAAGCATAGAGTATGATTGTACTTGCCACACACTAATGATAAAATGGTACAGGCATCAAAAGCTCCCAATTAATTACTGTGGAACAGTAACATGAGACCACACACACAATAAGCTAATATGCGATAAGTAATAATATAAGCTTTAAATGAAAATAAAAAGAAGAAGAAGAAATGTAAATATTACTTAACACCTTTAAAACGGGGAAGGTGTTCACTTTTTACTGATAAACCTGAATATTTTTCCACCATATGTAAGTTAGGCACACAAACAAATATCTCTCAAATCTGTACTAGTATATGATTTTTCAATGCACGAATTAAGTTTTAAAATAGCATATAGCAATAGCAAGATTTTAATTTTGGGTGAAGTTGATTTGTAAGGAGGATCCTGGTAGGGCCTACAAAAAATATGACTTATGCGCCAGACTACGAGAGTCGTTTACCAGAACTCAGATCGGTTTGCCCTGCTAGCTCTTTGTACAGCAGAATCTACCTTCAAGGATGTCCAAACCATTCAACAAACTTCCTACCCAATGTTCGATCCAAAAGTTTCCCAAATTCGATTTAATACCTTAAGAATTCAATTTTGATTAATTAAATTAAAACTTAATTTGTACACGCAAATCAAAAATTAATTACAATGAATGTTAGTTCCATTTCCTATCATCCTCTGTTCATGAACATCGCAGCGAATGTTAGAAGTTGACCTTGCAGGCGATGTAATGGTTTTTTGTCTTTGTTATTTAGTGTTCTATCTACGCTTTCGACTATACCAGTAAGTTTTTTATTTATAACATTATAGAACGACGCACACTTACTTACCTTACCAATAAGGCTAAGGCCTTGTTGTCCTCTGCTGTTCGAGAAAGTCGTCTCCACTCTACTCGATCCATGGCCGCAGTTCGCCAGTCTCGTAGTCTGCGAAGGGTCCGCAGGTCATCTTCTACTTGGTCGATCCACCTTGCCCGCTGCGCGCCTCTTCTTCTGGTTCCTGTTGGGTCGCTTTCTAGAACCATTTTCACTGGGTCGTCGTGTGGCATTCTTACGACGTGCCCAGCCCACCGTAGTCGCCCAACTTTTGCAATGTGGACGATGGATGGTTCTCCCCGCAGCTGGTGCAATTCGTGGTTCATTCGCCTCCTCCACGTTCCGTCATCCATCTGCACTCCACCGTAGATGGTACGCAACACCTTCCGTTCGAAAACACCAAGGGCGCGTTGGTCCTCCACGAGCATAGTCGTAGAGGACCACCGGTCTAATCAGCGTCTTGTAGATAGTCAACTTCGTGCGGCGGCGAGTTTTATTCAACCGGAGCGTCCTCCGGAGTCCAAAGTAGCCATAAACATTTTTAACGGCAGGTCTGTAAATCAGCTTCATCACTGACTTCGGTGAAATATTTCGGTAAACAAAGTGTTCCATTACTGAGTTCGGTAACAGACTTGGTAAACGTCATATTCACCGTATTGTGATTTTCGATCGACTTTGAAAACGTTCGTGTTTGTGAAAAATAAAAAGGTGAAATTATGGAGGCCGTTATGCAACATCAAGATGAGCGAATCATTGATATTTTCCGTAAGTAATTAATTTGTGTTATCTAAATAAATACCGATTACAGATGGCCAATGTTGTTGCTTGTTTTTTTTTTCTGTCGGTCCAAGTTCTATTCCCGTTGGCGACGATCTGAAAACAACATTTGGAATCTTCATCCAATGCTTCCCTGTTTCCCTTCCGACAAAAACTTGGTTTTGTTCATTGGTGGAGCAATTTGCAACACTAACACATTGATCACGATTTCAGCCAAATGTTTGCATGGGTTGCAGTGACCGCCACCTGGAAACAATATTACAGCAAATTACAGTTGAGTCGGTAACCTTTTTAAAAAAATACAGATCTCTCGGTAATTTTCGATTTGTATATCGTCCTCGAAATTACAGTTCTCCGGTAAAGTCGACTACAAATCAAGCAATGCACATCGGTAAACGTTGCCGATCATTCAGTAAATTTGACAGCTAATTTTGCTGATCCAGTTTACAGATTTTTCGGTAATGTTCTCGATTATTGAAAACATTACCGATCGTTCAGCTGTTGAGAATTCGGTTAATGAATTACCGAAGTCGGTGATTTTTTTTAAAGTGTGTATCTAATCTTTGTTACAGTTGAATAAAACATACTGTGTGTGAGATATTGACGAGATTTATTTTTCGATTGAAAGGACTATCAATACCATTATGTATGGCATTTGACATCGTTCAAACGGCCGCCTCGGCTTCGCTTTATGGCGTGCATCCGAGAGCACAGTGTTGCTTTTTGCCGTTTTCGTGCGCTTTTTTAATAGCTTCTCAAACATTGAGTTTAGGGGTATAGTTTGTTCAAAGATGTTTTTGCATATGTTAAACCGCTTCTTTTGATGTAGACGGTTTGGTGATGAATCCACCTAAAAGTGAGATCAACAAACTTTGTTTTTATCTGATTCAGAGAGAAACTTAACGTCTTTAAAAAAGTTGTAGTAAATGTTATTTTAAGCGACTTTGCTGAAAACACAACATTTCTAACTATTATATATTGCGATGTATGTATGGTTTTCGTGAAACGCCCCTTTAAGACATGTTTTTAGTATAACTGTTTTTCTAGACATCCTACAATTTTGGTTTCTTCTACAACTATATTTTGCATGTTAAAACACATGCTTTTGCTGAACATTATAACTCATTATCTCTTGAAACCAAAAAGTTATTCTTAAATTATCGCTATTAGAACCATTTTCACTTGGTCGTCGTCTGGCATTCTTACGGCGTTCTCAGCCCACCGTAGTCGCCCAATTTTTGCAATGTGGACGATGGATAGTTCTCTCAGCTGCTCGTCTAACTCGTGGTTCATTCACCTCCTCCACGTTCCGTCATCCATCTGCACTCCACCGTAGATGGTACGCAACACCTTCCGTTCGAAAACACCGTTGGTCCGGCACGAGCATAGTCCAGGTCTCGTGTCCGTAGAGAGACCGGTGGTTCTCTATGGCCACGAGACCTGGACTATCAGCGTCTTGTAGATAGTCAACTTCGTGCGGCGGCAAATTTCATTCGACCCGAGCGTCCTCCGGAGTCCAAAGCAGGCACGTTTCTGTCATCGTCTCAAAGTAGTGTGCCATGATGTCGATATCATCGGCGAAGCCAAGAAGCTGGATGGACTTCCTGAAGATCGTGCCACTCGTATCTATTCCAGCTTTTCTGAGCACACCTTCTAAAACGATTTTAATTAGCAGACACTCAAGTCCATCACCTTGATGTAACCCCCTTCCACATCACTCGATCCATCGTCGCCTTGGCCAATCACGTCAGCTTATCCGGTAATTCGGAGGAAACCTTCGAGGGCCTATATCTCGCGAATAAAGCAATTAAAACAAAGCTTCGAGGGCCACAGTTCTGGCCGGGTCATCTTTGATGCTTCCTGTAATGCTGTATAGCATGCGTGAGCCTTCGTATCCCGAGCAGGAGAAAATAACTATTCAATACCTAATTCTGATCTGATACCAAAATTTGGTATTGGCCAGCTTGACATAAGAAGTAAAATACCAAAGAATAATACCAAAAAATTACATGGAAAATACTTTGTAAATACCAAAAATTGATATTTGGATACCATAAGAATACCTGGGTGGTATTGTCTTGGTATTGCATTACCATTATTTGGTATTGGAATGGTATTGGGGGAACATTTTTGGTATTATTTTTTGGTATTTTACCTCTTATGTCAGGCTCATCCATACCAATTTAAGGTATCGAGATATTCGTTCCTGCTCGGGATGAGGGCAGTGGCAGATGGCATGTTCGATGGAGTGATGTACTTGGCAGACTTTGCATATCTTTAGAAAAGGGCAGGTGCCAGAGTAATTGTGCGATATGCGGGTGTGTCCCGTTCTCAATCTTGAGAGTTTCACCTGCATTCGTTGGTTCTTAGGATCCTCCCATCGGACGATATCTCCTTTATCCTTCCAGATGAAAGGTTCTCTAGTTTCGTTCCAGGCGGACGTCCACGAGTCGTTGAAAGCTTTGTCGACCCACTTTTGCAGGTCTGCAACTGATACTGTATCGGTGTATACCGTGGCTTGCCTGCCGGATGCCGCCAAGTTGTCGGCCTCGACGTTACTACGTACCCTCCAATGACCCGGAATCCAAGCAAAGGTAGTGTCGGGTGGGGCATACCTTTGGATGGCTTGGATCCACGGGTGTTTGGAGAAGTCTTCCGAGGGCTTCCATTACACTAGCCAAGTCGGTAAACACGGTTATCGGGTTGTTGGAGGGGGTTGTTGCATCCAGTGCTGAGATTTATCATTGTCATTGACAGACTTTCGCACAATATTGACAAAATTGTTTTTCACCTATTCACTGACAGACTTGATCCTCAAAAAAATTCCTTCGTCAAAATCTCATTGATTTTTTGGTCAATGACAAAGATTCACTTGCTAACAAATAGTATAATTTCGTGCATTCTGTGACACATTATTGTTATCCAAGCAGTTCAGGACGTAGATGCTTGTTCACATTAACGACTCCATGTAATTTTGTTGCTCAAGTAATTTAGTTTCATTACAAATTTAGTTAATATAAAAATCTACACATGTTCATCACTGCCAGCATTGTCATTGACAATTGACATGGTTTGCCTTGACGATAACTGTTAGCTCAAATGAGTGACAAAAGCAGAATTGACAATATCACCGTGTATTGTCGAGATTTTGCAGCACTGGTTGCAGCAATAAAGACGGCAGCAGTTTCAGCCGAGAAGATGAAGCATTGGATCAGAAGCTCATGGCAGACTACTATCTGCGATCCTGTAACCCCTATACCAACACCCATCCGGGTGACTAGGCCATCAGAGTTGCAAATGTTATGATGTCTTTATTTTTCGTTTTGAAGCTGCAAACTTAGAAAAAATTCATGTAAATTTAGGTGCTCTGAGACTGACACATACGAGCGTCAATTTTGCTCAATAAAACGTCCTTTTCGTCGAGTAATGAACTTTATAGTCATGTCATGTTTGTTTACGTCTCATCCTTTATGTCAAATATGGATTCCCTCACGTGTAAAATTAATTATTTTTAAGTGTGGGTTTCCGATTTAGAGGAACCGGCCTTGTTCTTGATGGAGTAATTGGTCCGGGTTTTTTTTTTTAATATTAAAGAGATTTTTAGTCACTTCTAGCGAGTTTGACTTCCATCCGGCCGCATTGTGAGACACTACACGCATAGACACATACAGTAAGTCGTAATAAAAAATAATTAACAAGAGAGAAGTTTTTTTTTAATTCTTGATCGAACAAAAATATATGCCATGCTTGAGCTAACGCCACAGCAAAAGACGTTGTTGTACAACCTACCCTCAGTGATTCCCATTGGCTAGACCAGGGATCGAAGGCTTAGCAAAGTAACCCGTCTGACCACTTTTAACAATTTTGAGAATGGTTTAAGTTTAAAATTTTGAAGATTTTTTTCCAAGTTCTAGAATCTTGAAATTGCTTCAAGGTCCAGAGTCTGGATAATTTTCTATCCTTGAGATCTCGACAATTTTCTGATGTCACGATATCTTGATTTCTTATATGTCCAGGATTGCTAGGAGCACGATTTCAAAAACTAAGTACTACTTAAAATTAAATTTAAAAAATGTTATTCAAGCTAAAATTAATAGCCAAAATCAAACAAAACAAACCGGGGAAACAGTGAATTCATAAATGCAGTATTCAATTTAAATAATCATTTAACATTCGAAGGGAATCTTAGGATGACTTCCATGAACTTTTTGGCGTACTCTGCAGAGAATTTCTGGCGCGTTATAAATAAATTAAGGCCTCGCAGAGATAATCTAAAATACATTTTCGAGGAATTCTGTGAAGGGGAATGACTCTAAAAGAAATTTTTGAGCACATTCCAATAAAATTCTGCTAAGAATTCTGAGCTAAGCTAGTTAAAACACAGACATAACGAATTGAATATGTTTCACTGTAAAACGTCGTCGCTGAAATACTAGCGTCATCTATTGAGTACACTGTCCGACCGAATGCAGAAACAATTTCATTCAAGCAAATTATTCTTTCTGCTGAATCGCGTTTGATGTTATGTTTATTTTAAATGTCAATCCTTACACAACCTTACAAATTTCCTAAATTCTAGAAAAAAAAATCAGGAAATAGCTGAACGGGATTTGCAGGTCACCATGAACACTGTCACTCTTCGTGCTCAACGTCAATCGCCTTCAAACAGTTTTAAAAGACGCTTCATGAACTGATTTTTAAAGAAACAAGAATGACATAAAGTATGCCAACACTGCCGATCATAAGTTTGGGGTCACCTCCAAAAAATATGCAAATGCATTGTGTTCATATCTCTGAAATTTTACGTCCAATTTTCCTTCTGTTTCCTGGTCATTTGAAAGGAACTTTCTTTGTAGGTAAATGGAAAAAAATGAATACATACAAGGCACTCAGGCGTTATTTAAAAATAGTTCTTTTGCTTTATTTTTATTATAAAAATCATGTAAAGTGGTCTCTAAATATTTGTTACTGTTCAATGACTGAAAATCTTTCAAACAAAGAATACAAGAAAGTTTTGGGATTTTATTTTATTTTGTTCTTGTTACAAATATTGCAAAGACTGCAGCTAGCTGCGTCTTGCTCAATCAATAAAAAAAATATATCGGGGTTGGGGAAGGACCATCAGGGCACCCGATTGAAGCGATTTGGATGGGGAGAGTGGGATTGCCAACTCCGTGTTGCTAATATTTTGTGGATAGAGGTCGGGCCCTTACATACATATATTTATTTGTACAACATCACATTTAGGATAAGACATAATCAACCATAGTACGCCACAATACTCGGTTTGCGGCTGCCGCTCTCCATTCTCGGTCATGCCCAATGCTCGCTAGATCACGCTCTACCTGGTCCGCCCATCGTGCTCTCTGCGCTCCACGCCTTCTTGTGCCAACCGGATCAGTAGCGAACACCAACTTTGCAGGGTTGTTGTCCGCCATTCTTGCAACGTGCCCTGCCCATCGCATCCTTCCGGCTTTGGTCACCTTCTGGATGTTGGGTTCGCCGTAGAGTGCAGTGAGCTCGTGGTTCATTCTTTGCCGCCACTCACCGTTCTCCTGCACACCGCCGAAGATCGTCGTTAGCACTCGTCGCTCGAAAACTTCGAGTGCTTGCAGGTCCTCCTCGAGCATAGTCCATGTCTCGTGTCCATAGAGGACCAACGGTCTTATTAGCGTTGTGTACATGGTGCATTTGGTGCGGGGTGATTCTTTTTTGACCGTAGTTTCTTCTGGAGCCCGTAGTAGGCACGACTGATGATGCGCCTTCGTATTTCACGACTCACATTGTTGTCAGCCGTCAGTAAGGATCCAAGGTAAACGAATTCCTCCACTACTTCAAAAGTATCCCCGTCTATCGTGACATTACTTCCTAGATGAATCTTGTCATGTTCGGTTCCGCCTACTAGCATGTATTTTATTTTTTACGCACTCACCACCAGTTCGACCTTTGCTGCTTCGTGTTTCAGGCGGGTGTATAGTTCAGCCATCGTTCCAAATGTTCTTGCGATAATGTCCATGTCGTCCGCAAAACACACAAATTGATCGGATTTCGTGAAAATCGTACCCCGGATCGTCGCATTACACCTTCTAGAGCGATGTTGAAGAGTAGGCATGAGAGTCCGTCACCTTGTCGCAGTCTCCGGCGAGATTCGAATGAACTGGATAGTTCACCCGAAACCCTTACGTAGTTTTGCACACCGTCCATCGTTGCTTTGATCAGTCTGATCAGCTTCCCAGGAATGCCGTTCTCGTCCATGATTTTCCATAGCTCTGTGCGGTCAATACTGTCGTATGCCACCTTAAAGTCGATGAAAAAATGATGCGTTGGGACATGGTATTCACGGCATTTCTGAAGGATTTGCCGTACGGTGAAGATCTGGTCCGTTGTCGATCGGCCGTCGATGAAGCCGGCTTGATAACTTCCCACGAACTCGGTCATTTTAGGTGATAGACGACGGAAGATGATCTGGGATAGCACTTCGTAGGCGGCATTCAAAACGGTGATCGCTCTGAAGTTCTCACATTCCAAATGGTCGCCTTTCTTGTGAATGGGGCAGATTACCCCTCCTTCCACTCCTCCGGTAGCTGTTCTGTTTCCCAGATCCTGACTATCATCCGGTGCAGGCAGGTGGCCAACTTGTCTGGGCCCATCTTGATGAGTTCGGCTGCGATACCATCCTTACCAGCTGCTTTGTTGTTCTTGAGCTGCTGAATGGCATCCGTAACTTCCCTCAGCGTGGGAGTTTGGTCAGTTCCGTCCTCTGCTGCACTGACGTAATCGTTTCCATCATTGCGCTGGTCTCCCGTGCCTACGTTCTCCTCGCCATTCAGGTGCGCATCGAAGTGCTGCCTCCACCTTTCAATCACCTCACGTCCGTCCGTCAAGAGGCTCCCGTCCTTATCCTTGCACATTTCGGCTCGCGGCACGAAGCCGTTGCGGGATGCGTTGAGCTCCTGGTAGAACTTCCGTGTTTCTTGGGAACGGCACAGCAGTTTCATGTCCTCGCACTCCGCTTCTCCCAGGCGGCGTTTTTTCTCCCGAAAGATACGGGTCTGCTGTTTCCGCTTCTGTTTATACCGTTCTACGTTCTGTCGGGTTCCATGCTGCAGCATTACCGCCCGCACTGCGTTCTTCTCCTCCAAAATCGCTCTGCACTCCTCGTCGAACCATTCATTCCGTCGACTTCTTACCACGTACCCGATGGTGCTCTCGGCTGCGTCGGTGATGGCTGCTTTTACTGTACTCCAGCAGTCCTCTAGAGGGAGCACATCGAGCTCCTCTGGCAACGCTGCCTCGAGATTCTGCACGTATGCTAAGGTGACATCCGGTTGCTTCAGTCGCTCTAGGTTGTACCGTGGCGGGCGTCGGTACCGTACATTACGGAAAGTTTTGGGCGCAGTTTGACCATCACCAGGTAGTGGTCAGAGTCGATGTTAGCGCCACTATAGGTCCTGACGTCGATAATGTCGGAGAAGTGCCGTCCATCAATCAGAACGTGGTCGATTTGCGATTCCGTCTGCTCCGTGATCCGTCCGTCCGTGATCTCCAGGTGTAACTATAGGGCAGGCTGTGTTGGAAGAAGGTGCTACGTATGGCCATGTTCTTGGAAGCGGCGAAATCTATGAGTCGTAGGCCGTTCCCGTTCGTCAGCTGGTGGGCGCTGAACTTTCCAATCGTCGGTCTGAATTCCTCCTCCTGGCCTACCTGAGCGTTTAGGCAGCGATCGTACTCGCGGTCGAGCTGCGCGGAAAATGCGTCCTTGTCATCATCAGTGCTTCCGGAGTTAGGGCTGTGCACGTTGATTATGCTAAAGTTGAAGAATCGACCCTTGATCCTTAACCTGCACATTCTTTCGTCGATCGGCCACCAACCGATCACGCACTTCTACATTTCGCCCATCACGATGAAAGATGTGCCCAGCTCGCGTGTGCACAGTTGTGCTTAGAGTTCTTCACTGGCACTCGGACGTAGATCAGTCGCCCCTAACATGGGGAACAGACGCTGTTGTGAGCCGCTCCTCCTGGAGAACAGACGTTCAGGCCTTCCGAAGCAAATCCTCCCCCCCCCCCCCCTTCCCTGTCAGCCTATGACCAAAGTTCCCACCGGGGTTGGTTACTCGATCTTCCCTAAGGTTGCTCACAGTTCCTGGCCGGTACCATCGGGAGGTAGGAATAGAAGTTGCTGGGAAGAGGCTAGTGATCTCAATGGGATCTGTATCGCGCATTACCCAGCATTTACCGTCCAGGTCGGGCCCTTCTCCCCATCTATTGGAACGTTCTGCCACACAATGGCTTGATTTGGTTTCTGGTTGTATGAACTTACTTCTGGAAGGAGATTCGCTATCACTCCCGCGGGTTTCGCGTAAGTGTCTCTGCTTACGGGTCCGTCCCACCGTTTTGACCCTTCATACAGGAGTATGATAAGTATGATAAGAAATCAAATCTTGAACAAGTCATGTAGTAGGTACAGTCCACTGCTATGTGCAGGCGCCTTGCAACAAAAGGTGGTAGTCTATCATCATCATCATCATATTAGTATCAGACGGGTTCATCTCTGAGCAATCGGTGCGGGTTTTTTGTAGGTTCTAATCTCTGGCTCCGACCCACTGAACCCTGTTCACTGTAGGAAGCTCTTGGTTGGTCCATTTTATCAGGAGTTGGTTGCCCACCTTCAAAAGGAACCCTCCCTCGCCTGTGGTATTTTCGTCCAGGTCGATTGTTCTACGGCAGATCGTGTTGGCTTGATTATACAAATGGAGGCTAGCTTTTTATTTCGTTGGTCCTGGGCTAGACATGTGATTTCAATGCCGTATGCCAGCTTTGAGTTCATAATGGCCTTAGGTCTTGGGCTAGCCTGGTTTCTGGCCTTGCAAGGTGTGCAGGACGTTAATCCTGGTCTTGCAGCTGTCCTTGGCGAAGTGTTTCGAGAAGGATAATTTCCTATCATAGTTGATGCCCAAGATACGCACTAGACTGATGCAAAATTTTCTCAGCTACAACTTTGTTCCAGACCACTTTTCGATTAAATGTAACGAACAAAAGTTATTAATCATTCAAGTCACTGATGTCTTATGATTATGCTCAGTCATCTGTTCAGCAGGCAACATTGGTGTTTATGGCGCATAGAATAGAGGACAAAAATCATGGCTACTATGTCACACTGCAGAATACAGTGTTGCCCACAATACAGTTGCTTAATCTTGCCATAAGATTATCAATCTCTTAAACAATTAATTTGACGTTTGGCTGAAAAACGATTTTCTGCAAAGTTGTAGCTGATAAAAATTTCTATAAGAATAGCAATAGGATTTGTTAACAGTAAAAAGGCTAAAAACAATGAACAAAAAGTTTTGTTTTCCCATAGTAATTTTCAAATAAACTTCAAATGGTTTGTTCCAAGCCAGTTTCTTATCAAATGAGTTTAAATTTCGGAGGCTAAATAGGACCCGATTTGAAACCGTTTGAACACTGTGGAGCGAAAATTTCAAATTTTGCATCAATCTAATACGCACTGTTCTCTGGTACAGGATGACATCTTGGTTGATCTGAACCGGGACGCTGATTGGTTGGTGTGATACGAATGTATGATGTTACTGAAGATAAATCCACTCCATGATTATGTTTAAAGAGTACAAGTAACTAACGAGGACGATAAAGTTGGTTGTATTATAAAATATTTTAAAATTCCTGAGAAGGTTCTCTGACGTGCTTATTCTATTCTTAAAAATTTACTTGATAAAGTAATTTGACAAATCCCTGAGATTTTTTAGGTAAAATAAAATTCCTTGAAGATTCCAGGTTTTTACATGTAGTAGACACCCTGTGATTGGCACTATGGGATTCTTAAGGCGGTAGTCAAAATTCGCATATCAATCAAAATTAATTATATCGGAATTCTAATAAATAATTAAATCCTCTCGCAAAACTCTTTATAGGAATTTGATTAATTAAAATGAAGTTTAAGAGAAATTTAAGCAGTATGATTTTTTTTTTATTGAAAAACGATCTTATCCATTTGAAGATTATTAGTGATGCTTTTTCGAAACATTTTTTAACGAAAACTAATCCAATAACAAACTTTGCATTGGATAAATTACTAATGAACAGTTCAAACAGCTTCTACGTGCAACGAACTAACCTAGAATGCAGACTAAATAGATGCTAAATATCGACTATTTTAAATCTGCCTTAAACTGGATTTTCAAGTTCCTTCCTCTTTCCTCGCAGGGACAGAAAAAAACACCCCTCTCACGGCCCAAACAAGAAACAAGTCCAAATTGATGGTCTCGAATAGCTGAAACCCATCATCTCCCGACAAAGCCTTGCGTTTCTAATGCATCAAAAACTGCATGCATAAAACTTGTTTCCTAATGCATTCAGCCGGAGACTGGACAAAGCCGGAGCGGCAACGGAAGAACGGGCGCGGTGAATAATCTCGCGAAATCCGTCAAAAAGAATCTCCTCTCGTGCAGGGGAGCAAAACTGTAGAAAGAAAATAAAAAAATAACAAGATTGCGTCCGTCGAAAAGGCGAAAAGAAAACCTAAAACAAGAAAAATGTATGCACTTTGGAAAAGGGACGACCTGCGGGAAGATTTGCAATAGAATTTAGACGAGTGCAGCAGCAACATAAAAAAATGCACAAAGAGAGGATTTCCGAATGCAATACGCGACCGCTCATCGGTGTTTGTAATGTGCTGCATATCTTTGGATGAAGCGAGACGAAAGAGAGTAGAAAAAAAGTTGCATCAAAAGGAACAAAACAGGAAGAAAAACCTATACGTTGGGTTAGGTTCTTCTATATGATGCAGTTAGTGAATTGGAGGAAAAATTCAACATCCCAGCAACATGCATTTCGTGCACCGTTCCAAACCGGAGCAAGACTGCATTTTACAACGCATGCACTACTACAGCGAACCGAAAAGGTTCTTCTCTCACCAATCTTGGTCCTCCGGGTCGGGGCCCTTCTGGACCCGATATACAATCCGAGGGCACTGAGCTGGAATGGGAAAATAAAATGTGGGGAGCCTCGATTATGGTCCATTCTGTATTATCTTTGAAACCTAAAAAATAAGAAAATATCGCAAATGTTGGCCGAACGAGTCGAAACTAGATCAAAACAACGAATTAATTTCCCCATTGTGTTCAAAATAAATCAATTTCTCAGACAGTGCCGGCAGACAGATTCACCAACCTGAGGAGGACCACGGGTGCAAATGCGGCGGACGCAAAACGGGAACCCAAGATGTAGTGCAGAACGTAATAAAAATGACGCGGCGAGAATGAGTTTAATGAACTTTCACGAAACGCTGAACTCCGCGCGGAAGACGAAAAAATAAATAAACGAGATCGTAACGAAGCTGAGCAAAAAATAAAATCAGCGGAAAAAATATAACATTCAAACGAAAGAAGTGCATAAGAGAAAAAATAGCAAAACTGCAGCAGAAGTAGCTTCTACTGCTGCTGCTGCTGCTGCTGCTGCTGCTGCTGCTGCTGCTGCTGCTGCTGCAGCAACAACAACGCCGAAAAGAGCACAAACATAATAAAATAAGAAAAGAAATCCACCAAACGAGATTCGCGCGCGCTCTCTTCTCCTTTCTTGGAGCTTTGGTTTGGAGGATGAGGTCGGTGGAACTTCTCGCGCAGAGTTCAACCGAAATGCATTTTATGTATAGGTAGGAGAAAAGTGCATTGGACCAATCGAAGATGACGACGACGACGACGGTGCGTTGGGCGAAAAGTACATAAATAAAGATGAATCAGGAGTAGAGTGGGCCAACGAAAATGAATTGTCCGCTCGGGATGATCCGGACCGTAACGAGATGGACTCGCTGCTGCTGTTGATGGTAATGATGAAATGGATGATATTTTTAAACAATGTCCATGCTTGAAGGAATTGCCCAGTTTATAAATACATTGAACACCAAAGAAACAACAGCACAAACTACAGCCTTTTTTGGATCATTTGAAAATAACATTGTCTTTTCAGCACATGTCTTCCAGTGCTGTGGTTGTGGGTGGTTGCAGGTAGTCATTGACTACTTAACATTATAACCAATAACAACCCAATACATTTTCTATGTCACTTATGAGCGGTATTTATGTCCTAGTTTACATCGGGATTAAATCGTGTTTAAATCCTCGATTTAAACAGGCCCGATGTTTTCTGAACATCTTGCCCCTTAAATGCTGCACTGTAGGCCTGGTCGTTTTGGTATGTGTGACGCATCTTCGATGTGAAACATATATCAAATAGACAAGAGGTTTTGCTGAGTCGTTTTCGTTCTAGTGAAAATTTTATAAATGCTTCGGAATGCTTGCGTTCTTGAAATGGACTATTGTAGCTGCGGTAGAGCTGTCACCTTCTAACTCCCGGGTTCAAGCTTCGTGCATTCATAATGATCATGATGATGATGGTCCCACCTCTTACCACTACAAAGGTTTGAGCTGGACGATTTTTCTTTAAGATAATTAAATATGACATTTTAACCAGGTTAGCAAACAAAATCGAACTGGTTTCAGTTACAGATATAAATTCCCTCTAGAGTTTACAGTTGCTTCACAGCGATATAAATGTGGAAAATCTCATGTGTCCAGCCCTTAGCTCGCCTTTTTGTCCACCTAAATTATTCATAAGTATTACAAGCAATCAAGAGTTAATGAACAATCAACAAAGCATCCTATTACACTAGCAACCCCGCAATCTGATGCTATCATTATTTTCAGCAATGTCGGGAATGCTCACGAACCCCCAACATTTGCTAGAAAACTTACTACTAACTCAAGGTATCTTCCAAATAAGCTTCAAAATTGCATTTTTTTTTTTTATCAAATGTTAAATTTCAGTCTCTATAACAGTAATTTTACTCCGAACACTGGCCAAAAGATACTTGATGAACAACCGTGCTATTCGTATGCGTGTAGCAAAAGCGGTAGTTGATTCCAGACTAACCTAAGGTTTAGAACTGACTTGCCTGGCTGCTGATAGGTTGATTTCCAAACTGGCTCCAGTGTATTATCAGGCCATTAGGGTCACATCAGGTCTCCTCCCATCCACCCCCAGGTTGGCAGCCTGCGTGGAGAGTGGAAGGCTGCCTTTTGAAAAGTACATTGTTGCAACTGTTTGCAAGAAAGCGATTGGCTTTGCAGAAAAGACTACAGGGACAAGTGACGGAGTGTCCCTCCTCATGGAGGCGAACGATCTCCTGAATAATACCACTAACCTGGAGCTCCCCCTATAGCCAGGGTCCACTGGTGTGGAGCCAGAGGTTGGAACTGCTGGACTAACGAATGGATGCGATCTCGAGACTTATTTATCCGGAAGGTAAAAGGGGATACCAGGAAATGGGAGGATCCACCTGAACACCGACTTCAAGTCATTCTATCTCTGTTGAGAACCGGCCATACCAAAGTCTCCCACAACATGAGAGGCGGAGGCGGATTCAGACGACAGTGCGATACGTGCAATGTTCCGCTTACAGTGGAGCATTTCTTATACGAATGCCCCCAGTACCACGGACCCCGTTCCCTTTACGGGATCCCAGGTAGCATCAGGGATACCCTGAAGGATGATCCATCCAGCATCGCTGCACTATTCTGCTTCCTTCAGGAGGCAGGTCTGATTAACCAAATTTGAACACCCAAGCAACTACAACGGACAATGATTCGGACTCAAAACTATACCTCGGCAACAAATACTGACTCGGACACGGATGAACGAATATATTGAACCAAGCAAAGCACGTACAAGGACACGGAAATGGACGAATGACGGCACTAAAATTAAACACAGCGACTACAAAGGAACAGGACACGGAACTTGACCACTTGACCACGATTATTCAAAAGGACAGCATTCATCGGTAGCATTAAAGGAAAATTCCCAACTCTGAAATATTAAAACTCTGTTATTATGGAGACTCCCTTCTGGAGCTCCCACCCATCTCCTAACTCCGTATCCTCGGGGTTCTCTTCTGGAACCTCACCTCCCCTTCCTATTAGCTCTGTAATTAGGGGGACTCCCGTCGTTGTTAAGAGATGAACCAGCTCAAGGCTGAAAATCTCTCTAATAAAGCAAAAAAAAAAAATATAACAGTAATACGCGCGCGAGGCTCAAACCTTTGTAGACTACTTTTTTTAATTAATCTACTTTTAAATCAAATATTAAAAATCCATCATCACCATCGAGGCGAACAGAAATAGTTTTTGCAGTGCTACAATAATTATTGAAAAAAGTCGTTATGACAGCTATCCATATAAAATAATCCGTTAGAGATAACTTCGTCAACTATGTATGTCAATTCATAAAAAAAAATCATTGGATAACTGTTCAAAAGACAGTTTTAACGTGTGAAACGCAGTGTCTTTTAAATTCTGTGTTACTGAACATTTTATATGTCTAAGCATCGAATTGAAAACATTTATACCTTTATAATATAATGAATTTTGTGAAGCACAAGTCAAGAAATGTGGTGTTCTTATTTAAGCCACGTTTCTAGTATTTTATATCTATGAAAGTCACTTCCTCTTTCAATTCGATCTTACAAATATCGTGGCAGCAAACCGTTAACTACTTTAAAAATGAACACCATAGTCAAATATACAATTCTTTGCTTCACCGACAACCATTGTAAGGCGTCTAGCATCAAAGTCGAGGAAGTGAATCTATTACATCTCAAAATCAAACGCATTATTTTATTCTGCAAGCGCTGTAATCTCGATATTTGTGTTGTATTGGCCAGAAATAAAATGGAAGGGCAAAGGATGTGGAGAGATGATTGATTTGTATAGCTGTATTTTACTGGCAATAGTTAAATCGTTTTTCAGTCGACATAGAATTCCATACTTCTTGGCAATTTTCTTGATGACATTGTCAATGTGAGAGTTGAACTTAAGGTTGTCATCAATAATTACGCCAAGATATTTAATCTCGCGAACGCGATCAATAGTCTCATAATCAATTACAACAGAGACGTTCTCATTTACTCGATTCCGCGAAATTACCATAAATTTAGTTTTACTTGTATTCAATTTCAACTGCTTATACTTCAACCATCTACTTAGAGAACGCAAATCTTCATTCAAGTGTAAAACTGTTGAGTATATACAACGCAGTACGCCTTGCTTTTAGAGCATAACTTCATTTTCTTCAGTTCAAATTATACTACTGACAAATAAAGACGTTCCTTTCAATTGTAGTTCGAGTAGTATTTCGAATCCAGTCCGATTGTTCCCACTTCTGCCGATAGGTTATGGGCCCAGACAGGGCAATCGGAACTGGTGAAGATAGAATTTGAATTCGTAACGAGATGGCGGATGTCGTTTTCAAGGCTAAATGGATCCAATTACGATAACTGGAGTTTCCGGATGAAGCTGTTGCTGACCAAGGAAGGAAATTGGATGACCATAGCTGACGCAAGGCCAGAAGCGGTTACAAGTGCGTGGAAGACCAAGGATGATCAAGTGCTGGCATCGATTGGATTGGTCGTGGAGGATAACCAATTAATACATAAACATTAGGAAGGCCAAATCGGCGGCAGAGGCGTGGAAAGCTTTAGAAAAATTCCATGTCAAGAAAACGTTCACGACGAAGGTCTCTGTGATGCGGAAAATTTGTAGTCAACGCCTGGAAAAACATGGAGATATGGAAGCGCACGTATCGAAGTTGTCGGAATTGTTCGAGAAGCTCAACAATTTACAGCCCGAAAAGATCCTTGACGACCAATGGTTGGTCGCGATTTTGTTCAGCAGTCTGCCGGAGGAGTACGAGACGTTGGTACCCACCCTTGAAGCTCGACCAGAGAATGATTTGACCCTGGATATGGTGAAGGGCAAGCTTATCGATGAATGGCAGAAAAAGAAGCAGCGCAACGATGATAGCGATAATCCTGAAGCTGTTCTCTATGCAAATTCAAAGGCCGAAAAAGACCGGTGCTTCTTCTGCAAAAATTTAGGTCACCAGAAGGCAAATTGCGAAAAGTTCAGAGTATGGAAGGCGGAGAAAGGAAACGGGGCTGTATCCAAGCACCGAAAGGCAGTATCCAAGCAACAGAAAGCCAACCACGTATCGCAGCAAGATGATGATGATGATAGCTACGCGTTTCTCACTGGATGCAATAGTCAAGCGGAAGACCAATGGATTTTGGATTCCGGTGCAACCTGCCACATTGCAAATTACCGGAACTTCGAGGATTTGGATGATGCAGCTACTGAGGACGTTTGGGTCGCCAACGGGTACGTTCGAAAGGCCGAGGTGCTGGGCGAATAAATGTGCTAGATGGTTCTGGTCGACTACGTGAAGTTCCAATAGAAAGCGCTTTGTATGTTCCTGAAATGAAGTCAAGTTTGCTATCCGTGAAGCGGCTGGTGCAGAAAGAATTCGTCGTCACATTCGACGCAACTGGAGCGAGAATCATGAAAGGTGAAAAGATATGTGCTATGGCGAAGTCCGTTGGTAACTTGTTCATAATTCGTCAATCAACCCAAAACGTATCCATGGTGATGACGAACGATGACTGGACTGCGTGCATGCGTGGCACAGACGATTCGGACACAGAGACTGCGAAGCGGTGTTGAAATTGCAGACCTTGGACAACGGCGTGAGGGTGAAGAGATGCAGCTGCACTGATGCATGTGAAGTGTGCATTGAAGGTAAGATGCACAGGACATCATTTCCGAAGACGTCAGAAAGTGTGTCATCGGCGGTGATGGATTTGGTTCACACTGATATCTGTGGACCAATGAGGACGGCGACTCTGGGCGGAAGACGATATTTCATCACATTCATCGACGACTACAGTAAGTACACGGTCGTTTATTTGCTACGGAAGAAGTCTGAAGCGCTCCAGGAACTGAAGGAATATGTTGAGCTAGTCAAGGCGTAGTTTGGAAGGAAGCTCAAAATTTTCCGCTCGGACAGGGGTGGTGAGTTTACTGGCAAGGCATTCAATGCATTCCTGAAGCAAAATGGTATCATCGGCCAGCTCACGGCACCATACACCCCACAGCAAAATGGGGTAGCAGAACGAAAAAATCGTTACCTTGTCGAAATGGCCAGGTGCATGCTCATTGATGGACATTTGGACAAGCGTTTCTGGGGAGAATCAGTGGTAACTGCAAACTACATGCAGAACAGGCTGCTATCACGGTCGATCAGTGGCACACCATATGAGCGGTGGTTCGGGAAGAAGCCCAATCTCGGACACATTCAGCGGTTTGATGTGGATGCGTACTGCCATGTACCAAATGAAAAGCGAGGTTAGCTGGATCGGAAGGTTGTCAAGCTCAGGTTCGTCGGATACAGTGAAGTATCGAAGGCATGCCAGGTGGACGAGACGAATGGAAAGGTAACTGTTAGCCGTGATGTTAAATTTCTTATTTCTTGCGGGCCCATGCCAGGTTCGGTGGGAGAAAGTCCGGTTGTACCATCCATCTGTTTCGAACGAGTAGACCTAATGAGTGAGCCAGGATCAACTGAATCGGATGACGTACGTGTGGACGGGAGCATGTCCAGTGTAGATGTCGATCCACCTCGAAGATCAACAAGAGCTAATCTCGGAGCTATTCCAGAGCGGTATGCTTGTACAGCAGAAACTTCGGTTCAGGAGGAGCCAAAATCGTTGAAGCAAGCGTTATCCAGTCCAAACAGCGCCAAGTGGTGCACGGCTATGAAGGAAGAGCTAGCATCCATCGAAGAAAACGATGTCTGGGATATAGTCGACCTGCCGACGGGTAGCCGCGCCATTGGATGCAAGTGGGTGTAAAAACAGAAGCGAGACGAAAATGGCAATGTAGTTCGGTACAAAGCCAGGCTGGTAGCCCAGGGCTACACTCAACGTTTTGGGACGGACTACGATGAAGTTTTTGCGCCAGTAGTTCGACACGTTACGTTCCGCACCATGATGTCTGTGGCAGCCAAGAAGAAGATGATCGTCAAGCAATTCGACGTAAAAACGGCGTTCCTCAACGGCAACCTTGAGGAGGAGATCTACATGAAGCAGCCTCCCGGGTATGTCGTCAGCGGTATGGAAAACAAGGTATGCCATTTAAAGAAAAGTTTGTACGGGCTCAAGCAAGCGGCTCGTTCTTGGAACCAGCGACTGCATGAGGTGATGGAAGCGGATGGTTTTGAACGATGTGACGCAGATCCCTGCCTGTACAGAAAGCGAGCTGGTAGCAAGTGGTGCTATGTTCTCGTGTATGTGGATGATCTCATCGTAGCGAGCGAGGATGAACGCATGATCGACGCATTGAAGCGAACGCTTGCAAGAAATTTCCAGATCAGCTGCCTCGGTGATGTCAAGTTTTACCTCGGGATCGAAGTCGATCGACACCATGCTGGAGATTTTCTTATCAACCAACGGAAATACATTGAAGACGTCATCTGTTCTGTTGGCCTACAGGATGCGAAAGTGTCAACCGTGCCAATTGATCCTGGGTACATCAAGACGGAAGATAACGATGGCCAGCTCCCAAATAATCAAGAATATCAAAAGGTAGTTGGGCAGCTGTTGTACATCGCAGTCAACAGCAGACCTGACATCGCAACGGCAATCTCAATCTTGAGTCGTAAGGTGAGTTACCCAGCCCAACGTGACTGGAACGAGTTGAAGCGAATGGTTCGCTACCTGAAGGGGACAATTGATCTGAAGCTTCGACTGAGTAGCAGTGGTGATTCATCTGGTCTGGTGGGTTACGCTGATGCCGATTGGGCTTCTGCCGACAGGAAGTCCAATAGTGGTGTTATCAAGTATGAATACTGCCCTACGGTAAAGATGGCCGCGGATCTTTTAACCAAACCTCTACCACGAATACGGTTGGAATTTCTAAGGAAGCAGTGCGGTCTGTTGTAGTCGCGTTGAGGAGGAGTGTTGAGTATATACAACGCAGTATGCCTTGCTTTTAGAGCATAACTTCATTTTCTTCAGTTCAAATTATACTACTGACAAATAAAGACGTTCCTTTCAATTGTAGTTCGAATAGTATTTCGAATCCAGTCCGATTGTTCCCACTTCTGCCGATAAAAATGGCATCATCTAAATCCTAAGCTGCAATGAATAATACAGTATCATCTGCAAAAAGATCAATGTCGCAAAATCGTAAAACACGTCGCAAGTCATCAAAATATATAATAAATAACAGGGTCCTAATACACTTCCCTGGGGCACTCCAAGGTTATTCCCCACGGGACTGAAATCAGAATCATTAAAACAGTCCGTTGAGTTCTGTCAGACAAATAGCTTTCTAACCATTTATATGCAGTACTCGTAATTCCAAAGCGCTTGATTGATCTTAACAATAAGGGCCTAGAAATTGTTTCAAAAGCGCGTTTTAGATCCAAAAAAACAGCAACAATCGTGTCTTTACACTCTAAGTTGTTTTTCCACTTCGCTAATACCAAATTCAATGCGGTTTCACAAGAATGATTGTTCTGGTATCAACAACCTATTACTATTTAAATACTCTTACAGCTGGCCTTTAACAACAAGTTCTAAAATTTTCTCTAATGTGTGCAACATGTTGATGGGACGAAACTCTTCGGCTTTAATCGTTTCAGCAACTTTTTGAATAGGAACAACTAAGGATTCCTTTCAAATTTGTGGCACATGTGCCGTTTGCAATTATTCATTAATAAGATCCAGCAAGATGTGGCCAATGACATGAAATCAATCTTGAATAACTCTAGCATTAACATTATCTACTCCAGCCGATTTTCCTAATGAAAAACAAATAACTCTAAATCATCTAATGTAATTGGGTGAAAAACTTCACATCTACAACTACTATTAACTGGCTGTTTTATTTCGTCAGGTTCATCAACCAATTCAATGGATTGATCAATCAATGAAACACTGTCTACAAAATAATCATTAAACTAAGCTGCAATTACTTGTTCTGACTGTTCTAATGTGCCAAATAAAGATATGGACCGCGGTTTGCAATTACTAGGTTTTATTAAAGATTTCAAAATTTTCCATAACTCTTTGCTGTTGTTTTGATGCTGATCAGTCTTCCTTTGAACATATTCACAACGAGTTTTCTTTATCGATTGTGAATACTTATTACGCACGATTGTGTACCTATTCCAATGATTGTCATTATTTGATCTACAAACTTTTTGTACCATTTGTCCCTTTTCTGTTTAAGACGCAAAAGATCCAAATTGTACCAGCTGTTCGAGTTTTTCAAAGAAACAAACTTTTGCTCAACTAGCTGTAGATTCATCTTAATTACCGGCTGCGAATGGAAAATCCACTCTCCTCTCAACAAGATTCGAAACAGCCTGTATCGAATATTTCCTCCAGCACTTCAATTTTACTAATTCATCGTTGTTATTTATAACGTTTGCATTAAAAAATGAACTTTTTTCGGATGGTGAAAAAAAAAGCTAAGACAGATAATTTCTTTTGATAAATTTCCCATGGAAGGTAATTATTTAAGCTTACTTGCAAAAAAATTCTACGCCCTTGCGAGCGGCCTTCCGGCAGTTAACCGGAACATTCGCCATGGCGGACGAAAACATGCGTGTATTTAGGCATATTTTTGAGTTCTTATTTCTTCGTTTTATTTATCAATTCCTCCTCAGTTTTCGCGCCAAAATTGTTGGAGTAGATCTTACGCTTCAGGTTGGCCCAGAAATTCTTGATGGGACGCAGCTGGGGGACGTTGGGCGGGTTCGCCGATTTGGGTACCACATCGATATTCAGCCGCTCCATCTCCTCCAACGATCGCTTCGAGTAGTGGGCCGACGCCAGATCCGGCCAGAACACCGCGTCTTCGCCCTTATGGTATTTCTTGATGAACGACGCAACTTCCGGCAGGCATTTTGTACTATAAATTTCCCCGTTCGCGGCCAGTCCGGAGCGAAAGAAGAGCGGCTTTGACATCCCCTTCTCGCTGATTGTCAGCCACAGCAGCACATTCTTGGGGAACTTGGTGTGTGAAATGAACTTCACCTCGGAGCTCACTTCGTTGCCATCCAGGGTGAGATAGGTCTCGTCATCCATCACCACCGACACGTCGCGATTCGCCGGGAAAAACGAGCTCCTGTAGCTCCGAAACCAGTGGACGTGACTTCCGCTTCCTGACATGTATGTTCGACATCCTTTGGAGCTTCTTGTCGCTCAGGGTCGTCGGCCGTCCAGAACCTGACTTTCTTTCGATGTTCTGATTTTTGCCTAATAGTGCCAAGATATTGTAGATGCCGGAACGGGCGTATCCGGCGTCCACAAAGTGCCGCACGATGTCCGTTTTGGACGCGGCGGGGTGCCGTTCTTTGAACGCACACACTTCTGAACGGAGTTGCTTCACTGTTTTTGCCATCACGGTTAGAGTTCAACTGATAGAGCTGTCAAATTTTGTCTGCTGGCTCATGGGAAACGTGGTAAATAAAAGTTCTGCTGTGCCTGGAAATACGCGTATATTCATTTACCGTTTGCTTTAATTAAAAAACTCAGCTAAACGCTTCAAATGATTCGAATTATGGTTGTCACGCCAATTAATATTAAAATCACCAGCCAATATAATTAATTTACTAGAATCAAGGAATGTCTCGAACCAGTTCTCTAAAACTTCAACAAAACGCTGGTAACTAGAACTGGGAGAATGATACAAAACACCATAATTACCCATCTTCATGCCACGTACAACTGTAATGTCCAAGAACCAGTTGCCATAAATAACTTCGTCGGTACGAAGGTTGAATTGAACTGATTCTTTAACATAAATAGCAACACCGCCAGTGTGTCTAGAATGTGATAAAAAAGCAGTTTCTGTTTCTACAATATGAGTTTCAGATAATAAAACTAAAAGAAGACGTTTTTCCGCAACAATCTGACGTAATGCTACGTGGTTTGTTGACAACCCCGCAATATTAAAATACAAAAATCGAATTGATTCACATTCCTGGAACTTGGCTGCTATTTATTGAAACGCAAGCTGCTTTTTTTCTGTTCAAAAAGTCTTTTATAGAGCAAACATTCAGAGCTAATAGAGATAAGAAATGATTGCAGGCAGATTTTATCCATAACGCCACTGCCAGACAGTGGAAGTTAGGCCAAGAAGTTAGCCTTTTACACATGAGAACCTCCTATCGATCAGAATGAATTTTGCATATGTTAAGGATCAACAAACATTTTCAGGCGCAAAGGAGCAACAGGATCAAGTTGATAACGTTTCTTAATTCCAAAATCTGAAGACTGCTTTGAATAATATGTTTAGGTAATGAACAGCATCAACGGACAGATAAACTACTTACAGCTTCTATTTATTAAATTCTATAACGATTGCCAGCAACGCCGGCTGGGCATATCCTATGGCTTACCCTCAATACTAACAGAATTTCACCCTTCCCGTGACACTTATGAGGGGTCGTTGAGTTCTCTGCATCTCTCTGAGTGTCGGACTAACATTGATCTTCTTTCCACACCAAGATACAAGGACGTGGTCTACTAGCTATGGTCTGTTGGAGGGAGACACATCCTTTATCTAAGAGGTAGTAATTAATCACAAATTACTATCTAACAGCAACGGCTGAAGGTGGGTCTCCTTCTTAACAAAAGTTTGGAGCTCGTACCACCTACGGCATTGTGCAACCTGGTTTATGCTACGCTATGCTAACTTCTATTAAATATACAAGAAAATGATGGAGATCATTTTCCAGGATGCTTTCAAAAACTGGCTTTTCCTGGTTACTCACTGGTGTGACGCAATGCAGATTAAGATAAATATGGACACGTGGCTTCCGTTTTTACGGAATCCGGCAGTACCTGCCTTTAGAAATAACTTTCATAAAAGTGCGAACTAAACATAGAATTTGGTGTAGAGGAAAAAAAACCTTTTTTAATTTATTTTCTAAAGTTCTGTTCAAGTTCCGCCAGAAGCTGCTTAGAATGCTCTTCAATTATGATACCGGAACTTTCAAGTTCTTATAACGACTTAAAAATGAGGCTGCTTAGAATTCTAAAGATCATCACCAACTAAGCTGCTTAAGCCACAAATGGCCTTTTATCAGAACTTTTGGTTACTTGGGATGGTTGGCTGGAATGGGTGTTGGACGGATGATCTTGATGTTTGTTCTTATGTAGATTTAGTAATCGGTTGACTAGTTGTTTGGGGTAGTTGTTTCTTAGTAGATGTTGGTTAGGGTGTTTCATTTTGAAAAAAGTGATGAATTTTTGATAGGCCACCCTCCAGTTCGATTCATAGCCCCAAAATATGAACCTGTGCAAAAAATGGTAAAGATTGATGAAGGTTTAGAGGTCGCGCCAATGATTTGGATTTTGTATGGAGATTTTGGTGAATTAGTATGGGAAATTATTGATTTTCGTTTACATTGCTCTAACTTTGGTTGTAGTTGTCCAAACGTTGAAAAAAAAAATATGTGGTTGTCATGACAATGATCAACAAGCCTGTTGTTGTTGCGATGAAATTGGCGTTGTTGCCTTGTACATATTCATCTGTCAATTTACCCTATTTTGCCATTTTTTCACATTTTTATAATTCTTGATACGCTGCAAAACTGAGCGTAGCAACTGTAGGCTTTTTGTTTATTGCCATAGCAATAACATACTAAATTTTTTCGACATTTGGACAAGTAGAAGCAAAGTTATAGCGATATAAGCGATTTTTTAAATTCTTCCATAGTAATTCCCATACAAATTTCAAATCATTGGCGCGACCTCTAAACCTTCATCAATCTTTACCAATTTTTGCACAGGTTCATATTTTGGGGCTATGAATCGAACTGGAGGGTGGCCCATCAGAAATTCATCACTTTTTTCAGAATGAAGCACCCTAATGTTGGTGGATTGTTTTTACTATTTCTTCCCTGGGTTTGTTGCGTGTGAGAGAGTGAACTCGGTGGAAAAAGTTGGTCGCCACATTTATTTTGTGTTTTGGCTGATGACATGATTTGTAGTTCAGCATTCTGCCTGACACAATTGGTTTGGCGTACCATTCGGTGGTCAGTATTTGATCTGGATTCCGTATGACCGTCATGTCAAGGAATGCCAGTCTTCGGTCGTCCTCGATTTCTATAGTTAACTGTAATCTTGGTTCTATTTTGTTGAATGCGTCTAGGACCTGCTGTTCGGTGTTTCGTGGGATTGTCATGAAGATGTCGTCCACGTAATGTTACCTACTATAATACAGATGAATCAGGTACTATCTAAAGAGTAATTTAGTTTCAAATTGAACTAAGTGTAGCCGTTACTAACACCACACAGCGATCATCAAAAAAAAATGTTCTGCGTTAATTATAATTAAGTAACTTTTTCAACAATTGGTCATTACATTTTCAAAAAAAAATATAAACAACATATATTGATTATCCCAGCCATATAAAATTCCATATATCTGACAGTGCAGTCACTCTGTATAATACGTATATACCTTCTGGATGGTGAGCAGTTCAGTTACGATTTCTCTTCCAAGGAGGCGGTAGTGCTGATGCAATATCTCTAGATCCCGGCAATATACAAGGGTGCTGTCTTGAGCAATGTTGTCCAAAAGACCAATACCTCCTTGATGATGAAATGATCAGCTCTGAACTCTCTATCCGAATGGTGCTATTATTTCTGTGAACTTCTTCAACATATCAAGAACCTCATTCCTGTCTACAAGATCCTAGATCGCGAATTTGGAAAAAAAATAATAATAAAAATCCCAGGTCGAGACGCATTTTCATGTTCCTATTCTTCAACCATGATCATTGAAATATTCACGGAAAAGCGCAATATTGTGACATGAGACCACATGTCCCATCCCATAGCATTTTCCCTTTCAACAAATCAAGAAAAGAGGTGCAAGCGGACGGTTGATTTTTCCCACGCATAATGCAACACTTTCATTTCACCGAATGCATGCAACACTAAACTAACTGTGCTGCTGCGGAGATAGAAAGGGGCCTCTTGGTTATGGTTAATACATACGTAGAGGTACATATACTGCAAAATATCGTATATGCGTGATAGGAATGAACGCCTGATGGTCGCGAAAGTTGCGGTTTGCATTTGCAGTTAATACCCGATTGCAGCGCTTCCTTTCCATTTTCCCCCCAGATTGCATTGCATTGGAAGGGTCATGAACGAGAGTAACGGCTGCAGTGATTGTTTCCACGTTTCGCAGCTGGTGGTTTTTCGTCTTGCGCTGCACCGCAACTCAATGTCGTCGGCGGCGTGGTCGTGGTTTCTGTGCGCGGAGAAAGGTTCAGTTGACGGCGGTGAAAGTTTACGGCGGAAGTTGGATGAGATATTGGGATGCATTCGCAAAGAGAGTAATTTTTTTTAATATAAATCAGAGTTCATAAATTTGCTTAAAATAGAAGCTGGTAGGAAGATTTTATAATGAGATTTCTATAGTTAGATACATCATAAATCTAGATATGTTTAGATGAATTGACATCATCATGCCATTTAGAAGTACCTATAAACCCACTAATTCAACAAACAAGCGGTGGTCTTACGCTAAGCTGATGCCTTTCATTATTCATTCTTTTTAACGACGCCTCGCAGGGTACAGTACAGCTAGTTGCATCGTGCCGAGGCTTCATATAACGTACATCGACGAGTGCTACCACGGGTTGACCAAGTCCCGGGACCGTGTCGGTTGTCGTAGTCTTTCGTTCAGTATCGCTCAGCACTTTCCTACCACGCACCGAACGAAAGTGCGAACCAAGATAAGCGGTGAAATATATTAAAGGTTCAATGCGATTACTATCATTATTTATATAGAAAATAATAATTACAACCAGACATCAACGCGAAAACAACGCGCGCCTCTCGTCGTTGTACGGGGCATGTGTAATAGGGTGTGTCAGATGTTATTGGTACCATCTGAAAAATACACCTCAAAAGGAATTCGTTTTTGGAATAAACTCAAGTTTTTAGGAATTTATTTTGTTTGTCTAGTGTTATTATTCTTTTGCTGAGAACAAGTTTTTAAACATGGTAATGCATTACACTCAGAGAAATGAATTTAACTGATTTTCATTATGAAAATAATTATGACCAAAAAATAATAAAGCGGAGCAGACTGGAACCGAACCATGGACGCTGAGAATACGAAGGCTGTGTGTTGACCGCTCGTCTTTCAACGCTTGTAAAATTCCAATGGTTATAGGCGTATCAGAGCTACCTCATGTTAGACGAAAATCATTCGTAAGTCACGCTTATGAAATCCATATGTGTCGTTCATAAGTCGAACCTTACGAAATTCTTAAGTTTATTTGCCTCATTTTACTAATGAGTGCCCTTTCAACCACCGCTCATCACTTTAATGTGTTCACAGCATACAAATAAAAATGTTATTCATGATGATGTATTGATCATCACTGGTAAAAAATGGATACAATATTACACTCATAAAAATTATTTGTTTAAAAATTCTGTGAACATCGTACAGCGTAATATTACACAACATGCGACCGATGTGCTGCTGTTTGGATGTAATATTCGTCAATTTTTGTTTCTGTATTCTTCAGATTAGTCAAGAGATTAGTGTGTGGCATGTGTCTCCAATGGAATAAGGGGGCCATCTCATTTTCAACAGCTGACATCTACTAAATTGATCTGGAAAAGAATTGGCATCACTGATAAGTTTAAAATGTGGTGGCTAGCTTAACGCTTCAGTGGCGCCACCATGACAAATGCGAGCAAATTCCCAACCTTATTTGCGATAAATGTGATTGTGAGTGTTATGTCTGTTTGTCTGTGCCCATATTGCATGGACTTAGATGCATATTCACTGTCCGGAGGCCGCCATATTGGATTTTGGTCAGCCATCTTGGATTTGTGGAAGCCATCTTGGGTTGAAATCCACCATTTTAATTTCATCCGGAATGCTGTCTTAAATTTCGGAATGTCCCAGATTCTAGAATTTAACATATCTTCTAATCCTATTACTTCCGATGATTTTGATCTTGGTTGATATTCATGCTGGATGATATTGGTCGCAAATCAGGGGTGATTTTCATAGTGATGATGGCTTGTGATCATGAAAGATAGCTGATTTTGATTTCACCACCATTTGAAAATTTAAATTTCTGAGAATCTTACTTCACAGGACAGTCGTCCTTTGCGTGAGAGGAATCTCCACAATTCAAGCATATAGCTGAAATGTAGCAATTATTTGTTCCGTGACCCCACCCTTGGCACTTACAGCACTGGGTGAGGTTGTGGCAGGTGCCACCTTCTTTTTTCTTTCCTTTATTTAACGTCGGTCTCTGTTCCGCAATCTAGTGCCAATCACCGAGGAAGGCAGCTTCCACACCTGCGTAGGATATCGCACCCATTCAAACACACATCGGCCGGGACCAACGGCTTTACTTCCCTTCCGAAGGAAGACGTGACCAGAGATTTTTATGCCTCAGAAAAACCCCACACGACCTCGGCTGGGTTTGAACCCAGACCCATTGGGGTGAGAAAGCAGCCACGCTTACCACTACACCACTGGCGCCGGCTATAAAGGCAGGTGTCATGTATTATAAAATTCAAATTTAAAAAGTTGTACATGAATTGAAATTTTCCAAACCCCATCGAATTACCCCTTGTTTAGCATGAAGCGTTCTCAAACAGTTCACTCACCGAAATGTTCATTAGATGGTAAATGAGTTCTCTGTACCATTTCGGGCGCCAAAGCGTAATTCGATAGCCATACGAAGAGTCTTAGCAAACCACGCGTAAACGCAAGGACATCGACCTGCACGATTCTGCTTTCAGGATTTGTTGACCCGTCCCATCCTTTCATGCTCTTCGGGTGGAAAGCGAATAGGCATATGTGTTAACTTGATAGAAAAAGAATGCTTTCCTTCGTATTTCTGTTAAAACTAGTATGCGTGAAGGCGATTTTTAGAACTTAGTGAAAATCAACTTCGTCGATTTCACGTAATTTCCTACCGCAGGGCTGGTAGCGGTTTAACGATGAAATAGTAGTGACTTTAGTGACCAAAATATCGGAAATAGTGACCAAATAGTGACTCTTAAGTAGTAAAAAGTAACCAATAGTGACGTTTATTGAGCAAAGAAACTAGTGATAAGGCGCGCTTTTTTTCTCTACAGTTTCTTGTATATGATCAGCAGCTCGTTTTTGGATTGATTGTTGCTTGCGCACAGTTGACATTCCCTCCAGCATTGCCTGAGCCAGCTCTACTTCCGCCAATATGTTATGGTTCTCAATAGCTTTTTTAAGACGAGTGTTAGCTTCCACAAACAATCTTTCTTCCTCCTTTTTTCGCTTCTGATCTTCCAAATATTGCTTGTAGTTGGCATATGCTTTGTTAGCCATCATTATCAGTTCTTTGGGGATGGGAACGAGATGCGGCTCATTTCCGAATGACTTTATTGCGCCTTTGACCACCATCAACGCATTTAATGTCCTCTCACACATTGAGGATCGATTGTCGGTGAGGATCCTTGCCGAAGTTGAAAATCCTCGCTCGACATCGGCGTTGCCATGGGACGCCGTCAAAGCCGCCCTTACAACTACTGATACCAACGGATATTTAGCCTCTCCTCTAGCTGATTTCATACTGAAGAACTGGTTCCAATAGCCTTCAATCCTTCGGTTTTCACTGTCTTGAATATCCATTTCACATTTGAGCAGATTCCATTCATGCAATAGCAAGTCCGTTTTGATATCTAACGGAAGTGACTTCGCAATTTGTACAATTTCGTTAAAACCACGACTGGATTTTCGATTCGATGGGCTAATGCAACGGCAATGCTTTACGAGGCGTATCGAATTCCTGATTTATTCAATACATGCTTACAAGAAGCGATATAATGTTTTCTAGCATTTTGAAAGAAGCTGAGTTTATGAACATCTTTCAATTTAGTCAGCTCAGCAGATATTTCATCGCCAATAATTATATGTTCTGGGGGTAGTAAGTATTCAACATTGTCAAAAATGTCCTGTGGTATTATAGTATCAGCAGGCCACACATCCTCTTAGCATACTCTGGTCACTATAGTACGGACTAGCCTCTCAAGCTCTGAATACATCAAGTGAACGAGGGGCTCTTCTTTCTGGAAGAAACCTAATTTAAAAAAAATGTAGGACTGCATGTTCATAGTTTTAGTTACAGCGTATGTTATAAAAGATTAAAATTTTCTAAAATAAATTTAGTTTTTATTTTTAGCATTTTAATGAAATTAACTCAATTGAATTAAAAAATATATATGCCACAATACGTTTGAAACTGAATCGATTTTGCAAATTCAATGTTGATACGCTTTTTATTCAGTTTTTTTTTTCAAACATCAGTTTGTCTGAACTTCTAGCTCGCCCATACAGCCCAAGAAGTAAGGAAAAAGAACTGACCTGTAAATCGGGTGACAATATTAGCACTCGACACCACAAACAACACCTCCGCTTTCATACTCGGGTTATTCAAAAATCTAACGATTCTTGAATATGACGTTGTCTTCGTCAGCAGTAGACGTTTCTTGGGAACGAAATTTGTGATATAGTTCACCAGTGCAGGCCATTGCTGAATAATCCGTTTTGCTGCTTGTTCCAAAGTTAGCCACCGTGACGTGACGTGCTTGATGAAACGGTTGGTGGGTAATCCGAGCTGTTGCTGTATTTTCTCAAAATCTCCTAGTCTTGACGGCCAGCCTTTAAAGAAGTAGTACACTGCTATGATGGGTTCCGAAGCGGCTTCTTCTAACTCCTCAATGCCTTTTAAGAATCCGTTAAGTAAGGTGTGTATATTGCAGGATCCGATAATCAGCAAAGGCTTTCGGCGATCCTCTAGAAGTTGATCAATCAAAAGCCGGTAGGTAGTATTTTTTTTTCTATTTCATAGTATTCATAAAATATTTACCAAGCATGAGAAGATTCTTCCGCGGCAATGCATCATTTTACAATGCATCATTTTACAATGCATCATTTAACTTTTGAAGGATGTCCTCTGCTTTAGCAGAACCAATGAAGAACGTTTGTAGATGCGTTGAAATAACCTGTGACTTCGATTTGGGCCAGTAGCGGATGGCTGTTTGCAATTCTTTTCTCCCAGCCGAATTGGTTGTCTCATCGTAGCACAACGTGTATAGAGAATCACGTGTATCGTCCAGTGCAACCTCTCGGAAGAAAGGTGCCAAAGCATCGAAGGTATCTCGAATGCCATCACAGGATGCAGCTGGAAAATCTGATGCAATGCATTTTAATAACCAGATTAGTTCGGCCTTAGCAGCTACATCTCGTGTACTTAAAAGCAGCACTTGACGAATGAATGCCGCAGATGAGGATGACTGCTCGTTGTCGATCAATTTTGACTCGCGATCCCTGCTAAGCCGCAGTTGACTTGAACCACGAAGAACCATCCATTCTTCCTTATGTTTCGCAGTATTCGCGTGCTGCTCGAAAACTTGGAAACCTTTGGCTATTGCAGAACGCTTCCATATTACTGTGTTTCCGGGCCCACTTAGAAATGACACATTCATTTGAATCGGTTTTCTTCAACCATTCAGGGCGGAAAGTGCATTTCCCCATACTGTCCTAAAAATTGAGATAAAATTTGTTAATTTTGAATCTATAAAATTGTTTCTTATATTTACCCGAAACACTTCTGCCTGTTATGAATTAAAAACACTTTTCTTTTACAATTAGACCAAACAGAAATCTAAAGAACTACCCAACTAACAATTTTCACAACGTAAACGCTTTACTCATTTCATGTATACAGCCTCAAGCTGTATTCAAACGTTATACGATATGAAGAAACCTTTACTCAACCTCTATACAAGCAAATCTGGTGAACTTACTCAGCTACTTATGGCTGTTGGAGCGGTCGGGAGAAGCTCTTATTGCATATCCATTAACGCTTCTATACAGCTGTTATCCTGCTGTTTAGTTGTGCGTGAACTTGAAAGGCGCTTATTCAACCTTTTCCCGGTTATCCAATAATCACTACACAGCTTTCTCTTGAAGCCGGGTTAAATACTGTTTACGCTTTTTTATGAAGGAATTTATTTAGTTTATTTTGCTGTGAATCAAATTAATCGAAATTAGTTACAACAAATCATCACGAAATTATTTATAGCCTGCACCGGAACCTGGAATCGAACTCGAGACGACCTCATTGGCAAACCTTGACACTACCAACTGTGCTACGCCAACACTTTGAACTTATGTAAACAAATCAACATTCCCTTCTACAACAAAATCACTGAGTAGAGGCTTTATAATAGTGCACATGAATCACTTTTCTCGACTAGTTATAAAAGAGCAGAGTAAAAGCTGTAAAACTGCACACGTCTAAAAATAAACCTAGTTGACTGTGAAAATGCTTCCGAAGTTGCTATAACACATTTTATAAGCTGAGTACAGGTTGTTTAGTTGTTGAAAAAGCACTTTTGATGTTTATGTTATTCAGCAAGAGTGGTTGGTTGTGTAGAAGCCATCAAATGAGTAATATATTCACTTTGTTAGCTTTGTTTTGCAGCTACAAGTTGAAAGTTGGGTAGTGTGTGTATAGAAGTGACATTAGCGTTTATTGGCTGATGTTATTCAATGCGACTGACAAATTGAATAATGGTTGTGAGAAAGTTGAGTAAACGCTCTCCAAAACTATTTTACTAGCTTTTGCTTGTAGCTGTATCTGCAGCTTCTTTTCAGCTACTTTACAGCACAACGCTGGAAAAGTTGACTTACAAAGCTGAAAATGTTAGTTGGGTAGCTGCTCCACTTTCGTATAGTGCATTCACATTTTTACAGAATGATTCAAATAAAACGAAGTTGATATCAGCGGCAAAATTTTCATGATGGTGTAACAAACAGACATACATATATGAATGAGAGAGATGAACCTTTAAAACGAATGATTTTTTTAATGATTTAATTTGCTTTCTCTTTCTTGCACACGGAGGTGAACTTTCTTAACGATTTGCAACCGTCTTTCTCGCTCTTGTTGATGGAGCAGCCGTATGAGCCGATCAAACGTAATCAATACTCACCAAGCAAGATTAAACCACCATCCTCAACTTCCACTGGAGTAAAGCTGGGTTTAGACAGGGCAAGTCAATTAATCAAGTCAGTTGAATTCAAATGACTTGAACGCGAATGGAACGTGTAAGTCATGCCATTCAACTGACTTGATCAACTCACTTGAATTGAAAAAAATTGAACCAGGCTCAACTTTTCAAGCCAATTGAATTCAACTGAGTTCATCATTTGACTTGCCTAGTCTAATAGTACGTTCAGACTACAGAGTTATAACATGTTATAGCGCTATCTTGATGGTGGTTTCTGTGTTGCAATTATTTGGCAACCGTTATAACATGTTATAACTGCTCAGTCTGGACTGCGCTTTAAAGAGAGATTCCGAACTCAAACATTGCTGTCAACGTTTTCGGCTTTTCTCACATTTTCTCTTCTTGTCAACGTTAACACGCTCATTTTGAATTACTCTTTCTAGAACAAATGTTGCCGTGACGTGTTGCCAACTCAATTGTTGTTTTTTCAAAATTCTACGCAATCCACATGGGTTATAAAAAAAAGTTACTTTAGTGACTATTTTTCGGGAAATAGAGACTTAAGTGACTTTTTAGTGAAAAAAGTCACTTTTAAGTGACTGACTTAAAAAAAGTGACTCGCTACCAGCCCTTCCTGCGACGAAGATTGCAATTCTTGTGCCTAATCTGAGGATCTTCAGACTTCAGACACTTCGTTCTGTTCTGTGGAAGAGGCGAAAGTTGTCCAAGTTTTAATTATCGCGCAGTGGTGTGAAATTAAAGGTGATAAAAGTAAAGGAGAAAATTTCTTTAACTTTGCTAATTTAGATTTTCTTTATAAACCACCCACATCAGTCAGCGACCGTTTTGACCCCATTTTCCAGCTTCGAATGACACCCGGTGGTACCCGAGGCCGGAAAAGGGCAGCAAAAGGTTTTCCCGCGCCCTAGGGACAGCGAGCAGCAACCCACTGGTTTCGAACCGGTGACCTTCATCTTCAGCGGCAACCACTTTCCGCAGTTTCCCGTCGACGGTGACGACCATCGATGCGACGGCCGTACCCCGTCTAGGTAGAAGACCACCACTCAGCGTGTGAGGCGCGTCGTTGGAAAACGACATCGGCTATGTGCAGTCCGCAGCACTCAGATAATTTTTCACTTAGATGTTACATGAAAACATATATAGATTTTTTCCATCTAGTTTTTCACGTAAATTTTACGTTTTTCATATGTGGATTGGTTTGAAAGTTCTAATTTCAATCCACATACAACTCTAATAGGTAGTATAGGATTTGGAAATAAATTTCACTTTATTTTCATGTAGCATCTAAGTGAAAATTACTCAAAATGAAAAGATCTTTGCCCAATCCACTAGAAAACAACATAAATTTTATGGTACTTTCTAAGTAAATTTTATTATGTTTTCACTTAAATTTTAGCAAGTTTCTTCGGAGCATCATCCATTGTAAGGAATTTTAAATTATTTTTCGAGATAATAACAATTATATTGTTCAGAAAGCTGATAATATATTCCTATTAAAAAATACCATAAACGAACGATAACCCAAATAATAGAACTATTCCACAAATGTTTTGGATGATACCCAAACACGTCGTTAAGCAAAATAACCATAACAATTTTATTAGGGATGTCTTATCTGTTCCAGCAACATCCGGCCAGCTGCATATCCTCTGCCAATCTTTCGGGTGAGATCATTCCTCGTCCGTCCATTCCTCGATCTAAAAACATACCATAAATAAATGGTGTATCGAAGATTCGAAGATTCACCAGTAATCACAGCTTAACCGAATGATCCGGTAGCTCCACCGATTGCATCAGATTTGTTTTTTTTTTTTTTGACGTAGGACTACGTCTTTGATTTCTATATGGGGGTACACTTTGTGAATACCGAAAATGGAACATGATACAAATTAAGAAAGATTTTGAACGTTAATTATTCAGCAGCCCCTCGTTCAATTTTAATAATTTTATCACCAATCGATCGGAAATATGGCTACGCATCGATACCAATGCTTCCGAATGTTGATTTTCAACAAGAAACTATTGAAAAACTGGTAAATGTCCAGCATTGTCCAAAAGCGTCGAATTAACTAACAAATCCACCAATTACCTACATGCATATTCTGCTTCCCCAGCACAGTCGCCAGAGAGTAGTAAGTAGACGAAACAAGTCGAAGTGGCATTCGCCTCCGATCCTCGGGCGCGTGCGAGGGAGGATGGAATTGCGTAATATTTTGCACACACATCGCCATATTCAGAACCAAACGCAAATTCTTCGAGATAACCACCATCCGTCGTCTGGCTCGCCGTGGCGGTGTCTGACGTATCTCCGGTCTGATTTACGAGGTGTGCTGAAGGTGTTCCTGAAAAACTAAATCCGTGATGCTGTCTACGTTTTGAAGTGACAGAGACGCACTCTGTTTGGTTTCGGAGGTTAAATCATCACCAACTTTGGCAAAAAAAAAAAAAAAAAAAAAAAAAAAAAAAAAAAAAAAAAAAAAAAAAAAAAAACACGGTTCTTTTCAGGGCCACCAAGCTTATTACAGTGAAGAGTAGGAACATAATTCATCTACCTGTTTGTCCATTTTCAGAACCAACGACCACACAAAATTCTCATGTAATCAAACTGGAAGCAGGGGTACACATTATTTTGATCAACCTTGATCAACTTTGAATCGCCACGGCCGGATATTTTCGATGGAAGAAGCAACAATCTAGCATCTAATTCGATGCAGACGGCAGGAAACATTTGTAGAGCCGAGTTATTTACGAAAGAGAGTGTCGATGAAGAGAATCGATCAATGTAGATAGGACCTATTGGAAAGTAACGCGAGATTTGTTTTCCGTACTGAGCTCCAATGCTACCGACGCCAGGGAGGCAGCTCCCACACCTGGACCCTACCAATCGACCTATCAACTCAACCGGAGACCAACGGCTTTACTTCCCGAAGGAAGGCGTGATCAGAGATGTTATGCTTTAGAACATGCCGGTGGCACCAACTGAGATTGGACCCACGCCTGGTGGGGTGAGAAATAATCACGCTAACCACCGGCGCCAATATCTTTCAAGGTGATATCACGGCGAATGAGATCGACCCAAATTTGAGTTTAGTTATCTCAGAAATAAAAAAATAAAGTGCAGGAACTCAACGATGAGTAAATTTGTCTCATGTTGTCCCAGGTTTTCCAGGATTTTCCAGGGAAAAATCCTAAATTTGAGAAAAGTAAAGATTGGATTCACTCAGTCTATTGATACTACTCCGAGACTGAATAAAATTTTCGTCAATTTCCTCATTTTCTGGAAGATTTTTTAGGTTTTCCACAGGAAACCATAAAACAAATTTACTCATCGCTGAGTTCCTGCACTTTTGGCGATCATGAGGGAACTAAACTCAAATTTGGGTCGTTCTCATTCGCCGTGTACGCAAAAGGAAAAGAGCCAGTGTCGTTACTTGATAGCAAACTACTCATAATGGGAGGAGTCTTTGTAGCTTTTATACCACTTGGTTGCACATCATTCTGCTTTAACCTGAAAAGATATAAAAGAGCGCTGCTGTATGGCATTAGCTCATTTTCGCTTCGGACGGCGTGGTGAACAGCAATAGCAGCAATAGGAAGGTGGTGGCTAGTCCACTCCTTCACACCAAACAAGCAACAATTGACTGGTCGTGGCAAAGGAGGAAAAGGTCTGGTAAAGGAGGCGTAAAGTTCTTCGAGATAACCGCCATCGGTCATCTGGCTCGCCGTGGTGGTGTCAAACGTATCTCCGGTCTGATCTACGAGGTGTGCTGAAGGTGTTCCTGGAAAATGAGGTCCGTGATGCTGTCACCTACACTAAACATGCCAAGTATAAGTGGCCATGGATGTCCTCTTCAATAAAACGGCCCTTTCAGGGCCATCAAGCTTACATCAATAATGAGTTGGAATAGAATTTATCTGTGCTTGTTTGTCCATGTTCAGAACCACAAGCCCCCAACGACCACACAAAATGCTCTCCAGAGTTGTAATCTTGTATCCAAACTTGGAAGTAGTGGTGCAAGTGATTTTGATTGATTCTCTTAATCCACTTTCTCTTTGAAAAAATTACTACAAATTTGGTACGCCTACAATTCAAAAACGAAAAGAGTTGAGATAATAGATAATTGATCAATTAAAAGAACTTAATGCTCTTCACATTTATTCCGTCCACTAGCGGTCCTATGTCAAGCTTTCGTTCGTGCCCCTAGGCACAGACTCTTCTGCTTTTTTATCTTTTTTGGTTTTGTTTTTGGATGGATTTTTGGCCGGTATTCCTTTTTTCAGGATTCTGTTATACCTGTTTTTGGCTAGGAAATTGAAACAGCTGATATCGGCTAAACCCCATCGGGAAACAACGAAACAGCTCTGCATCGCATCGTGACGGACTAATCAGTAATCAATCCCAAATTTATATATAATTCATTTTCCTTATTACTTTACAAAACTGTTTGTATATATATGCCATACAAAACTGTTTGTAAAATCGTACAACATATATCGTACGTTTATATTGAAATTCATAGTTGAATGTCTGAAATATCATAAGATGGCTGATTGAAAAAACATGACAGTTCTTCATAGTTGATAGTTCGTATGAAATTCAAAATTAAATCTTGTCCCAAAAAATTATACGATATTATTATGAAATTTGAACGAATTATGCTCTCAGTGTATGCTCTGTTTGAAAAATAGGTTATGACTAAATAGGATAGGTTAAGATTAGTTGTTTTGAAACCGTCGAAAACTGAATAATTAAATAGATAAAACATTACGAGGATTGGTAAGTTTTGGAGGCCTAGGTTTCAGAGAAATATTTGAAATGGTTTATCAAAAGTGCTTATTCTGGAACATTATAAGATTTAAAAAAAAAATCACAACAAAATTTAAAATTTCATGTTGGAAAGTGTCGAAGTCAACCTGAATTTAATGCCATGCAGAAAATGGTGACAACATCCTATACCCCACTGTCAGATTTACCGCAACGTATCAGTTCCGGGCACATTGTCCTCGAAGTGTTATGAAACAGTACCTTTATTTTCAAGCACACCCTATTTGTAGTACAGTTCAGTCATCTGGTGGAAAGGAAAAAAATACAGGGAGGTGTAATATTTTTAATAATGAAATAAAAAATAAATGCTTCAGGTACCAGCTCTGCGTACTCGTCATAGCCAGCCAGTAGGTAAAATATGGAAACAGCCTTCGATCGAATCTTCACGCTGAATGGGCCCCGTCAGGACTGGCGAACATAATGGAAAAAGGAGTTAGTAGGTATCGCGCTGAGATGACCCACGAGAAGGTGCAATATGAGGTGTTTGAATTTGTGAGGACTATCGAGGCTTGGGAGATCGTTTTCTCGGGAAAATTGATGTCTACGATGGTATTTCAATCAAAGGTGTTGTTAGATGGAAATGTTCTCTCCTGTCAAACTTTCACAGTTGTCAGGCAACACCGGTCAACGGACTGATGGCTCCAATTACAGTGTACTGATGTTTAAAGTACAATATGAAAACAACTGCGACAGCCGTACGGTAGTGTTGCTTCACGGTTCAATGATGGGTCGATCGACCGATGACAAAGGGCGGGGAGATGGTCATATGGCCTACAGTTTGGAATACATTACGAGTTCTCCAATGCTCATCATCAGAGATGGAGAGAGAGAGAAAGAGAGTGAGTGAGCAGACCCCGTTCGTTCATTTTCCAGTGACGATGTTCCGAAGGGTCAAGGTAGAGTGGAGATGTGCGTGCACATGTGATTAAAATTTTGTAATTGCAAATTGTAATTGGAGTTGTTTTGTCCTACTGCAACAATAGCAACAACAACAACAGTCATTGCACTCCTGTTGGATGGAACAGGCTTCTATGGGTCCCCAAAGGAACGTGCTCAACTCATATCTGTCTCGTCAGCAATGTGCGTTAAACTTTGGGCTCAGATATGTTGTCAGGAATGTAACGAAATTAATATTGCCTTTGTCGATCTGTGTGAACATGGAATTTTGATAAATTATATATGTTGTAGTTATAATGCAATATCAATTAATACCTATTTTAAAATGGCTAATTAAGTCTGTCAGAGAGTGGAATGCGGCAAATAAGCGAAAGTGAAAATGACCCTTCCTTTATCGAAAGCGCTTGTGTTAAGTGAATGATCCTCTTCAATAGAATAATACTTTACTGAGTGGACTCTGTCCCATTTCTCCTTCGCCTCTTTTATCTGTAGCTTTTACACCAAATGCTAGGTTAATTAATCTGAACTGGACCCTCATTAAATCATTAAATTGCAAATGAATTTCAATTGATACCGAAGGCGCATAATTAAGATTTATGGGAAATATGAATGGCACTTCACAAATCCCACCTTGACTAGCCATTAAACTGACAAGACTAATTACAGCCCGCCGAAAAATAAAATAAATTTATGACAAATGTCATAACCGAACAAATTTTACACGTGTCTTACACAGAAGATACCTCTGTGTTAATGAGACACTTGTTCTCATTGAGAATAACATCTGATAATTATAAATTTAAGCCGCTCTGCACAAAGGGCCATTAAAAGACGGAAGTTACATTTTCCTCGCTAATTTGCTTATTCCATCTCTTAGTATGCAAAGCGCGCCAGGACTAGGGCCAGGAGCCACCCATCAAGAACGAACGGATGAACGAACGAAGGTTGGGTAGCTTCGTGGACTTCTGCAGCAGAGAGAAACAACACCAACTGCTTGACCTACTTTCCCGAGCCGAAAGTTACAGCTGTACGAACGGTTGATCCTTTTTTTTTTAATTTCCAGCAGCGTCTCAGCCCCAACCCCATACATCGCGCACTGTCAGTTCCAACGTCAACCAGACAGTGAATATGTAAAAATAATACTGTAAAACTTAAGTATGTAGATGCCTTTTACCTTCTGTGCAACCTACATATCGTGCTGCATTTGTCGGTTTGTTGCCCGGGTGAGTTGTTTGCTTGTTATCGCCTTAATCCGGCTGCAATACAAAGTATTTACGTTTAAGAAACACATGCATCACGTGTTCCAATTAACGACCTACGGCTAACTGATGTTAGTCCTTGGCGGAGGATTTACTTTTATTTCTCAGTGGGGAAAGGTGCTTCTCGGTTGCTTTCCGTTATTACAATTTGAATTAAAAGAAATCTCAACCATGGATCGTGGGACATCATGCAACGAATTTAATGTGGAATTTTAGGATTCATTTCAAAATTGTGCGGGATGTGTGAAAATGCACCACTCGCGAAGAATTATCGAAAATTTGAGAAAAAGATACACTCAAAATAATTGACACATCAATGTTACGTGAAAACATACGTAGATTTTTTCCATCACACTTTTCACGTAAGAGCTACATGATCTTCACATGGAAGAACTCATTTCAATACGCTTCATCGTCACTGGAATAACACGTAGAAGTTACGTGATCCTTGGGATGGAATTCATGGCGGTTTCCAATTCTTTTGTTTTCGATTCATTTCAAATAGAATATATTTTTGCTCAACACTACAATTACAAAAACAAACACTATTTTATTCGTTTTTATTTTATTTTGTCACATCTGAAAAACATATTATAACAAAATTCAATCGGGAACACGAACAACAAGACAATATAATATAGTATTCATACTGCATAGAACAATGCGTTATAAGTCCTCCTCAATACTATGGTACTCCCTGCCGTCCACAGTTCAACTAAATTATGAACGATATACGACAAATAATTTCAAATGTAAAATCTTAATCCAATTATGCTTGCAATTTGAAATGCGAACAATAGAATAGAATCACAATTATTTGACGTTCTTGATGAAATGCAAACATTCTAATCGAACTGGCGCCATATTGTGTCCAACAATGAGTGGGCCACTCAATGTTTTTTTCAGACGTGAAAATCACTTAAGGTTTACGTGAAACAGACATAGAATCTGTGTATGTGGGTTTCACGTAGGTTTCATTGATAATATCAGTGGCTTCGAATGGATTATCCTTTGATGTATAAGTAACATCTTGTAGATTTTACTTGCGCTGAAAAAGAAAAAGTGAGACTCCACGTGATTTTTCACGTAACAATAACGTGTCAATTATTTTGAGTGTAGGATACCATCCTCAACCAGAGTTTAAAAATATTTTCATTACAGTAGACAACAAGCGCACACAGCTAAAAAAAGTAGTGTAAATTTCCGTTACTATGATGCACATAAGTGGAGCGTCTTATTTCATACAAGTTTACATGTTAGATCGTGTAAATTTATTAGACATGACATGCAATATTCCATATATTGTATGTAACTATCCCCCTTTTTTGATTTTGATTTTGATTTTGCGAGACAGAAGGGGGTCTTATGAAGGCCAGATCTCAAGTCTCAAGGCCAAATTCCAGAACTTGAGTGGAACATGATTCTCACGTCAGACTATAATGTCTAAAATGAACCACATGCCCCAACCAACCCCTAGAACGGCTCCCATACACTCTCCATGCTGAATCGTGAGTCCCCCCTTTTCCCATATCATTACATGCAAAATAATAACCCGATGCAGGTCAATTGAATATGCCTAATTGAATTAGTTGCAATGATAGTGTTAACAGTAATGACAGTATAATATACTAATTTAATAAAATGAATATTTACCTGTTAATAATGATCGAGGTTGGTGAAAAGTATGGGAAGTTGTTAGTAGATTTTACCATCACATAGTTAGTCGAATCCTTGGAAACCATCATCCTCGTCTTCAGAGAAACCTCTGAAATCCAGGATGTTCAGTTACTCATCGCTACTTGAATCGCTGAGAGTAACTTCCGAGTCTTCGTATTCTGATTCCACCATTTCAGTGAACAATCTTGTCGTGGCTGATTTGAACTCACTTCTGTTATTAGCCACCTCTTGCCAATAATCCACCGATCGACCGCTTCTTTCTACATCCTGCCTTGCGCTGGTTTTCCAAGTGAAGCAGGGTCTTCCAACTTTTTTCTTCTCCGGGATCCTATACTCTAGGGCTTTCCTGATAATCCCCTGAGGTGCGCTTCTAACGACGTGTCCATAAAAGTTTAGACAAGAAACCCTGATTTTCTTGTTTATGGTTCTTCCTTCCAACTCCCGTACAGCTATATACTGTGAATCAGACTGTTCATTGTTCGGTGAAGTCTCTACATTGACTAATTGTTGTTCTTGTGGTTGTTGCTGCTGTGACTGTTCCATGTTTTCAGATTCTTCTCCTTCACGAGACCCTGCATTACTCCTGCTCAATCTTTTTAGTGTAGACAACATCGTGCTCTCCATTCTACGGAGGGAGTTCCTATTACTTTTGAGTACCGTTGCCACTTCCATTGAATACGTCACTACCGGCGTTATCAAAGCGTGATACAGTTTCTTTACCACAGGCCATCTTACTGGGTGTTGTCGCAAAAAACCGCATAGTGTATGGAAGGCTTTGTATGCTTTCTTTATTCGATCTGATGTTGTCTGTTTCCGGGTTAGACTGCTGGTAATCGTTGCTCCCAGGTATGTCAGTTTCGTTACTAGGGTTAGTTTGTATTTTCCAAAATCATATGTCTGGTCTGGGTTAACGTTCCTTATATTGTACGGGTCCCTAAACAGTACTTTGGTTTTGGAGGTATTTATTTCCAAACCAATCGATGCTAATAATGGTTCCAATACAGATAGCAGATGTTCGACTTCGTCAATATTTTCACACAAAAACAGGAGGTCATCAGCATATGCCAGAATGAGCGGTAGTACGATACTCTCTATATGCTCCATATTTAGTTCTGGGATAAATTCCTTCATCGTGACAAGTACGTGATGCAACATGATAACTAACAAGATTGGGCTGATGGGGCAACCTTGTTTGATTCCTCTTTTCTTTCGTGTTATTTGCGTGCGTTGGCCATACCACTGCAAGGATGTCTCTTCACTCAAACACGCCTTAAGAATCCTGTTAACTAATGATTCGGACACGCCCATTTCCCGCAATATTGGGGAAAGCTTTGACACATCGATTTTATCAAATGCTTGCCGAAGGTCCACAGATACTATAATGACGGGTTTGCCTTGACGCCATTTTTCATCCAGTATCCGTCGAAGAACAAAAATCTGGTCCGTAGCGCTTCTTTTTCGCATGAAGGCCATCTGGTAATCGGGAATCCGGAAGTTGCTGTTGTATTCTGTTCAGCAATATTTTTGCATACAGTTTATATGCTACTGAGCATAATGTAATTCGCCTGTAGTCATTTGTCGATTGTGGGCTGGGTATTTTTGGGATTGGTATCTGTATTGTTGTTGCCCATGACACCGGGACTTCGTTGTTCCGAAAAACATCGACTAGTAGTTCCACTAATTGATCCAGTAGGTTTTCAGATCCGTGTTTCAGCAATTCAGCTGCTGTTCCATCCAGGCCAGGTGCGGAATTGTTACGCATTTCTATTATTATTCTTATCACCTCGTCCTTTGTAGGGTCTGGTCCCGGAGAGCGCTCGTCAGTTTCATCAGTTAGCTGAATATCTGTCCCCGCTCCTTGTTCTCGTAGCCTCATCTCCCAGTCTCTAATATGGATAAAATTTCCCACGCTTGCTTCCATTATTCCTTCTATGTGCTTTGATAAACCTGAATGTTTTCACCATTTTATCTAATCCATTATCATGTTCTGTTTCTTCAAGAAACCTGTTGATTTTGTCTTCGAAATGTTGTTTAAAAGCATTTGCTTTATCGCGTCTGGCTTCCGCGCAGCTTGTCTTCAAAACTGGGTTCGACCGATCCAAAATAAGTTTGTGATGAATTTGATCGTACCGTTTATAAGCTTTCTCACGCCTTGGAGTCATAGGAGATGTGGGACAACTCAAGTGAGATTGTGCTGCTGTAGTCATAGCCGTAGCTATCTTTTCCCATTTTTCACTTATGCTGGCATTACCAGGGATGCGAGCTAGGTTTCTATCTAATCGCTGATTGATGCTGGATGCAGGAACGCTTTGATATCAGGATTGCATAAAAAGGACATTACGCTTAGTAGTATATGGTCGATTTGAGATTCACTCTTCCGGTTGCTCCATGTAACTCTGACGGATTTTGACTTGGCGAATGTGAGGTAATCCTTGAGTTTGAGGCAGTGAATTAGATTCTTCAATTCCAGTCCGTTTACATTTGACTGCCGATGTAGTAGGTTGTGTCCTATGTAGCGTCTATCGCTATCCATTAGGTCTTCTACTCCTAGGTGGGCATTGAAATCGCCGAGCATTGCGATTCTGTTTTGTAGGTGGTTTGAAAGACCTAAAACATATCTAATCAACGCAGAAAATTCTCCATTATCCTCCTTGGTCACCGGTCTAGCATAAGTGGATATAAATATAATATTTTCTCCAGCGAAGTCACTAAGATACGAGCACGAGTTCGAACTTATCTTTTTGAATTTATTCGGCTTATGAATAGATTTATGAACGACAATAGCAGTCCCTCCTCCTTCTCGTTGGCGAATTCTATCGTCATCGTTAACATTGTACCACACATAATGTCGTGTCTCGAACGTGCATCCAGGCATACGCGACTCTTGTATAGCGGCTAATGTGATCTGTTGTTCGTTAAGAGCAATGTCTAATTCGTCTCGTTTCCTGTCATTTGAGCGTCCTCTGACGTTCCATGTTGCTATTCTGTATTTTTGGTTTGGGTTTCCTGTCATTGTCGTATTAATTGTCGTATGTTCGTATGACCTGTTACTTATTTGTGATGCATCAATCCTTGGGTTCCGCTGCCATATTTCGATTTCGCTGTTCGGGGCCTGATAACCTCGTTCATTGGGTGTCTGTTCTGTTACCTCTTGGGATCTATTATTTCGTAATTGTAGATTTTGGATAATACTATCGTAGTGATTCCTGCTGCAACTTTCTCTAGTATGAGCAGTAATCCGGTATGCAAGGCGTATAACTCCATTGACTGTTCCATTCTCGTTAAATTTTATAATTGGTCCATTTTCGTTGTACACGTCGACTCTCCTTCCATAGATTATGGATACCGCTGAAATCGTTTCCTCACCGCCCCATTCTGCTGAGGTTTCGAGCCTTTGCAAGAACAGTTGGGTTTTCTCTTCCAATGTATTACCAGGAGTGCGTATTTCAGGATCCATAAGATAGGATATCAGGTTGTCTGAATATGTATGAATGTGACTCCGGATGTGAGTCACAACTTCCCGTCTGAGCTGCCAAACCATCTCATAATGTTGCTCCGACTGCACATCTGTAGGATGAAGTTGGTTCACTATCGATGAAAATAAACAGTGTCCATCTCTTGCTATCAATCTCACTAGTACAGCTCCTCGATTATACCGCATCACTTCCATTTTGAATCTGATCGTGGATCCTTCGTGTTTTTATCTAACTATCTCCATTATATTCGTAGGCGTCGGATCAATTCTGCAAGATTATGTGATACTTACATTTAAGTATTATTTTATCTTCACCTTGTTCAGTGTATCTCATCATGCACCGATATAAAGAGAGAAAGGCAATAGAACAAAAAAAATAATTAATTAAGTATTATTAGTAACATTTATTATATTTGCTATCATGGTGCCTTCCATTCAACTATGGACATAACTGTGGAATAACAAGATGCGCCAAACACAAACCCCACACTTCCCTCCGCCACTTACGCACAACATACATCGTCATAATATCCCACCACTCCACCATCTCACAAAAAATTCCCTCAGCCAAAATGAATGGAAGGCACCCTGTTTACTGTTTACAATTAGGCTTATAGACATGCGTAAACTTTGAAACCTCTACCCAATCTGGCAAATCTAATCATCAAAAACTTAAAAGGCACCAAAGGTGGTACAAATAAAAGCAAAAACTCCACTGAATGCTAATAAATGAAACCGATGAATGACTGACTATTTTACGAGAAATCGAGGAAGTAATATTGAATAGTAGTAGTAAAGAGTGATTTGCGGTAGAACAGTCGTTTTGTTTGCGCTCTCGTCGTCTTCAAATTCGCTCATAAGGAAAGCATCTTCGCTGTCTTCATCCGAGAAGGAATATAGTTGATATCGTTGTTTTCTTCAAAACTGCATCGTATTGATCTAAATAAAAAAAAAGAGAAAACAAAATCGCCACTCGATCAAGCCAAATTCAAAGGTAGTATCTGTGTGATGTAGCATTCCAAAAGTTTTGAGCCAAATAATGAAAATTATTTTTTTTTACATTTTTGTAACTATTAGACTCAATTATTTAAAAGAAACAATTCATATTTTATACTATAATTCTAAACTACATAATTATTTAATTTTGGCTAGTAGTTAAATCAAAACAAACTTTGATCCGCTACATCACAACTGGCATCACTAGTGTGCATTAGACTGATGCAAAATTTGACTTTTTCGCTCCACAGTGCTTAAATGGTTTCAAATCGGGTTCTGATTAGCCTCCCAAAGTTACAACTCATTTGGTTAGAAACAGACTTCGCACAAGCCATTTGAAGTTTACTTGTAAATTACTATGGGAAATCTCAACTTTTTGTTCATTGCCTTCTAGTCTTTTTCCATATTGAGCTGCGATACAGTTCAATAGCCATTCTTATAAAAAATTTTCTCAGCTACAACTTTGTAGAAGATTGTTTCTATGTAAAACTAGACAGGAAAAAGTTATTATTTATTTAAGAGATTGGTAAACTTATGACATGATCAAGCAGCTGCTCTGTAGGCAACACTGTATTTTGCAGTGTGACATAGTAGCCATGATTTTTGTGTCCTATTTAACGCCCCAGAAACACCAATGTTGCCTGCTGAGCAGTTGATTGAGCATGATCATAAGACATCAGCGCATTGAACCATTGATAACTTTCGATCTTTGCATTTAATCAAAAAGTGGTCTTGAGCAAAGTTGTAGCTGGGAAAATTTTCTACAAGTACAGCTGAAAGTTTTTGAAGCAGACCGATATGGTGAATTATTAGATAGACATGAACAAAAATCTTGGTTTTACCATAGTAATTCCCATACAAACTTCAAATGGTTTGTGCCATCTCAGTTTCTCACCAAATGGGTTCAAATTTTGAGAGGTTAGTCAGGATCCGATTTGGAATCGTTTAAGTATTGTGGAGCGAAAATTTCAAATTTTGCATCACTCTAGTGTGCATCTTTCAAAATGTAAAGATACAGACAAGCCCTGGGACCTGGTTGCAGTTAAGCAATCCTCAAGGTTATGCCAATGCCCAGGGTGTAACTATCCCCCTTTTTTGCAACAATTCTTGCAAGTTTCTAGTTTGCGTGAAAAAAAGTTTAAATGCATGAATGTTTGCATGCATGTATATTTACATCACTAGTCAAATTCAGATTTTTTTTCTGTGCACATACAATAATTACGCCAGATTGACGCTGTTAACCTCATCGCGCTTCGAAAGCAAATCATCACCATACTTCGAATTACGAAGCTCACTTTCTGTAGTTTTGTGCTGCATAAAAGCTTTAAATTCAGATACAGGCAAAAGCTATCAAAATAGTATGAGAAGCACCTGCAGGGTATTTTAGGATTATCAATGAATAATTCGAACACTGCACAATTAGAAATGTAACTTACATGTTATTGTCTAACCTCGTGATACACTTTACTTTTCCGTCCTCCTCCTCGCTCGCCACCGACCCTATCTTACGCCAACTCAAGTAATGTCTCGGGTTGCCGGATCCGCTTTATTTTTTTTTATGGGCCAACGCTTTATCAATCTCTACATTCTCCCTATAGGGTAGAGAACTACTTCGGCCTAATCGCCCATTTTGGGCCTATAGAGCAGAAAACTTCAAATAAATCCATGATTTCAGAGTTAAGTCAATTAGGCGTTTGGTACTATACTTTAGTTAATAAGCTACGGAACGAAGTCAATGAGAACGCGTGATATGAAGGTTTGGACCCATTATTTCCAAAAACAAAAGAAGCGCTCCGACCGAATCATTTTTTATCGTTATCCGATAGGCCGAAGTGAATTCATTGGCGTTTCAATGGCATTTCAAAGCGTTAGGCCGAGTTTAGAATCCGTAGGCCGAGTTTGGCATCAAAAAGCAGTGTTAGACTTTTGACAATATCTCAACGATTGGTTTATCTTTATCAAATCTTATGGTACATACAGAAAGGTAAATAAATTTGAAAGTCATCAGTAATAATAGCATTCCGTTTGGTGCAAAACTGCGCTAGATTAAGCAAGACTGAGTGCGAGTTGTGCTTAATAGGCCGGAAATGGGGTAGTCCTACTTGAATATTGTCGAGCGAATTTATTTGGTATTCATCCAGAAAGGCTGGTTTGCGAAGGGTACGGATTGACCGTTTCATGGATTTGTGAAAATTCGTGTCAGGCGTTGTTTCCTGGTTGTTGACACTTTCGTGGATCGGGTCTGTAAGGTTTTCGGTCTGATGAACTTCATGGCAGTTGGTTGATTCTTCGGTAGAACTACCCGAGGTGGTGCTTCTTGACAACAGCTTAAGATGGACAACATTACGATGGAAGATTCGACCAGTTTCAGTTGATCGTAGCGTTGCATCAGAGCCATTCAATTTAGTCATTTCGAATTCTTCCGGGGTAAACGTCGTTGATAAGTTCCCTAATAAAAGTGTACCATAAACTGACGATATCTTAGATGGTGCGACCATACCACATAAAATTGGTATGATATCCCGAATTGGTGGTTAGGCGCATCTTATGGTTATTGTTTATGCGGGTTGTTCTCTTTTTGCATTCGCTTAGTAAATAAAGGGTGATACGGTCAAAATTTGGTCAAGGGAAAACGCGTGTAAATCGGTGAAATCGTTTATTTAAAAAATCAAATTAAATTTCTTTTCAAGTTCAATTAGTATAAAATTCAGGAAAAATATTCAGTTAGGCTTCCGCTTTTCCAAATCCGAATTGCCGGGCCTTACGCTTGACCCCTGCCATCAGATTTTGTACAGCCACCTTGTCCACCTTCTTCGCCGCAGAAAGCCAGTTTGCCTTGAACTGCTGCTCGCCCTTAGCAGTTTTTTTGGTCTTCTTTAGGTTCCGCTTGACAATAGCCCAGTATTTCTCAATTGGGCGGAGCTCTGGCGTGTTGGGAGGGTTCTTGTCCTTGGGAACCACCTGCACGTTGTTGGCGGCGTACCACTCCATGGCCTTTTTACCGTAATGGCAAGATGCCAAATCCGGCCAAAACAGTACGGAACAACCGTGTTTCTTCAGGAAAGGCAGCAGACGTTTATTCAAACACTCTTTCACGTAAATTTCTTGGTTGACAGTCCCGGAAGCTATGAAAATGCTGCTTTTCAAGCCACAGGTACAGATGGCTTGCCAAACCAGATATTTCTTTGCGAACTTTGACAGTTTCATGTGCTTGAAAACATCTGCTACCTTTTCCCTTCCTTTTGCCGTATAAAACTCCTGTCCCGGAAGCTGCTTGTAGTCGGCTTTGACGTAGGTTTCGTCGTCCATTACCACGCAGTCAAACTTCGTCAGCATCGTCGTGTACAGCCTCCGGGATCGCGCTTTGGCCGTCGTATTTTGTTTATCATCGCGATTTGGAGTCACTACCTTCTTGTAAGTCGATAGTCCGGCTCGTTTTTTGGCTCGATGCACGGTTGTAGACGATACACCCAGCTTATTTGCGGCATCTCGGAGAGAGAGGTTAGGGTTTCGCTTGAAACTACCGGCAACTCTCTTTGTCGTCTCAGCGGCTTCCGGTTTTCGATTTCCCCCCGATCCAGACTTCCTGGCTGTCGACAAACGTTCCCCAAACACTTTAATTACATTTGTAACGGTTGATTTGGCAACTTTTAGCGATTCTGCCAACTTTGCGTGCGAGTAGCTCGGATTTTCGCGATGCGCGAGCAAAATTTTGATACGCTGCTCTTCTTGCTTGGACGGCATTTTGACAACTGAAGAGTGAATTCCAAAATCAAAATAGGAGCAACATTCTACACACACACACACCTTCAAAATGAGGGGTGTTCAGGTTTTTTAAATGCAAAATTGAAAGAAATACGTCAAGTTGATATTGACCAAATTTTGACCGTATCACCCTTTACCACGTCCCTCTCCCTTATTTGTGATGTTTTAGCTTGACGGCGTGAATCACAATATTTAGCATCTTTAAGTTTCTACTCCCAGTCCTTATTTCGCGCTTCTTCCTGATCCACACGACAACCCGATTCACTGAAATCCGGAAGCTTATCACGGAGCATTCGATGAAGGAGCTACTCAGGTTATGTTGTGCGGTGTAGAATTATACATTAGTAAAAATTTCCGTAGATCCCAGATCCAATCAGAGTTAGATTCCTGGCTTATTTTCAAGTTCTTTAATATGGTTTAGTTGGAGCGCTTTACTTCGCCGTTTGCTTGCGGCCAGTAAGGTATCGTTTTACGGAGAACAATGCCATATTCCTTACAGTACCGCTCGATTTCCTTACTGATAAATCGAGATCCATTATCCGATTTGATAGTTTCCGGAACACCAACTCTACAAAACGTCTCGAGCAAAGCCTGTACTGTTCGCTTTGCTGTGCTCTGTTTCATGACTATTGCCTCAGGGAACCTGCTAAAATAATCTACCAATACGAATAGCGAATGACCGGATGGAAGCGGCCCCATCAAATCGACAGCAATATCACTCCATGGGTGGTCTTGCATTCTCGTGCGCTTAAGAGGCTCTGGTGGTCCTAATGAAGATACCAGCATGCACTGCTTACATGTCTTTACACAGGACTCCGCTTGCTTATCAAGGCATGGCCACCACACTTTCTGACACAACCGACGTTTCATCGCAGTTATTCCCGGGTGTGATTCATGCGCCAGACTGATTATACGATCCCGTGAACTCGAAGGTATTACCCAACGATTTCTCCTTAGCAGTACTCCGTCCGCACTGTATAACTCACTTGCGAATGGCTTGAACTCCTTCGGTAATGTTTCCGACGATCCAGCTTGCAAAGAATCTAAAATTTTCTGAATACCTACGGAGATTTCTACCTGATGATAGGCATCTTTAATGTCGACTTTGGAGAACCTTTCTGCACCGTTGACTGATACTAGTAATTCGTCGACTAAAGGCAACGAATGTGTTTCGCGCTATACCACTTGATTTTCTCACCGCATAGCCGAATTTAACCAGAGTCTTTAACTACCGGAACTACCGGGGTAACCCATGGTAATGGTCCTGGTGCAGGCTCAATTATGTCACGTTCCACTAGCGATCGTAATGTATATTTAATCTTTGTTTCCATGGCAATCGGTGGTCTCCGGTATGGCTGCTGAACGCACGCTGGGATCGATGGGAATCTCAACGACTACACCTTGAATTTTCGGAAACGGACTAACTTGTTTCATTTCGATCGACCCTACATCAAAACCAACTTTAAGCACGTGTAAATCCTTTGCTGTTTGGTCTCCCAGCAAGCATCGCTGGCCGTCTTCTACTACATAAAACTTTGCAACAGTTTTGTTACCTGCAGCTTCAATCTCCGTTCTGAACATACCTACTATCTGCATGGGCTCGTTGAATGCATATGCGAGAAGTGATCGATCAGCTTCAATACTCATTTCTTAAAAAAATCACTTTAGCTTCCTTCATTTCCTTCCATACTGCACCTGAATCAATTGTCATAGGTATATCTACCCCGCCGACCTTGTAGATAAACACATTACGTCCCATTGCATAGAAAATGTAATCTTTTGTGTTTCCTTTTTCAGCTTCTTCAGAGATAGCTCGAAATGCGCTTGACTTTTGGTCCTGATGATGGACTTCCTGATCGACGTTTAAAACTTCTAAAACTACGTTTTGCCCAGTGGCCAATCTTGCCACAGATTGCGCACTTCGTTTGTTTTGCTGGACATTCATTGCTACCCTGAGTGTGGCCTCGACCTCCACAACTATAACAAACAAACCTTCCACTTGGCTGATTCCGAAAAATATTCGTACCAGGATATTTAGCAACACGTTGTTCGGAATGTGACTTACTTCGAAATGTACGACGAAACGGTCGAGAAACAGCATTTACTTCATATTCTTGTCTGGGTTGCAACCCAGGTTTTCCAAACTTTTTAGACTGCTGAAGCGACTCGGCCATACTTGTGCTCAACGCTACAACTTCGTCCAGACTACAATCTTTCTGCAACAGTTTGGTACGCAAATCGTCGGAAAAGCATCCTTGTGCAATACGATCAGCAATCAACTCATCCACTACAAACTGGTGGTAGCTGCACCCACCTAGTCACTTGTTTCCTTAGCCGCATGACAATATCGGTAAATCTCTCATCTGAATTTTGCACAATTTGATGAAAAGATGTCTTTCATATGTTTTACGGCGGAATGGCTCGAAATAGTCGTCCAGACATTTAACTGCAACATTGAAATACGGTGGGTCCGCAGTAACGTGGTGTACATGGTTAACTCCTGGAAGATAACGGAGCAAATCCTGTAGCCCGGGTCCTCCCAAATAGGCCAGCTGGGCTCGCATTTCGAATTGCGAATCAATGCTTTGCGCTAAGAAAAATGACTCCAAATCATTCTTCCAAAATTCCCACTCAGACGGTAGGCGACTGGCTTCTAATTTCACATCAAATGGTTTAATTCGCGAGGCAGCCATCCTGTAAAACAATATTAAAGTACCTACGCTCTTAAATATTGAAAACATGTTAAGGGCTTACATTTTACTTCAAAACTTGCACTCCAGTGTTACATGGACGCAAGAGGAATGATACGGCAGTATTTTAAAAATCAATTAATCATAGCTAAATAAATGTATCCATGATGAGCCTTCATGAGATTTATAGTTATCAACCATTCAAGGTGATACGGCACATCATGCAACAAGGTGATACGGCACATCATGCAACAAGGTGATACGGCACATCATGGGTGGTCTAACCAGATCTCCCCAAAATAGTGATCCGAACAAACGGTCGAAATCTCCGCGAGACGCAGAGACAACGGTCGAGATCGGTGGACAGCCGGAGGAGTAACCGATGGACGGGCTCGGGCTAATCAGAGCCATGAATAGCTTTGGGCCCCTCCCTAGGTGGCTGGCACAGCTCGACGCCATCATTGAGTTCACGAGCATGCGGAACAACATCGCGAAGGACCTAAATCAGGCCTTGCGACAGCTCCGCGCAACCGTGAACGAGGCCCAGGACGACCACGAGCGGCTTAGGAAGCGACTAGAGGTTGCCGAGAGGGCAGAACAGAAGCAGCCGAAGTCTACCCAGACGGACGCCTTCAACTTCGCGGGCAACAACACGATGGCCAACGAGGCCCTCCACTTTGCCGTGACGCAGGGACAGAAGCGCGATCGGCCCTCACCCTCGCCAGTAAAGGGCGCGGCACGCCCTAAGAGACGGAAAGTCTCTGCGCAGGTGGTGTGCGTGGCGGTGGCCCATCACTGCAACAGTGGACGATCCGCAGAAGAGGACTGAAATAGTGAATGGAAAATCAGTTGAGACAAATAGCGGCTCCAAGCAGGGTGGGAAGCAGGGCGGTAAGAAGGGCGCTCCCCCGAAACTCCCGAAACCCCCGGACAAAACTGCCCCCAAGAGCAGCTCTGCCCGGAACAGGAACAAGACGAAGGGCGAGGCTTTCATCTTTAAGACGGAAGCGTCGAAATACGCGGAAGTTTTGAAGAAGTTGAGAACGGACGAGCGTCTTGCGGAGATGGGCAGCAACGTGAGGGGCATCAGGCGCAATCGTACTGGCGAGATGCTCCTGGTGCTCAAGCGCGGCGCTAAAGACCAGGGGCCAACCTACCAGAAACTGGCAAAGGAGGTCGTTGGTAATGGGGTGCAGGTGAAGTCACTAGGCCCGACGATCACCATCCAAGTCAAGGACCTGGACGAAGTGACGGAGGCGATCGAGATAGTCACGGCGCTCAGGGAGCAGTGTCAAGTCGAGGTACCACAAACAGCGATTACCTTGATGAAGGGACTGTTTTCCACCCAAGTGGCTACCGTCAAGCTCTCGGCAGCTGATGCCAGAAAGAGGGTAGCCACAGGGAGGGTGCGAGTGGACTGGTCGGTTTGCCCCGTGAGTATTCCCCGACCGGTTACAGCTTGCTTTAGGAACTTCGGCCAGGGCCATATGGCTCGGGACTGCAAGAACACCGACAGAAGCAAGCTGTGCAGATGGTGCGGCTTGGAGGGTTATAAGGCACGAGGTTGCCAAAAGCCGCCGAGGTGCACTATATGCGCGGAGAAAGGGAAATCCCCTACCAACCACATGGCAGGTGGCCCACGCTGCCCATGGGCCAAGAGTAATGCTGCCCCGGCCAAGAGCAATGCTCAGCCATGTTCGAGGTAGCGCAGTTGAACCTGAACCACTGCTCGGCTGCCCAGCAACTGCTATGGCAATCGGCAGCGGAATGGGGAGCGGATGTCGCAATCATCTCCGACCCGTACCGCGTCCCAACCGGCAACGGGAATTGGGTCACGGACGCGTTGGGGATGGCGGCGATATGCACGATGGGGAGCTTCCCCATTCAGGAGGTAGTCGTGTCCAACTCGAGCGAGGGATTCGTGATCGCCAGGGTTAATGGAGTATATTTAAGTAGCTGTTATGCTCCGCCCAGGTGGTCTTTCGAGCAGTTCTCGCAGATGGTGCACTGAAACAAATCGACATGTACCGTTTACTGGATCCATCTTATAACATAGCAATGTCAGCAGATTTATTCATTCTATGTGATGATTGATAGATTCCATTGTATTATCACTTTAAAACTATGACTGCGATATGGAATGATTTCTATCGTAATTTCACATACTTTGTACTTGATAATACTTTGCTTCGAACTTGGCTTCGAACGTGGTTAGCGATAGGTAAAAAGTATATGAATATTGTCTGATATATTTCATGGTGAAAAATTGTTGATATGTCATGTTGATATATGTGGGAACAGACATCTAGAAAGTAATGGAAAATCATATAAGTTTGCATTATTAGATAATTCAGTACAATATACCTGTTTTCATGATGAATATTGCTCACTAAAAGATATATCTTATAAGATAATCATGTATATTTTATTGAAATTGCTTTTAACGATTTTTGACGTTTGTTGATATGTCACGTGTAAACAGACATGTAGAAACTATTGGACTGTCATTTAACTTTGCAGTATAGGAAAACATGTATATCTCATATCTCATTGGAATAGCTTCCTTTGATTTTTGAGGTTTAAAGATTGTAAACAGATTTATCCCAATCATTATATAGTCATATAGATTTGCCTTTTAAGAAATCCAACAGCAAACATTTGTTTTGGCATGTTTTTCTGGGATGAATATCGCTCAAAATAAAATACATCTTACATGATTGCTCTTCATAAATTATTGAAACAATTTTCAACGATGTTATCGTACACCAAGTCGTACACTCATTAAAATGATTGTTGATATTGTAAATATTGCTAACAACAATGATACTGTATTGAATAATCTTTGTTTGTTATTGTTTCATAAGATAAGGGGTTCCGGAAAAGAATGTATTGAGATTGAAAAAAAAATTATTCTATTGCAATATTTACTTTGCTGTGATTCTAATTGTAAGCCTTCTACACAGCTAATTCAGATTCCAGCCCTAGTACTCGAACTTCATGAACCAGTTCCATCAACTCATATAATTTAGTCGTTGTTTTATTGCACACAGGCGCATTAAGAAAGATTTGAACAAACGACACCACCGAAACGGAACATAAACTTGTCAGTGCTATTTGTCTTCACTCTAGCAAAACGAGCATAAAGTTGCACTACATTCCATGTCGGGAGAGCTGTTCTTACTTCATGCTAATTGAACGAGCTCAATCTTGAAGTCAGCCGTGGCCCAGTGGAATCGAGCGCAGAAACCGAAAGCATCACACCTCAACAGTTCTTGATCGAATCCCAAATCAGCTACAATAAAAAAAAGACACAACTGTGAAAGCTCCCACTGCCTGATGTTTATTTTTCGATTTATTTTTAGAAATCGATTAAATATATGTGTCAAAAGAAGAAGTAAATTTCATGTGATTTTCACATAAACTTTACTTCGATTGATTTATGACACATATATTATATTGTGGTGAAACGTAAAGCTTATGCTTATGGGTTTCAAATCCATTTCAGTTAATTATTATAATTTGACTGATTTTCATTTATCATATGACGATCACATAAAAGTTACCAAATTATCAGCATTGTAAATGCATCAGATATTCATATAGAATTTACCTGACACATTTTCAATCATATCATTTTCAATGGATTATCTTATAGCGCAAATTTATTAGATTTCCACATAACAGGAATATGTCAAATTGGTTCAGTGTGGACAGATTCACTGTGGTACTTATCGGCCTAAGACCGGTGGTCATTGCGGGCGACTTCAACCCATGGGCGGTGGAGTGGGGCAGCCACCACACCAACCAGAGAGGATGCATCCTACTGGAGACAATGGCCAAACTGGACATTGTACTAGCCAACACCGGCTCGGTCAGTACCTACAGAAGGAATGGTGCGGAATCCGTCATCGACGTGACTTACTGCAGCCCGTGTTTGGAGGGCAACCTACACTGGAGGGTCGATGAGGGTTACACCCATAGTGACCATCAGGCGATTCGGTACAGTGTGGAGCCAGGTGAGAGGCGAGTGGCAGGAGGAAATCCTTCCTGCGCTCGAGGCTGGCGGACGTCGTTCTTCGAGAAAGAGGTCTTCGGCGAAGCACTGAGGCGGAAGCGAATAACCCCGGATCCGACGGGGGAAGAACTGGTAGTAGCGCTGACAAGGGCGTGCGATACAACCATGCCTATGAGAGCCTATCCCAGGCATGGCCATAGACCGGTGTACTGGTGGAGCGAGTCGATTGCTATCCTTAGGGCGTTTTGCCTCCATGCGAGAAGGAGGATGCAACGAGCTCGTACGACCGAATCACGAGAGGAACGCCGCGTCGCTCTTCGAGCGGCTAAGGCGGCCCTCAACAAAGAGATCGCCAGACGCAAGCGTGCGTGCTTTGACAGTTTATGCCAAAGAACTAACATGAACCCATGGGGGATGCTCACAAAGTGGTCATGGCCAAAACCCGTGGCGTGGCGGCACCCCCGGAGAGATCGTCGGCGATGCTGGCGTCGATCGTTGGGTTCTTGTTTCCACATAGGGACGTAGACTCCTGGCCGCGAATCCCAGTCGCGGATCAGGGAGAAGTGTCTAGAGTGACAAACAAAGAACTGAGTGATATTGCCAAGTCGCTGGTGGTGAGCAAGGCCTCAGGCCCAGATGGAATCCCGGTTGTGGCTCTAAGGGCGGCCGTTGCGGAAAATCCAGGCATGTTCCGTTCTGTTTTTCAGACCTGTCTGGACGTAGGCATCTTCCCAGATGCGTGGAAGCAGCAGAGGCTGGTGCTGCTCCCGAAGCCAGGAAAACCCCCTGGGGACCCGTCAGCATACAGACCCATTTGTTTGTTGGACACAACTGGTAAACTGGTTGAGAGGGTCATCCTCAACAAGTTGTCGGCTTACACCGAAGGTGTAGACGGCCTGTCAAGCAGCCAGTACGGGTTCCGTAAAGGCAGATCTACGGTGGAAGCTATCCGCGACGTCATCCAGACGGCAGCGGTGGTCCACCGGAAACGAAGGGGTATTCGTTACTGCGCTGTGGTAACTCTAGACGTGAAGAACGCGTTCAACAGCGCGTGCTGGGGGGCGATAACCCGCTCGCTACATCAAGTCCGAATTCCCGTAGGGCTGTACATAATTCTCGAAAGCTACTTCCAGAATCGTGTGTTGAAGTACGACACAGAAGAAGGCGAAAAATGCGTTAGAGTCACCGCAGGAGTGCCACAAGGCTCCATCCTGGGCCCGGTGTTATGGAACGTCATGTACGACGAAGTGTTGAGGATAAGATTCCCTGTAGGTGTGAAAATTGTAGGTTTTGCCGACGATGTCACGCTGGTAGCCTACGGGGAATCCCTCAAGGAGGTAGAGCTGACAGCGGCACACTGCGTCAAGCTTGTGGAGGAATGGATGAGATCCAGGAAACTGGAGCTTGCCCATCACAAGACGGAAGTGGTCGTAGTCAACAATCGCATGTCAGTACAGCATGCGACGTTGACAGTCGGCCGAAGCACAATTATGTTTGTGCGCTCTCTGAAACTCTTGGGGGTTATGCTCGATGATGCCACGTCGAGTACGCCTGCAAGAGAACGTCTATGGCTGTGGGGGCATTATCCCGCATGATGTCAAACAGCTCGGCAGTGAGTGCCAGTAAGCGCAGGCTCCTCGCTGGGGTCGTAGTATCTAGCCTCAGATACGGCTACCGATATCGGCTGCGCAAATCTCGGCAAAAAAAGTTTCACTGAGATATCAGCAAACATTTCATTTGTTTGCTGAGATTCAGCTAAGCATTATCCGAGACTCAGCAATGAAATGTCACTTTTGCTGAGATCTGTGTGTGTGTGAGTGAAACTTATTTTGCCGAGATTTGCACAGCCGAGCTCGGTAGAAAAAACTAAGTGTGTACTGTCACAGCCGGAAATTAGAGAGTACACACAGGCTAATGTGCTTGAGGGTGGCCAGTGCATACCGCACCATCTCGAGGGAGGCCGTCTGTGTCATAGCAGGGATGATGCCAATCGACCTCATCATCAAGGAGGACGTGGTGTGCTATGACACGAGGACCCTTCGAGGGGTGCGCAACAACGCGCGAGCGGTGTCGATTGCGAGATGGCAGTCGGAGTGGAAAAACTCCATAAAGGGGAGGTGGACCTACCGCTTGATACCTTCCGTATCAAGCTGGGTCAACAGGTGCCACGGGGAAGTAAACTTCCACCTGACACAGTTCCTGTCAGGCCATGGCTGGTTTAGGAGTTACTTGCATAGGTTCGGACATGCAAGTACTCCCATCTGCTCCGCGTGCGCTGTTGTCGAAGAGACGGCCGAACACGTTATGTTCGCCTGTCCACGCTTCAAGCCAGTAATGAGCGTTATGCTAGCGATATGCGGAGCGGATACCAGTCCGGATAACATCGTCCCTATGATGTGTGGTACCACCGAGAACTGGAGCGCGATGGTGACTGCGGTCACCCACATAGTTTCGGAACTACAACGACAGTGGCGTGCCGAGCAGCAGTTGCCTACTGCCCGACTAGATCGATAGAGTATTGCTAGAGAAGTGCCATAGCGCTATAGCGGCCCCTCCCACGAAGTAATGCCTTCGGGCGGTTCCGGGGAGATTAAGGGCCAAGCGCGCAGGGTAAGGTTTAGTGGTACGTTACGGGATGTAAGATCTACCACCGATTCCTAGTCCTGACTACTTCAAACTAGGGGAACAGGATTTTTCAGCAATCAAAGGAACACATCTTAGTCCTTGTTATTTTTTATGCCTTGTTGATAGTGACAAGACTCGGCTTTGTCCACCGAGGATGATCTTGAAACAAGGAAAAAATGAGTTAGTCTTCATCTATGTGATTCCTAATCTTCTGTTCGTTGTTCCCTAGTTTGAAGTGGTTAAGACTAGGGTTCTGATGCATGGTCATTAACGTTGTTATTCCTGAATTTTGTTGCTAAGGAATACAATTTTGACTGACAAAGGGGCGCGTCTTTGGAGGGTGTTTCAACACTCCGAAGGGTACAAATAGCGGAACCTTTCAATTAGAGTTGGATCCTTGCGATAAATGCGAGAATGACAACTGTAAAAAAATCGAATACTTCATCATTTCTCAATAGTGACATGCACTCAACTAAGGACACGGGATATACTACAATAGATCAAATTACTGGTCGCAGTGGTATTAGGTCCCGAACAGAGGAAAAAAAAAGGTTTAGTGGGTCGGGAATGCAATTCTCCCATCCCTACACCCTGCATTAGAATCGATCGATATTTTGAACCACCCTAATGTGAATGCTTACATGCGTATAGAACCGGGCTGGATCATTTCAAGCAAGCTCCTGACATTATCAATGCCTGATGATCATTAAAACATCTTCTATTTGTTTTCTTATTTATCCGTTCTTTGTTTTTCATCAATTTTTGTGTTTCTTTTTTTGACGGGGAGGGGGTGATTTTGGTTACACATTTCGATACTCTACCTTGTTAATAGTCTACTCAAGCATTTCTAATGGCTACTACCTTAACTGCATCTGACAGTATCTTGAACACAACATTTAGAAGGCTTAACTAGCTCAAACAAAGATAGTAATAAATATTTACATGATTGTTACCTGTTTCTAACGTGAGGTGAGTTCCTGCACATTAATCCCCCATCTCATTAAGGGCTGTCATCATCTTGATAACATTAAAAGTGCCAACGTTTCAGCTTACAACTATGAACGCCACAATTTGTCTTTATTTATCGGTCAGTGCCACCATTATCATCGGAGAAACATCGCTTTAGTAACGTATTTGCATATTCAATCTGTTCCTGAAATGAAGCCCATTGTTAAAGCTCGCATTAAAATTATCCAAATATAATCCCAAAACCTACCAAACACTCCTCCTTCCCGTTGTTCAGCTTCAGCACCAGTTCCAACTTTTCCTTCAGCTGCAAACTCGACTCCTGACTCCGGCGGACTGCTTCATCACTCTCCGTGAGCACATTCAGCGTAGACAGTGCCGTTTCCAGCTTGGGTTCAAATTGTTTCGATGGTTTTACGGCGGCCACCACCCGTTCCACCGCATTCAGTATGATAAATTCATCCCTCACGGTTGCGAATTCCGTGCACAGGTTGGACATTAGGAACGACGATTTGATGCGGAGCTTTTCGTTATCGGTCTGAATGCATCCAAGAATACACTCCAGCCCTCCAAGGTCGATGAACGCCGCCAAAGAAGGTTCGTGGTGTCGAACCATGCAGGAGATGGCGTGCATGGCTTGGCTTGCTACCGCCGGTTCATCCGATAAAAGCTCGACTGTCCGAGGCAATGTGTTCGCTTCCAGCAGCTGCTGCTGACAGTAGGGGTTGTTTTGGGCTAGTTCTGCTATCAGCCGAAGTGTTCCCGCGCGAACGTCCGAATTCGGTGAATCGAGACCTGGATTTATGATGACATTACCGCCCACTTTGAAGAAGTCTAGAAAAAGGTTAAATTGCGATTGGAATTTTGCGGTGGCAAAGCAAGTAATTGATCTGACTTCCTACCATTGGCAGCATCAATGTCCTGTACAAAATCAATGATGATCTCAATGGCTTGCGCTTTGTCCTCCTCGTCCGTGCTAGGATCCATGAGAGTTTTCATGGCTTTTTCAATCTCCTCGACCACATCCAGTGTAAGCGATTTGAGAGCCTGCTCCAGAAATCGACGACGTTCCTCGTCCAATGGCTGGACGTGTGACTCATGGGGAGCATCTTCCGCTTGTGTTGCTTCCATCGCAAATTTCAACAGACCCTAAGGACTTTGCATGAGTATTCAATCTTTAATCCTCCCATGTCTTCTTACCTGCATATTTCGAGGCTGCCTCGGCTGGTCCGGATTATCTCCTCCGCTGGCCATTTTTACAGTTCTGATTTTCAAGGTTTTCACCAAATCTGGGCAATAGAATGTTCACCTTCACGGAACCTCACGATCGTCTTCTACACACAATCCAACCTCGTGTCGCCTGTGTCACTCTCAGCTGCGTTGTGCGACTCAACAAAACAGTTTTTTATAAACATTGCACATTATGCTATCGAGAACTCTCTCGAACCATCGCGAGCATGATTCTTGTTGGAAATGTATGCTGCAGTGTAACATCACCTAAACTGAACCGGTTCGAATCGGTTCCTCGCACACCCCTACCTAGCATTTATGTTGGAGAAACGTCATAAGGCGTAAACAGATCGCTGTGATTGGATCTTTCCCAGTAATTTCTTCCAATAAAATCAGATTTTCTTATTAAAATATTGATCCAAAATGGCATTTGATGCTCCTGCCCACGACGATGGACCCGGGTTCGTTGGCATTCGTTTCTGTCAGGAATGGTAAGTTGGTTTAAAATCCAAGAATTATGTTCCACCGCTAATCATTACCCGCAGCAACAACATGTTATACCCGAAGGAAGACAAAGAAAACAAAGTGCTGCTGTACGCCTGCCGAAACTGCGACTACAAACAGGAAGCCGATTCGAACTGCATCTACGTGAACAAAATTATGCACGAAATTGAGTAAGTCCAGAGAATTGCGCGCGGCGTGCAGCATAACCTCAATTGTCATATCCTTCCAGCGAACTGACCCACATCGTACCGGACGTGATATCTGATCCGACGCTGCCCCGAACGGAGGAACACGCCTGTCCCAAATGTACCCACCGCGAGGCGGTATTCTTTCAGGCACAGACACGACGAGCTGAAGAGGAAATGAGACTGTACTACGTTTGTACGAATCCGGGTTGTTGCCACCGTTGGACCGAGTAAGCGGTGGTCGGTCAGAACGAGGCGGCTGGACGTGGACGAGGTACATTCATCTGGAGTATTTAATTGTCATGTAGTTCGATTATTGGAACGGTTAAAAACTTCGGCTGATGGCCGATAAGGGATCAGGCTTTGGAAACCAATTTTATGAGAAAGCCCTCCGGTTGTCCACAAGGTATTTTTGATGACAATTCTGACATCTACTTCAAGAAAGAGACCGGTACTTAGGTGGTTGACCGTTTCTGTTAAAATTATAAACAAATCTTCTTTTATTACATTTTTGAAAATTAAACCCTCTATTTTCACGCTCTTTGGCGGCTTCCGGTTACATAAAATCTGAGAAACATCAAATACCCTTCAATATGGGTCCATAGGTATTTTTGTAATCGTGTTGACGTCTATTATATACGTTGCTATCATCCTCCACTGATGCTTGAATGGTGTGCACCCTGTGCACCACATTCTTCGACCGGCACATTGCCGCAAAATAGTTCTGTAAACCACATTTTCGACAGACTCTTCCGAAAGCGGGACACGACCGTTTCGTGTGCTTTCTTCCGCACTTATTGCACTGGAAAACGTCTTTTTCTTCAGGTAGATTGCTGCTCAGCTTTTTCTTCATGGTTTTCATCATGTCCACTTTCACTTCTCCGGCTAGTGCCTTTGATTGCATCGTCGTCAGTTCGAAATTGCGACACAACTCAACAGTTTTTTTTGCAGTGTCAAATCATCATTCAACAACTGCGGCACTAGGTTTGTGTATTTGACTCCGATTATGATTCTATCTTTCACCAGAGAATCATGAAGCACACTGAATGAGCATTTTTTCGCCTGCTCTTTCACTCTGGTAAGAAAACTGTCAAACTGTTCTTCTTCACTCTGCACAATTCGGTTAAAGTTATATCAACGTTATCGTTCGCACGATACGTTCGAACGATATAACTTGGTGTGAAGTATTCTTCAAACCTTGCTTTTATCACTTCTACGTCGTTTTCTTCTTCAGGACGTAGACCAATTGTGTCATAGATCCGCACACAATGACGCGTTCATCTAGATAAAATTGATAAATTGCAGATTTTTAGCGATGGGCCCAACCTTAGATCCATAGGCCAACATTAGAGCCATTTCCCCTATAATAGCCTGGATCATAACCTACAAAATGTCAACGTTGGCCGTTTTGTGTGAAAATCAGCGTGCGGTGCTATTACAGTATCTTCCCGCTCATCTGACACTAGATAATCTGGACACTATTAATCCGAAAAAAATCGGATTGAAAAATAACAACATGCATTTGGATATATCACTATTGACCGTGTATCCAAATGAACAACGGAAATCAATCGAGGTTCTGTGGAACCATTATTTTTGAATAAAAAACTATGGTCTTCTACAGTTTCTTGCAGATCTACAATCGTTTTTCGTTCCAATTTTAACTGTACATAGTAGTCAGCTGCAAAATTTACTTTTTTGAGTTCACTGACGGCGTATCTTCAAATGATTCAGTGATGGCGTGAACTCCAATTGGCCCTCATTTAAATTCAGAAAAATGTGTAAACTGCTTACTCTGCATCCGTGCTTCCAGGAATTCGAAAAGCCTCCGGGCGGAAGTGGTCGGAAAATAACTTTTTCGTTGCAAGCGCATGGACCACCGACGAACTTGAACTCCACGCGAGAAGAAAATTTTCTGTATTTCGGACAATTCAGCATCCTTAGGAAAATTGTGAAAAGATTTTCGCTTGGTAACACCTTGTTTATTCGCGCACCAATAAAACTCACACTTGCAGTCCATGTTTTGATCGGTTTTACTTTGCTCGGTTCGAGCTTCGTAGTTGGAGGAGATCTGAATGCTCGCCATGTTCCGTCAGGCCTACCAGCAGAACCAGAACGGTCGTCTGCTGTTCGACCACTCACAGCATGAGCTGTACTCCATTTGTTTTTCGGATGAACCAACATTCATCTCACCGGCGGGCAACCCATCGACGCTAGACCTGCTCTTGACAAATCTCTATGAACATTTCAAATGGTCCTATCTGCTTTGATCGATTCTCTTCATCGACTTTCTCTTTTGTTAATAACTCAGCTGCAAAACCTTTCCCTGTTGTATTTGACGTTTTGGACGCTAGATAAGAACCTCCTTTATTAAACTATGTGGTAGAATTAGCGCGAAATCTGTTTACATAGCAGTGGTTATGAAAAGAGAAAGTCGATGAAGAGAATCGATCAAAGCAGATAGGACCATTTGAAATGTTCATCGAGAAATATCGGCTTGTCCAAGCCGGTAGCCTTGAACGAACTCAGCTCCGACCACCAACCAGTAGTGGCTGAACTGGGCTGCAACGTGGCTCCTGCTTCAAGCCTGCGCAAGGACTACCATCGCGTAAACTGGGCCCAGTTTGGACGCGTGGTAGACAGGCACATCATCGACAACCCGCCGCTGGACACCGTGGAGGACATCGACCGAGCGTTGGAGGGACTCCACCAAGCCATAACCGTGGCTGACGAGGCGTGCGTCCGACGAGTTCCTGTGACGGGTAAGTTTATTGCCATTGATTCCCACACCCAACTTTTGATTCGCATGAGAAATGTTCGTAGACGCCAGTTTCAGAGGACTGGAGATCTGGGCAAAAAACGTGAAATGGCTGATCTGAACAGACAGATTGCTTCCAGAATGGACTCACTCCGAAATGAAAGTTTCGGGCGTGTTGTCCAGAATCTGGATGACCGCTCCAGACCATTCTGGAAGGTAGCCAAGGTCCTGAAAACTCATCCCAAACCCATTCCACCTCTCAAAGTCGAAAATGATGACGATCGGCTTTTAATCACCCCACAGGAGAAAGCAAATGCGATCGGCGAGCATGTCGCTTCATCGCATTTGCTTGGCTCGAATATCCAAAGTCCGCTCGAAGATCAGGTTGCGCAATTCGTTCAAAACCTAGGTGCCTCCCCTTGTGTCGTGCCTCCGGCGGATATGATTACAGTACAACAGATTTGCTCAGCGCTGAAATGCACCAAGAACATGAAAGCTGATCTTGAAAAGACTCAGCATGAAAGTGCAGTCTCTTCTAACCACTATCTTCAACAGATGCTTGGAACTGCACTACTTTCCAAGCATCTGAAAAGTAGCAAAAATCATACCAATCAGCCTCTTTTCAGCGCTGAGCAAATTGTTCGAGAAACTCATTCTCAATCGTTTGCTCAAGTTTGTCGAGGAAAATAACATTCTCCTTCCGGAACAGTTTGGATTCAGAAAGGGGCACTCTACCAATCACCAGCTACAGCTAGTACGGGTGATGAATAACATCCGAAGCAACAAAGCTGTATCCAAGTCCACAGCCATGGCCTTGTTAGACGTTGAAAAGGCGTTTGACAATGTTTGGCATGACGGACTTGTGTACAAGCTTTCTAACTTTAACTTCCCATTACATCTGGTTAAAATCACCCGTAACTACCTCCAGCAAAGGTCGTTTAAGGTATCGTTGAATGGTTGTCTTTCAGACACGTTTTCCATCCCAGCAGGAGTCCCGCAAGGCAGTTTGCTGGGCCCCTTGCTTTACAGCATTTATACTTCCGACATTCCTCCCCTCGGTGACGGTTGCGTGTTCTTCCTGTTCGCAGATGATACCGCAATAGCCGTCAAAGGAAGGATGCCTCGCGAAATAACGAACAAACTTCAACGATGCCTTAACGCCTTTGCTGATTATGCCACCACGTGGAAAATCAAAATCAATCCCTCAAAAACACAAGCGATCATGTTCCTCCATCGGCAATCGCCCAAACTGAAACCGGCTCCATCTCGTACTGTAATCATGGATGGCACAAGGGTTGAGTGGTCCGCTGAAGTAACCTATCTCGGGATGTTGATCGATGAAAAGCTCCTCTTCCGTTCACACGTAGAGAAAACTGTAGTCTTGGTTAGGTGTCTGTATCCGCTGATTTGCCGCAGATCCCGCCTCTCAAGGGTGAACAAACTGGCCGTCTACAAACAAATCATAGCACCTGCGATCCTCTACGCTGCTCCGGTGTGGGAATCATGTGCACAGACTCACAGGAACAAAATTCAGGTCGCTCAGAATAGAGTGCTGAGGATGGTACTTGATCGTCCTTTCGACACTAGAATAACAAATTTACATGAAGAGGCAGGCATTGCCAAAATAGATTCAAAAATTAACGAAATTAAGACTAAATTTGCACAAAAATGTAATTTATCAAAACATGCTTTGATATGCAAATTTGTATATAGTAGGTTAGGTGTATATAGTAGTTGTAAAAAAAGTCTCGGTTAATGTTTTTCTCACAACAATTTTGACATTTCCGGAAAACTTCGAGATTAGGGCGCAATTACTTTTGTAAACAAATACTTCATTCGACGATTTCTCGTGAATTAAAGTTCAATCTCAAAAACTAACAACACAAACAAGTAGGGAATGATTCATCTATCATTTGGTATAGTTTGTTCTATCACTGAACTAACGAGAAACGTAAATTTCACCTGGAAAATCAGGTAACCTTTCAAAAATAGAAATCCAATAAGAATTACATGCTGCACATAAATATCAATGGCATGGTAATGAATTCCACTAGATTCACTGATGGAGTTCAAGTGTTATACAGATAAATGTTAAGTGAAGTTCACGTAAATTTTAAGTGACCTCGTGATGTGAAAACTGTTTTTGCGTATTTGTTAGTTCAAAATGGCGCCGGTTGAAAATATGTGATTTTTGTTACTAGGAGATTGGGGATTTTTAATGTTTGTGAGCGTAATTTTGATTAATATCAATATATGAATCCTGATTTTCAATACCCAAAATAAATTGAAGAGCGTAAAATCGGATTGAGCAGTCCTCACAAGCTTAATCGCCGAACTACAGGAGTGCTTACAACAAAAAGACGTCTATTGGAGACATGATGTCCTTTTCGAAGTCATCAGTTAATGGAGGAAAATAAATGTAAGGATCAAACTTAATGTTTTAAATAAACCAATAACCAACTTTAACTTTATTCAGTAGCAGCAATTATTATAGAGCATTGAGGAGCAAACAAATGCAGTATAGATTTAAGAATAGGTTTGATACTCACGATAGTTACTAAAAAGAACAATTTTATGAGATTATAATAAAGTAAAAATTCAACAAATAAGTTAAATTTTATTAAAAAAAAATCCGGATGACATAACACATGAAACATACCACAAATTCACATAAATATTACTACAAAATCCAGTGACGATTAATAAACAATTCACGTAACTTTTAAGTGAAGCTAATTTGACGATCATCGGAACGTCCGATAAAATTTACGTGAAAATCACTTGATTTTCATATGAATCACTTGAAACAACATTTCATTCCCAAAACACGTAATATTCACCTGATAAGTACGATGGAAAATATTTACGTACCTTTTCAGGTGAATATTACGTGAATTTTATTTGCAGTGATAGATTGTGCTTTGATTCGCGAGAAATCCGAGGGGGACGACTCTAAAGCCCTACAGTAAAAGTATGGACGACTGTCACCACAAAACTGAAAAAAGCTGTTCCAATCGAGCAAAGCGGTGCATTTTGACGGTTCGATTGGAACAACTTTTGACAGACGTCCATACTTTTACCACAGACAAACAGACGTAACTCTTTGAAAAACTTGTTCTTGAAAACATAGTATCTCAAAACATATAACCTCAGTAACGACATCTATCTGGCTTCTCGCGGAAAACAAGCTTGCTCGCTAACTCGTAAACAATATTGCATCAAATTTCTATAGAATATATAGAAACGTCAAAGTGATCCGATGCCAGCGCTGCGGCGAGTAGTTCGCGGAACTGATAATATTCAAATCAACCGTTAAATGCATGAACGAAGATACATAATGAAGAGTTACGTCTGTTTGTCTGTGCTTTTACTTTACTGTACACTGAACCAATTTGACATATTCCTGTTATGTGGAAGTCTAATAATTTTGCGCTATAAGATAATCCATTGAAAATGATATGATTGAAAATGTGTCAGGTAAATTCTATATGAATATCTGATACATTCACAATGATGATAATTTGAAAACTTTTATATGATCGCCATATGATAAATGAAAATCGGTCAAATTATAATAATTAACTGAAATGGATTTGAAACCCATAAGCATAAGCTTTACTTTTCACCACAATATAATATATGTGTCATAAATCAATCGAAGTAAAGTTTATGTGAAAATCACATGAAATTTACTTATTCTTTTGACACATATATTTAATCGATTTCTAAAAATAAATCGAAAAATAAACACCAGGCAGTGGGAGCTTTCACAGTTGTGTTGTTTTTATTGTAGCTGATTTGGGATTCGATCCAGAACTGTTGAGCTGTGATGCTTTTCGTGTCTGCGCTCGATTCCATTGGGCCACGGCTGACTTCAATATTGAACTCGTTCAATTAGCATGAAGTAATAACAGCTCTCTCAACATGGAATATAGAGCAACGTTATACTCGTTTTGCTATAGTGAAGAAAAATAGCACTGACCCATATATGCTCCGTTTCAGTGGTGTCGTGTATTCAAATCATTATTAATGCTCCTGTGTGCAATAAAACAACGACTACATTATATGAGTTCATGGAACTGGTTCATGAAGTTCGAGTCCTAGTGCTGGAATCTGAATCAGCCGTGTAGAAGGCTTACAATTAGAATCTTAGCAAATAAATATTGCAGTAGAATCATTTTTTTTTCAATCTCAAAACATTCTTTTCCGGAACCCCTTATCTTATGAAACAATAACAAACAATGATTATTTATTACAGTATCATTGTTGTTAGCAATATTTAGTTCGACTAATCATTCTAATGAGTGTACGATAACATAGTTGAAAATTGTTTCAATAATTTATAAAGAACAATTATGTAAGATAAATTTTATTGGGAGCGATGTTCATCCCAGAAAAACATACCAAAACAAATGTTTGCTGTTGGATTTCTTAAAAGGCAAATCTATATGACTATTTAATGATTGGGATAGATCTTTTTACAATATTCAAACCTCAAAAATCAAAGGAAGCTATTCCAATGAGATTTATACATGTTTTCCTATACTGCAAAGTTAAATGACAGTCCAATAGTTTCTACATGTCTGTTTACACGCGACATATCAACAAACGTCAAAAATCGTTAAAAGCAACTCCAATAAAATATACATGATTATCTTATATGATATATCTTTTAGTGAGCAATATTCATCATGAAAACAGGTACATTTTACTCGATTTGCTCATAGTGCAAACTTATACCCCGTTCACATTACAGAGTATATCACGTGATATACGCTGTCTTGCAATGAGCACTCATACATCTAGTTTTCACTGGAAATCCTATATATGAGTGCTGATTGCAAGATAGCCTATATTACGTGATATAGGCTGTAATGTGAACGGGGTATTATATGATTTTCCATTAGTTTCTAGATGCCTATTCCCACCCATGACATATCAACAGTTTTTCACCATGAAATATATCAGACAATATTCATATACATCTTACCTATCGCTAACCACGTTCGAAGCAAAGTATTATCAAGTACTAAGTATGTGAAATTACGATAGAAATCATTCCATATCGCAGTCATAGTTTTTAAGTGATAATCCATTGAAATCTATCAATCATCACATAGAATGAATAAATCTCCTGACATTGCTATGTTATAAGATGGATCCAATAAACGGTACATGTCGATTTGTTTCAGTGTAGGGCTTTAGACGACTCTATCTACGATGCAGAAAAGATGGTGTTTTGCTGTGGCTAGCTGCACGCACGCTGAGTAGATAGAAGGAAGATTTATGTCGATTTTGAAGATTTCCTGCAAAAAGATGAAGCACGATGCAAGCGAGGGGGGCGACACATCTAAATCTCAAGTTTAGATGCTCAACAAATCTCACACTAGCGAATCAATCTTCGAACAATCTTCTTTCATTTGTCGCATCTACTTGCATCGCTCATCAAGTTTTTGCAAGAAATCTTTAAAATCGTCATCAATCTTCTTTCTATCTACTCAGCGTGCGCGCAGGTAGCTACAGCAAAACACAATCTTTTTTGCATCGTAGATAGAGTCGTCCCCCTCGGATGCAAGTAGATGCGAGAAATGAAAGATGATTTTTCGAAGATTGATTCGCTAGTGTGAGATTTTTTGAGCATCTAGAATTGAGATTTAGATTTGTCGCCCCCCTCGGAGAAATCGTTGAATGACGTGTTTGTTTACAAAAGCAATTACGCCCAAATCTCAACGTTCTCCGGATTTATGTTAAGATGACGTCTGCCAGTCGTCGACGTCGATGGATAGCGACACTAGCGCCACCACGATATTGCTAGTTTCAAATGTCTATTGAAAATAGCAGTTATATTTCTTACACACTTTAGGATGTCTGTTCTCAGAATATACAGTATAAAAATGCTGTCGGTTTCATTTGATTTTTTTTAATATGGATTTGATAGTCGTATTATAAAACCCCGATAGTCCGGCGATGCTCTTGCAGGATAAGTAGGGGAATACCTGGTGGCAAGACAGCTGTACTCTGAGTAAATATCCCAACAAACAATGTGAGCTGAATAAAAGCTGAATAAGCCATTTTTTAGCTGAAGAAGTATATTTTTGCCTGAACAAGCTCTTATTCAGCATTCAATGTTTGTTGGGATATTTGCAACGAGTAAATTTGAGTTACTCATATTTACTCAAAAATGATCAAAGTAGTCTCGATTTTTTTCGTTTGAAGCATCTGTTCGCCCATTAGAAAGATCGAATCGTTCGTTTAACAAATCGAATTGTGGACAAACGAAATGCTCCTGTGGTGGTTTGACTGCACGGCGGTTTTACGGGACTAGGACGATACAGGAGTGACGGGAGTGACCCGTTCCAAAAGGGGAATGCTCCTTTTCGGTTACCTGAGGTACAACCCCAACGAACAATGTGTGCTGATTAAAGGCTGAATAAGCAATTTTTTAGCTCAAGAAGCATATTTTTGTCTGAATAAGCTCTTATTCCACTTCCAATGTTTGTTGGGACCTGAGCTTTAAACTTCCTTTGTGGTCAATATAATTGGTCCTTGACTGCTGATTGTAGCATATTATGTAGTTTCTGATTCTAGGCCAGATTAGGTCAGCTCTGACCAGCTTCGTGGAGTTTGTTAAGGTTCAACAATTAAATTTGTATTCTTCTTGTTTTTGAAATATTCTTCAATCATCATCATTAGTATACACATATACACTGGAGTCGCTTTTTACGCGGTTTTTTTTACACGGTTTTTTTTACGCGGTTTTTTTTTTACGTGGATTTCGGAATTTACGCGTTTTTTTTTACGCGGATTCCGGAATTTACGCGGTTTTTTTTTACGCGGATTTTGGTTTTTTTTTTACGCGGATTTCAGAATTTACGCGGTATATCGCTTTTTACGCGGTTTTTTCTTACACGGTCTTTTTTTACTCGGTTTTTTTTACGTGGATTTCGGAATTTACGCGGTTTTTTTTACGCGGATTCCGGAATTTACGCGGTTTTTTTTACGCGGGACGTATCACCCGCGTAAAAAGCGACTCCAGTGTATTCACAATCGAATACACGAAACTCAAAACAACTGCACGGCGAATGAGAACGACCCAAATTTGAGTTTAGTTCACTCATAATCGCCAAAAGTGCAGGAACGCAGCGATGAGTTAAATTTGTCTCATGGTTTCTTGTGGAAAACCTAACAAATCTGCCGGAAAATGAGGAAATTGACGAAAATTTTATTCAGTCTCGGAGTAATACCAATAGACTGAGTGAATCCAATCTTTACTTTTCTCAAATTCGGGAATTTTTCCCTGGAAAAACATGAGGCAAATTTACTCATCGCTGAGTTCCTGCACTTTTGGCGATTATGAGTGAACTAAACTCAAATTTGGGTCGTTCTCATTCGCCGTGTGCTTCTCAAAACTCTTGGTGAACAAAATTGAACACCAAGAAAACCACTTCAACTTTAGCGCTTTGCCAGCAATCGTAAATGTATCATTGAAAAAGCGTTGCCAGGTGTATTACCAACAATCAATACGAAACTAACGATTTTAAATTGGCTCACCACTTTAGTAGCCTATTGGTCCCAAGCAAACGATTAACGTACCCTATTCTAGTTGAAATTCTATTACTACACTATGTTTGTTTTGATTCGCTATGAAAGTTTGACAGATAACATCAGGGGTGTGTGGATTCATGCAGAACATGCAGGGGTGAGTGAAATAGCTTGGGACTGCTTGGGACCGTTGTTCTGGTACTGAGTGAGCCAAAAATAATATTGATTTTCTTCGGGACCCAGTGGTCTTAGAGTTACCTCTATGTTGGGACCGTTGTTCTGGTACTGAGTGAGCCAAAAATAATAATGATTTTCTTCGGGACCCAGTGGTCTTAGAGTTACCTCTATGGTATTACCTCTAGTAATGAATTAAAGTTTATTAAAACAAGCAATTGTGAAGATTCATTAACATGGGTGAGTGGATGTATTTAATGGTGAATACATATAGAAGGATATTCCAAAATGAAGAAGTAAACAAATTATTTACCCTTTGTGGAACCTTAACATTAATAATCATGCCATGGTCAACAACACGGCCTCATATGTTTATTTCCTCAAGCACAACATTTCATGAAATATCAAACGTCTAATCCCTAAAGAATGATCGAGTAATATTATAAATTGAATGGAGCTTTCGATGAATTTATAGACAGCATAACATGCAAAAATCATTAGTTATCAAAAATGGGAAGGCACTGAATTCTTATCGTTTTGAAAATCGTGCAGCCTGCATGTACGCTATTATTTTTATATATTTGTGTAAATTAAGTTTTCATTGAGTTTCTGGAAGTTTAAAAAAAATATATAAACGTTAACTATATTGCTCTAAGAATTGAATTGATTTAGCCTAATCCGAACCTATCGAACCGTCTCAAAAGTCCCTACACAAAAATTCCAAGAAAGCACGTCAACTTACTTTGCTTGACAGCATCGGTATCAACATTATTTTCAATATAACAATCAGGTTGCTATGTGTATATAAGATATTGAACAATGTGAGTTACTCAGAGTTACTCAGAATTAACTCCGGTTTTACTCATGATCGAAAGCTGTCTTGCCCCCAGGGGAATACTGTACAGTCCAAGGGGTAATTATTCAGCACATTGTGGCGAAATTAGATTCGGCACAGCGTGGGCACATCCATCGGCTTACCTTCGGCACATATCGTAGGCATTGGATTTTTTTTTTTTTTTTTTTTTCTTTGGTTTGTTTTCCGTCGATCTTGTTTTCCGTGCTGAGCACCAATGCTACCGACGCCAGGAAGGCAGCTCCCACACCTGGACCCTACCTATCGACCCATCAACTCATGAACCGGGGACCAACGGCTTTACTTCCCTTCCGAAGGAAGACGTGATCAGAGATGTTATGCCTCAGAACATCCCGGCGGCGCCGACTGGGATTGAACCCAGGCCTGCTGGAGTGAGAGGTAATCACGCTTACCACTACACCACCGGCACCGCTATAGGCATTGGATTGTTATAAATAAAATGGGAGCACTGCTGGACATTTGTCATTGAAGTTGCTCACAACATTACGCGCTGTTTGACTTAAAGCCCTACAGTAAAAGCAAAAGTATGGACGTCTGTCAAAAGTTGTTCCAATCGAACCGTCAAAATGCACCGCTTTGCTCGATTGGAACAGCTTTTTTCAGTTTTGTGGTGACAGTCGTCCATACTTTTACTGTAGGGCTTTAGTTTGACTGTATATTACACTGAAACAAAGATAATAGTTAGGAATACTATTTTGCAGAAAACACTTATTTTCAGTATAACTACGCTTAATACCGTTAAATATACCATGATTTCAGTATAGTTGACTATAAATATAATCAAATTTACTACCATTATGTCAAAACAACTATGCTGACTCAAACGGTATAGTAGTTTTGATAGAAAAATTAGTCAAATTAAATGAATTTCGTTTCTGCACAAATCTATTGGTGGGAGTATTTAATTTAAACCATCAATATAGTATTTTTGCCAATGGATTTTGTTTCTGTGTAGGTTTTGCACCGTCGGGGTTAACCTCAATCTGATGACAGTTCAGTGGTACTGTTTACGTGGACTTAGTCGATTTTTTCTTGGGTGGATTTTCTCGATAATTTTTCAGACTGCAGTGAGATGTACACAGCATTTCTGCAATGTTCACGAGCAACATCCTTGCAACGCGCTGTTCCTCGACAATTTTCAAGTTAAAATTCAGAAACCTTAGAAAATTTTTTTCGAAAAAACGACTAAGTGCTTGTAAACAGTACCACTGAACTGTCAAAAAGATTCAGCCGGCTAACACTGAGTTCATTTGTGACGTCACGCTGCAGAACCTAATTCAGGAACATCCTCTCATTGAACAGACCAGCAGTTCACTTCTCGGTCCATTTATAGATCTAAATACGCAATGTAGGTTCTCGAGTGGACTCAAGAGAAAGAGGCAGATAATTAGACCCCATTAGCACCCTTAATTCGAATAATGCTGCAATTCACACAAAACAAACAACAGAAGTCATATTCATCATCCTCTATATTCGGTTTCTAACAATGTTCCCCACCGGTTCCAACTCTTTCCGGCCGCGCATAAACCGTTGCTTTTCACATCATGAAAGGCTAGGTTTTTGGACTGCCTTTGAGGGCATTATAAAACCCTTAAAACCTCGCTTAAAACGGCCGTTTATTATCTTAGAGCAACCGTAACGGTCGTTGTCATTTGCGCGACTATTTTACCAGCGCACAGCGCTCTCATTTTAGTTTAGTCACTCCTCTCCACACCGGTCGCTGCTATCGCGGTTATCAATTTACTCGCCGTAGTCCGTACCGATAGTGAGCATTTTGACATTTCATCAAATAGCAACCTTTCTCCCGCGCTGCTAAATTTGGTAACGCGCTTCTCACCGAGAAGCCGACTGCTATTTTAGTTACTCGTATGGCAACCCCCGATACGGTAGCTGCGCTATGATGAGGGCTGCTAAAATGAGTCTAGCAGCGTACCGTTACGGTTGCTCTTATGAACACAAAACACCACAATTTTGCACACCCGCCACTTCTCGTGTCATCCTTAATCCCATTTTTAAATGCGATTTCAAACCTAAACATTCAAGGTGTCAGAAATACCGGGTTACCGGGATGGATATTTTACAAACAATCGCAGCTTGCTCTATGCCCGGCACAATCGGCACATTGACAAAAAAGATGACCCAAGATTGGTGTGCAGAGTGATCTACCCCTTGGTACAGTCCCTAATATTTTGTTAATGGTTATTTTGCTTTACAACGTGTTTGGGGTATCATCCAAACCATTTGAGCAAAAGTTCTATTTGAGTTATCTTTCGTTTATGGTTTTTGTTTATTAGGAGTGAGCAGCGTAGCATATTAGCAGTGAAATCTGATATTGATATCGCACCATAGCTGCATTCGAGCTGAAGATCATCTAAACATCTAAAGTAGTAATTCTAAACAATACTGCTTGCCCCTCGCAGCGCCAGAAAGCCCGCGGTGAGATCCATCGGTAGGCTCCGGACCGTCTGGAACTCTTCCGCATTGTGGAAGTGCAGCTTGGTTTGCGGATCGGTGTACGGGGCAATCAGGCCGGATATGTCCGAGTACTTCTTGGCCGGCACGAACGAGGGTGGTGCGTTAACGGAGGAATCTGGAAATGAAATTAATGGAATTTTACTTTCAAAATATAAAATGCTAATTATGGAACAATTACAAGTCACATCTGTATCCTTCCAAGGAAGCGTGCGTTCGTAAGCCGTAATCTGCTTGAGGGACTTCCAGGTGCGCTTCTTGTTACCAGCGATAGAATTCGTTTGGGCCAAATTCATTCGTTTAAAAACCGGCATTTGATGGTCGCTCATTTTTCCGCAGGATCTGTTATCACCGAAGGACGATTTTTAAATGTTTCATTGGTTACAAACAAATTTCAGGGTTGTAGCAAAGCATAGCTCGTTGAGCATACACAAAACCGAACCGGTTCGATCAGCTGACTGTCATGTTGCATCCACCGACACAACTGCTAAACGAACGCAAGTGTCGTGAACTGTCGTGAAACGTCAAAACTTTTATTTCCATATCGCGATCCGTTCTTCGGAATTCTAACTGTGAAAAAACTAGTAATAATTGAATTAGCCGAAATTTGCAATTGATTGTGAGCTTTATCCACCAAGGGCACCGATTACCGGATGGGCCGTAAGTGATAAGCTTGTCAAGCGGCGATAGCAAGGTCGTGCGGAATGCTGTGAAAGCAAGAGTATTATGCTGTTTTGATTGGCTTCTTCCCCTTCACTGCTGGTGTTTGGCTGGGGCCGTGTTTTGAACGACGAAAGCGACGACGACGGCTGCTGATGGTAATGACGTGTTGTTTCTCGGTTGAGCACTATCGAAAGCAGCAACAGCAACAACAGAGCCAAAGACGACGACGACGAATGAAAATAGCGGTTCCTTATGAATACACTAACACAAGCCTGGGAGCAGCAAACAGTCGAAGATTGCAGCAGCAGCAGCAACAACTCTACGAAGAAGCTGAAAGCGGACGAAAAGCAACGGAGCAGTCGCCGCCGGATCAGTTCCAGTCTCGCACCGTGGGCAAAACAGGCGACTGTCGACGAGGCTACAACTTCCATCAATCCTCCGGGCCAGCACCAGCAAGAATCGTCCTCGAGCAATGCAGAAGGAGTGGAGCAATCAAGCCCATCGTCGCTGTTGACGAGACTTGCTGATGCTGATGATGACGACAGCAAGAAGCAAAACAATGTGAAAGACGACGTGGAACAAGAGCTACAATCGTCGAGTGATCTTGTGGTAAAGTATCACTACACGGGGGACGAATCCAGTGATAACGGTAGTAACAATCGAGGCAGAAGGTATAGCCGAATCAGCATGATTATTATCTACGGTCGGGAGGCGTTGTGCATTCTGGCACTCTTACTGACGACATATGCGTCCATTCAAAACAGGTAGGTTTGGTTTTCCATTTAATTCTGTGGAATTCCCTTCAGGCCAGACGATTATTTCCAGTCCTCCCCGAATATCGAAAGCACCACCGCCGGCACCGTTCTTCTCGAAAGGGTCTCTAGTGCACGATTGGCCCACGGGAGCTCTGGGACCCACTCAGACACGCGTCTCGCAGTCGGAGCTATCATTTGTGTTCTACTATGCACCGTGGTGCGCCGAAAGCCAACATGCCCGCTCGGTTTACGAACATGTCGCGCGGCTCTACTACCGGGAGGCTCACTTTGCCGCCATCAACTGTTGGCAGCCGGGAGGCGAGTGCCGGCTGCAGTACTCCAAAGTGCAATCCTGGCCGGTTCTGATGGCATATCAGCCGAACGGGATGGCCGTCCAGTTTCACCAGGCGTGGACCAATGCGGCGCTGTCCAGGTTTGTGCAATCGCTGATTAATCCCATCCAGCGGATGGTTGGTCCCGGCGATTTGATGAGCTTCATGACTGGAAAGGATGTAAGAGATATGCGCCGTGGCTTGCAGGTGGGACGTTGATAATCGGTTCAATCTTTCAGGCGGTGGTCGTCGCATTTATCGATGTGAATGTCAATCGTAAGCAATACAATCGGTTCTATCAAACGTCGCTCAAGTGGCTGGAGAAGGATCCCTTCCAGGAGGTGGCATTCGGCGCTGTAACGGGCGAGTCTTCCAGTGCATTTGGGGTTGAAGAGGTTCCGGCCATTCGGCTGTATCTGTGGAACGAGACAATTGTGAGTATTTTCTCGTTGGTCGTACTCGTGATCAATGGCAGAGATTTTAATTTGGAGGAGCCATAAATTGGTACACTGTTAAACATGTATACTTTCACAGGAATTCCCTGGGAACGATTCGTGGACTATGCCGGAGCTCACCACCTGGATCAACAAACAAATCCAAGTGGTGTCGATGTGGATCGCTCCCCCGGGGGCAACCAAGTCCTCTTCCCTGGCGCCATACTTCAACCAAGGGCCGGTGTTGTTCTTCTTTACACCGCGGTCCCTGTACGGGTCGTCTTCGGATGCCTACATGATGCTTCGGCAGCTCGGCATGCAGTACTACAACTGTCGAAACGACATCTGGGTGCAGGAGATGGCAAAAAAGTACATTGCCGAGCAGAGGCGTGTCAGTGCCGACGTCTACAGTCAGTTGAGCAAGGAGTGTGAGTTGATGCTGAAGCGTCACCCTTCGCAGGAAGATGAAAATCGAAGCGGAGCGGAGGGTGATTGCAGGGCTTCCAGTAAATCTGCGATTGCAGTTTCGTTTGTGAATGTGTTGAATTCGTCTAAGTTTGGTGAAGCGCGGAAGAAGAGCGATGGGTTCTGTGACATTGAGCAGGTCAAGTGCGACGAGCGATTCTATGAATGTGGAGATATCGAAGAATCGATGGAACTGGGAGCGAGTGAAAGTTGTGGGAAAAGGAAACGAAGTCATTTGTATGGGTCGATGAAGCATGATGGTCGGGAAGGGAAACCGGCGACTTCTATGCTGGATTCGGATCAGGACTATCGTGGGCCTAAGCTACTGAAGAGACTAAGTTTGAGAAGACAGTGCGAACTGCTGCGGTTGAGTGAAGAGGATAACAGTGAAGTCTTCTTTCAAGAGCCCACAGGGCCGGAAAATGTGTATGTGGATTTGGTAAAAGGAATGTCCTGTAAGTTCAACAAGACGTTGACTTTCTTGGGAATGGACAGCGATCTGTATCATGCATTTGCCGAACGACTTGGCGTGGATGTGCTGCACGAACCCAACAAGTCCATCGCTATCATTGTTGACCCGGAGGTAGGAACCATTTGCCAACAAAGTCAATATCTGTTTATCTCAATCCAATCTAAACCACTTTCAGGACGAATCTACCTATCTCCTAAGAAAGCAAGTTAATTTATCCAGTATGGCGAAGCTGGTTCACGACTTCTACAACGGCACCTATCCGCGGTTTCTGCGGTCGAACAATGTTTCGTTCAAAACTACTCATTCGTTCAATATGAGCGAGTTCCGGAAGGAACACCGCAGGATGATTGATGTTAAACGATCGGAAATGGTCACTAAGCTGCAGAAAGGTGGCGGCGAGAAGCAGAACGCTTCTCGAAATGAAATTAAAACGGAACGGAAACCGCCGGAAGAGGCGAGACCAACCGGCGAGCCTCAAGTGCAGCACCACAGGCATCATTTCGTGCGGGAGATCAATTCTCACAATTTCAATCACGTGGTGGTTAATTGCAATAAGGTAAAAAACTGTGAACCTTTCTGCTGTTGACAATTATTAATTGAAACTCACTTCCAGACTGTCGTCGTTCATTTCTACTCTGCTCAATGTGCCTTCTGCAGTGTGCTCTCGCAGCATCTGCTCATCATCTCGAAGATGCTCCAGCAGCAACCACTGCTAGAGTTTGTCCGCATCGATGGTGACAGGAACGACCTCCGGTGGGAGTACACTATGGATTCATTTCCAACTTTGATCATATTCCCCAACCAGAGGTAACAACACCTTTAACTCGGCTATTAGCCGTTTCGATACATTATTTTTATTTGCATATTCCAGAAAATCCGAGAGTCGTGTATTCTCCCGCAGTCTCCCGATAACCGTCCCCAACGTGCTCGGGTTTATTCTTTCCAATTTGAACCCACCCGAAAGGCTATATGCCACCACTCTGATATGCAACGACATGAAGGTAAGTTCGTTCCCATAATCGCGTTTCCAACTCTATAACAACCATATATTACTCACAGCCGAACTCGCCATCGCGTGACGATTGCTTGGGGGCAATGAAGCGGGAGCTGAGCGATAACATCTCGCTCAACCTACGCCTCTACCGGTTGGCCTCTAAACGTCCGACCTGGGCCGCCCGCATCCTGCGTCGTCTGCAAGCCCTGCAGGAGTTCTATCTGGCCACGCTCCGTTGTCTTAGTCATTCCTGTGATTTTAACCAGTTGAAGAGCAGTGCTAAAAACATCCACACCATGTGGCAAATTGCAACGTGAGAACGATAGTGCATTTAGCAAACTATTATGTTCCCCACCACCTTACTCTACTTTCCACAAGGATATTACCTATTTGTTTTTACTTAATCTTTTCGCCAAAGGCTTTAAAATCGTTTTACACAGGAATGTGTGTTATCTTTTTTTTTTACTTGTTGTTAATCCTGCTGGGTTCCTTTTCCGACTTTCCTTATTTTGGAGAAAATATTCTGAAATTACCCATTGAACTGAATTGAAATTCTCAGCTCAGAGAGGAAGCATTATGTAGCCAAATGAAATGATGAGAAAAAAAAAGCGTCAACAAATGTCAGAGAGATCTCGTTGTAGATATTTTTTTAACTCGCCTGTGAGCTAATTATTGCAAACAACAACATAAAACTACGGTCTAGATTTTAGGCAACTATAAAAGTGAAAGCTGAAAACTCCTAGAATTAACAGAAAAAGTAACGAGAGTGAAATGAAAAGAAGAAAAAAAAACAGTCAACTATATGCTACCTATCAAAATTTTGTTTTTAAGCATTTCACTGTCTACTGTAAATACCTAATTATCAGACATTTGGAAATGCCGAATAGGATGAAAAAAAACTACCCTGTTGCAGCGTAGAAAATTTCGTTTCGTCGTGATTACACTATTTAAGTTTTGTATTTCGCGCGATTTAAGAAAATGATGAAATCACGCTAATATATTTTGTTCGTAATCTGTGCAGCTGTATTTCTACTCGAAAGAAACCTTTTCTGATCATACATTTTCCAGGATTTATATTTTTCCCTTAACCCTTTGATTCCCAAAAGGTTTTTCGGTAAGCTAACTCGTTGTCACTCGTGAGGTGAATCTCCGTGAAGTCAAATGGAGAGTCTCCTCACTCGTGACAGCAAGTCATCTCACCTCACTCGCGGCGCAGATAGGCCTCAATGTGTTTTTGAAAAAAGTTCTAGGTCTTCCATTCAGTCTCAATCCGAATCACATAAAAAGTTTTTCTCAATAGTATTTTAATTGTTTTTCAATAGTTGGTTAGTTCAATTCTTAAGAATACAAATGAACGAAAATAATGAGCACACGGAGAAGCTTATGTAAGGACTGATTCGGACTAATAAAATAATTTCATTCGAAGTTGGAGCCAATTTAATTTTGAAAATTCGACCAATTTTGTTTCAAATAATCCCCCTTATTTTTTATTATTCTATTGTTGTCTAAATGAAGATTGATGGGGAAAAGTCTATTTCCAGCTGAACAATGCATTAGACCCTAAGTAACATTGGTCGATTCTCTTCGTCGGCTTTCTCTTTCGTTAATAACTTGAGCACATAACTTCGCATTATGGGAGACCTCGAACCACTCGATCCAGTCGCGCTAGCTGTTTCCCGCCATCAAAGTCGTTCTATTTCCTGCCATCAGAGTCGTTCTGGCCCTGCGGTCGAGTTCGGTGGTGGGGTCTCCCAAGCATCGTCTTCAGGCAAGTATGCATACATTAGTTACAGTCATTTCCAGTGCAACGCTTCAAGCACCTGCCGGCTGTTTCCAGTTGAGAAGCACTTCTGATACTGCTCATTCACAACATCCGCTTTATTGTTCGAACAATCCTAATTCATCTCCGGGACGCACAATAGACCGCTCTTTGGAAGCTCCTGGTTACTCCAGCCCAGGCGTGCCGATTCCCGCCAGCGTTCAGCATAGTCGTCCTGGACCTGTGGCTGGATATGAATCAGGAGTCTTCCACCTTGCCTCTACAAGCAAGTACAATCAATATACTATCTATTAACTGCCTGATGCCGATCAAACTTTCAGCAATTCTAACTATGTTAGTCATTGTGATGATGCCTCTGTAACTCCTAATCCTGGAAACCCGGAACGCGCCGTAGAAAGCCCCATGGAAGCCCCCAATCCGTCCGTCTCAGTCCTGCCATCAGCAACCTTCGTTCATCATAGTCGTTCCGGACCTGCTGTCGGATGCGGAGAGGGGGTCTTCCAACCCACTCACTATGGCGAGTATCCAATGAGACTTGATGATGGTCAGTTATTGCCTGATGTATCTGTGATTTCCAGGGAGAGCAGTCGTTCGATTCCTTGCCGCAAGCAGGACGTCGTGATCTTCTACCAAAACGCCGGTGGAATGAATTCTGATGTTGAAGAGTACCGCCTAGCTGTATCGGATCGTTGCTACGATATTATTGTCGTTACGATCGGAATCCTAACAACAGCCGTAAATCTACTGGTGGAGGTGTCCTTGTAGCTGTCCGTAGCGGGTTGGAGGCAAAGGCCATCGAGAACGATTCATGGAACTATGTGGAGCAGGTTTGGACAGCCATCAATCTGGGTGATCGCACACTATTTCTATGCGCTCTGTACATTCCACCTGATCGAGTCCACGACAATGAACTCATCGATACTCACTGTCGGTCAGTTTTCACAGTTGTCGGAAGTTCCACTCCAGTTGATGAGATATTCATTTTTGGTGACTTCAATCTGCCAGGCGTTTCGTGGAGTCCACCTCATAGCGGATTCCTGTATCCAGATCCTGATAGCTCTACATTTCACGCAGGAGCTATTAGCCTTCTCGACAACTACAGCGCAGCGACTCTTTCTCAAATTAACCATGTAGTTATCGAAAATGGTCGTAGTTTGGACCTCTGCTTCGTGAGCACACAGGACAGGGTTCCATCAATTTCCTCGGCTCCTTGTGCACTAACTAAGCTAGTTCCACATCACCCTCCTCTAATTGTCACTGTTGAGGACAAACTCGTGCGTGATTTCGGCGACTATACTGCTACGGTTTCTTATGACTTCCGTAAAGCTGACCACCGTAGCATCATAGATGTATTGCCTAGTATGGCATGGGAGAACATCCTTGATCCAGATGACGTTGAGGCTGCAGCGCAAACCTTTTCACATGTCTTGGCATATGTCATTGACAGACACGTCCCGAAAAGAACTCACCACAAAGTGTCTCACCCTCCCTGGCAAACGAGAGAGCTACGTAGGTTGAAGTCAATCAAGAGAGCAGCATTGAGAAGATTTACGAAAATTTACACTTCCTCTGAAACTACATTATGTGAGGCTGAATCACATGTACCAGCGAGTCAGTCGTGAATGCTTTTCAAGTTTCCAACGAGGCATCCAGCGCAAACTTAAGCTACACCCGAAATCCTTTTGGAACTACGTGAACGAGCAACGCATGGAATCCAGCCTCCCATCGTCTATGGAATTCAACGTAGAAGTTGCTGCCACTGTTCAGGATATATGCCACCTTTTTACCCTTCTTACAAAGAAGGGTATAGATATCACTTGAAAAACCGACTATCGATCCTAGGCCATTGCACCATACCATTCGACTCAGCTCGACGAGATCGGAACATGTCTGTGTGTGTGTGTACGTGTGTATGTGTGTCTGTGTGTGTGTATGTAACGAAATGAATGCGCTCACGTTTCTCAGCAACCGCTCAACCGATTTGGACAAACTTGGCGCCAAATGATAGGTCTTGGGGTCCCATTGAACACTATTGAACGGTTTTGGAATCGGTGAACCGGTTCCGGAGATATGGCCGGAATAAGATCCGGTGAATATGGGCCTTCACGCTGGATTTAACGGAAAACGTATCAAAACCATCATGCGACACATCAAATTACTACAGAATTCAAAAATAAGATCAATGCAAGTCGTGTTAAGTGTTCCAGACCACATTGGACACACTTGGACATTTTCCGGGTACCCCGGGGAAGTTGCTTGAATATAAATTGAATTAAAACCCATTTTTTTTTCATTTCGTTTATTTGGAAGGCTCAAATGTTATAAAAATAACTTAACGGAGCCGAGTACATAAAATACCAATTTTGGTACTCAAAATACAAAAAAAATATATATAAAAATGCATTTTATGATAGGATTTTTCTGGGTGGCGATCGAAGCGGCGACAAAGCGATCTTCTCCCGTGCACGCAACTTCTTTCTTTCCCGAATTTGTTCCTCATTTTCATTGAACCCGAATCGTGATCGCTGCTGCTGCTTCTGAACGTCGTTTCCCGTTGCATGCTCTCCGCTACTCTCGTCGGGGTCGTCACGTCCATTTCGTTATTTTCATTCAGCATCTCCAACCTCGTGTCCGTTTCCTGGTCGCTAATGACTAGCGACGCACCTTCCACCACTACACCAGCATACGTACTGCTGCTGTTTTGTTTTCTTTCACTTTGCTGCTTTCCTTTTTCCTTAGGTTGCTTCTCCGCTTCCTTCCCAGCCTTCCGCATGGGACAGGAAAGCTTCCGGTGTCCGTCCGCCTTGCACAGAAAACATTTATCTTTGTTGCCATCATAAAATATATTTCCTTTGCGATTGAAGAAATGTAATGACGTGGGGATTTCCTTCTTCACATCCATATATATACCGCGTATCCCTGTATATACCTCAAAACACAGATCAGATGGAAATTTCTCCCGGATGATGCGTTTAATTTTTCCATATTTCCCCAGCACTTTATCTAGCTCGTTGTCGGGTACCTCTGGTGGCAAGTCATACACACGCACATATTGAATGTATTCACCAGCATGCGACATGCGTACCTTTGCCGTCGTTCCATTCGCATAATGGAAGATTAAATCCTCCGAATTGAACGTCAGAGCATGGAGCATCGCTTCCTCTGATTTGAACTTGATGAATACTCCCCTTTCCTCACCAATGCGATAAACAGCTTCCATTTCACTTCGATCCGCGTCGAGTGCTTTGGCGAAATTTACAATCTCTCCGATGTTTGGTTTAGCATCATGGTGGCTGAAGCTAAACTTGATGGTGTTTTTTACTTCACACATCTTGCATTGTAGCAACAAAAGGCTCCGAACTGCTAGCAACGAACAAAGAGCAACTATATAATAGCGAGTCTCGAAAACAGGCTATCGCGTGGTTCACACCGAAATAAAAAATCGACTGCTGCTGTAGACAGCTGTGGGACAACTGAATTAAAACCCATTAAATCACATTAAAATACGATGATAAGGTGATTGGTAGCCTCACCAAATAGACTACACCCGGATATATTCCGGGTACCCCCAGGTAGTGGCGTAGCGTCACTGGATGACACGGGGGTGGGGGCTTGGTCACTGATAATGACAATAAAATAAATAAACTTGAATATGTAAGAAGGGTCTGATCACACCATAGGTGGATAAATTCGGGTTTTCCGAAAAGTTTGCCAGTGTATTCACTAATGAGACACTAACTGACGACCGTATTAACCTGGCTGCCAGGAACGTTCCAGTTAACGATCAAACGCTGGGGGCAATTGATGTTAATGCAGAAATGATTTCTAAGGCCGCGACTCTGCTCAAGTCATCTTTCAATCCTGGACCTGATGGAGTTCCGTCTGTATTTTTGAAGAGACATATTGCTAGCTTGTTAATTCCGCTTCTTCGCCTGTTCCGAATGTCTCTCTCAGGTGGCATTTTTTTTATCTTGCTGGAAATTTGCGCACATGTTTCCCGTTTACAAAAAGGAAGGAAACGAGCTGTGGATAACTATCGAGGAATTACATCGTTAAGTGCCGTTTCGAAGCTATTCGAGCTAGTCATTATGGAACCGTTGCTGCCCCATTGCAAGCAGTATTTGAGTGCTGATCACCATGGTTTTACCATAGAGGTAACTCTAAGACTAGAAGGTCCCGAAATAACGTGCTCAAATTTTTGGCTCAGCTCTGGTACTCTCTTCGGTCCCAAGCTAATCGATTCACCCCTCGAAACATAGGAAAAACGAATAACCCCTCATTTCATCTGTCAAACTTTCATAGCGAATCAAAACAAACATTGCGTAGTACTAGAATTTCGACTAGAATGGGATACGTTAATCGTTTGCTTGGGACCAATAGGCTAGTCAAGTAGTGAGCCAATTTAAAATCGTTAGTTTCTTACTGATTGTTGGTTTTACTGTCGGCCGCTCTACAACTACCAATCTGCTGTGTCTCACATCGTATATAACCGAAAGCATGTCGGATCGGGTTCAAACGGACGTTATTTATTCAGACCTATCCGCAGCATTCGACAAGTTGAACCATGGTATTGCGATTGCTAAACTCGGCAGGCTCGATGTATGCGGTAATCTTCTGAGTTGGTTTCGATCATATCTTACCGGTCGGCAACTAAAAGTTGCCATAGGAGATTGCAGATCAGCTAGCTTCTTCACCACATCAGGTATACCTCAGGGAAGCCACATGGGACCGTTAATTTTTATACTGTACTTCAACGACGTGCATCTGGTCATCAAAGCTCCTCGGTTATCATATGCAGATGACCTCAAAATCTTCCTACGAATCTGCTCCATTGCTGACTGTCACTTTCTTCAACGTCAACTGAATGTATTCGCTAGTTGGTGCAGGTTAAACAGAATGGTAGTGAACCCAGCCAAATGCTCCGCTATTACCTGAGTACTGCGCAGTAAATCGATTTCATTTTGCAAGCCAATGGAAAACTGCTTGAAAATTTGTTCAAGTTTAAAATTGTTTTGTTCTTTCTAAGTTGATTCCCGCCATAAGCTTTGAGCCAGGAGTGCTCGAGCCCCCATGACCATTGGATTTTAAAATGGCGTCAGACCTTGATTTCCGGTATTTATACGTCATCCAGATTCCAAAAATACCCATATTGAAGGATATTTGGCATCATTTCCCAGTTTTAATCTAACCAGAAGCCACCATCTTGGATTTAAAAACGGCGTCAGACATTGATTTCCGGTATATATGCGTCATTGGGGCCTCCCTTAGCTCAGTCGGTAAAAGCGCAGCTACAAAGCAAGACCATGCTGGAGGTGGCTGGGTTCGATTCCCGGTACGGTCTAGGAATTTTTCGGGTAGGAAAATTTCTCGACTTTCCTGGGCATAGAAGTATGATTGGACTTGCCACACAATTATACCAATGCAAAAATGGTACAGGCATCGAAAGCTCTCAATTAATAACTGTGGAAGTGCATCTAGAACACTAAGTTGAGAGCACGCAATAAGCTAATATGCGATATGCAATAAGCTTGAAATGCGAAGAAGAAGAAGAAGATGCGTCATCCTGATTCCAGAAATACCCATATTGAATTATATTTGGCATTATTTTCCAGCTTTTAATGTTTTTATATAACCGGAAGCCGCCATCTTGGATTTTAAAATGGCGTCATACCTTGATTTCCGGTATTTATACGTCATCCAGATTCCAAAAATACCCATATTGAAGGATATTTGGCATTATTTCCCAGTTTTTCTATAAAGGGAAGCCGCCATCTTGGATTTAAAAATGGCGTCAGACTTTGATATCCGGTATATATACGTCATCTTGATTTCAAAAATACCCATAGTGAAGGATATTTGGCATTATTTCCCAGTTTTAATCCAACCAGAAGCCGCCATCTTGGATTTCAAAATGGCGTCAGACATTGATTTCCGGTCTCAAGACGTCATCCTGATTCCAAAAATAGACATATTGGAGGATATTTGGCTTTATATCCCAGCTTTCCTACAACCGGAAGCCGCCATCTTGGATTTCAAAATGGCGTCAGACATTGATTTCCGGTCTCAAGACGTCATCCTGATTCCAAAAATAGACATATTGGAGGATATTTGGCTTTATATCCCAGCTTTCCTACAACCGGAAGCCGCCATCTTGGATTTCAAAATGGCGTCAGACATTGATTTCCGGTATTTATACGTCATCCTGATTTCAAAAATACCCATAGTGAAGGATATTTGGCGTTATATCCCAGTTTTTCTGCAACCGGAAGCCGCCATCTTGGATTTCAAAATGGCGTCAGACATCGATTTCTGGTATATTTAAGTCATTCTGATTCCAAAAATACCCATATTGAATGATTTTTGGCATTATTTCCCAGTTTTAATATAACCGGAGGCCACCATCTTGGATTTCAAAATGGCGGCAGACATTGATTTCCGGTCTCAAGACGTCACCCTGATTCCGGAAATACTCATTTTGAAAGGTATTTGACAGGTGTTTAAAGGTGTTTAAGGCTCTGAACCATTTGGTGGATTATTTTAACTTTTGGTTAAAATTTGACAGATGGAAAGTTATCGATTAACCCTGCTATCCGAGCGTGGTTATTTCTGACAGACAAGAAGTTAAATTTTGACGACCGTGGCTCGAAAACCGGTCGATCGACAGCACGGGGATTTTCGAACATAAGAAATAACTTTCGAAATGTCACTTTTAACTACGAGTTAAATTTAACTCGGAAAATGGTTCACAGCCTAAATTTTTTTCTATAACCGGAAGCCGCTATCTTGGATTTCAAGGTGGCGTTGGTTGAAGATTTCCGATCTCCACGTCACACCGATTCTGGAAATACCCACATTGCGTAATACATCATTTGAATTCACAATTTTTCTGTATTCAAAAACCGCTATTTCGACTTGACACTGCATAATATTATTCATCAAATACAATTTCTGTTTAGTTATCTGCCATCACTGGCAATTCTGAATAATGCGCACCACGCACATAAACACACAACAGTACCGGATCGGTTCTTGAATTCAAAACATCATCCTTGTGAACACAGAACACCGGTACTGGAAAATCAGAACCGCACCGTGTGCAGCGAACTGGTGAACACGGTGCGGTGTTACTTGCAACTACCAAACCGAATCGACAGCAGCACCATACACTCGGTACAACAGATCAGCACATTGGTTATGCTTTAGAAAACCGTACCGGTGCTGTACCGGTGTTTTGCCCATCACTGCTTCCTACCTGCGGGAAGTTCCGTCAAGGTCCACGTATTGTTCCGGCGTAGCGAATCCATCTCCTCTTCAATAGCCGCTCTCCAACTGTCCCAATCGTCACGCCGTTTCAGCTCCACAATCGAGCTCGGAATATTGTCAACGTTATTCATAGCGTTTAATACGAATCCAGCGTAATCAAAATCTCTATGCCACGCCGGTGGAACACACTATCTCGTTGCAGTCTTGCTTCCTCTAGGTAACCATCCGCTGTTCGACTCTCGGAATCAGCGGACTCCTCAGAAAGTTCTTTATTATATGGCAAGCTTTCATAATCGTCCACAGATGACGTTGCATCATCACCAAATGGTGAGCGATCAACCGAGCCTTACGCTCGCTCATGTGAGCATGCGCAATGCGTCGTTTGTTCGATTTGCGCTCTATCTTTGTGTCCGTGTTTGGGATTTTTCGTTACATGTCATTTTTTTTAATCAATTATTATAATATATAATCAAAAATTATAGACCCCCCTCCCCTTGTGTAAACAATTGTCCATACTATTTTTTTTAATTTGTATGGACCGTGGACAGTTACCAACCCCCTCCGCCTTAAACTGTTTACATAGTTTATGAACAACCCCTTCGAGGTAATGGCATGCTCTCCGACGATGATTTCTGTCTTCTGCGCCACTTTGCAGTTACTGACAAATAGCGCTGCCGGTTTGTGATAGGTCTTCGCTCCTTGCATTTGTTTCTCTACCGTTTGGATTACCTCGGTTGCTAGCATTTCAACATCTTCTCACTTGTCATCTTTTACCATTAAGCTGGGTTAAGACAGGGCAACTCAAACGCGAATTGAACGTGTAAACCTTGCCGTTCAACTGACTTGATCAACTCACCTGAATTGGAAAAAGTTGAACCTGGCTCAACTTTTCAAGCCAATTGAATTCAACTTAGTTGATCAAATGACTTGCCTAGCCTAAACTCAGTTTTAAGGTAACGTCATCTGCAAGGCCAACAATCTTAAGCGCCGTTTAAGCGAGGGGGCGACACATCTAAATCTTCGAAAAACCTTCTATCATTTTTCGCATCTACTTGCATCATATTTTTGCAGGATATCTTCATCGTCATCAATCTTCTTTCTATCTACGTGCAGCTAACCACAGCAAAACAAAATCTTCCCTACATCGCTGATAGAGTCGCCCCCCTCATTCAAGAGTGCTAGATCAAGAATGGAGCCTTGTGAAACTACAAACATATTTCGGTTTCAAACATAAACCACCATCTTTTCCAAAATAGCACATGAAAGCACTTTATTACAATATACCAAAATGTTAACTTAAGAAATGTTCATATTACGTTACTTTCTACGAAATAAATTGATCACGAATCGGTTACAAAGTCTAAAGTTCACTGTGTAAGTTTTTCATAAGAATCGTACTGCTCTTAAATCTATCACAAACAAGTGCTAGGTCACTGCCTGCATTCTTTTCTCGATCTGCATCTGCATGCTTGGTCGCCTTTTCGCCAGGAAAAAGAAGACCACGATTCACATTTGGAAGATCCGTTTCGGAAAAGTGGCAGTGTTTCGATATCTTTCCAGCATCAAATCCTAACCTACAAAATGTCTAGCGTTTATAATATCTTTTGAAACATTGTCGTGCTGTAGTTTATAAGTTTAATGTTTTAGGAATATATTCGTTCTCATAGGATAAGTCTTATCGGGATTTTTCATATAATCTTCTTCAAAATTGGCTCACAAAATCTAGAGTTTAACGATTAATTTGTACCACGTTACACTGTCATCGGATTTTTAAAAAAATAATCAAAAGCTATGCTCGTACAGCAGATAGCTCTGCAGTTCCTTCGGGATGAACAGGGATGGTACAAACTCGGGTAGACTGCGGCCAAACAGCCTTCGGAAGTGCGCACGCAGGCGGGACTTGAGCGGCATAGGGATGGTGGCACGTTCCAACAGAAGCATCCGCTGTTCGTCATTCAGTTGCTGGCTACGGCGCATCATGCAGGGATCGAATTCTTCGGCTGCCTCCAGGATTATCCGGAACGAGTCCGACTTCGGGTCCATACCGGTTAGGCAGTTGAGCACGCCCTCGGGATCACGGAATTGGGTCTTCAGGATGACCTGTTGAAGGACGAGAATGTAGTTTAACGAGTGTGGATATCCAAGGTGGTGGTACAAGAAACCTACCCGAGATCCGTACTTCATGAGTAATCGAAGTTCTTCCGGTTTCACATCGTCGTTGCTGGCAATCAGTTCGGCAATTGGGGGTCTCAAAACGGCATTCGTAGCTATGTCTCCAATGACACGGATGTTCGGATCGGCACCGTAGGACAAGAGCATCTGTGGAAATAATCAATGATTTGAAGATTTGGGGAAAATAAATCTTAAGAAGGACCGTACCTTCATGATTTCTACTCTGTGGGGGATGTTATCGGCGCAGGCTACGTGCAGAGGTGATCCGATGATGGGACTGCAACGATTCACGTTGGCGCCATTTTCCAGCAGTATCCGTACCAGAGTGGGATCGCCTCGTAGCACCGCCAAATCCAGAGGACTGGGTCTGTCCGGTTCCGGGAGTGGTGCAGGAATGTCCACTCTAGCACCCTGTTTGATGAGCAGTGTGACCAAGGAGGCATTTCCTATGGAGTAGAAGAAATTTCCTTTCGTTAAAAGTATTTGGTCGTCAGTAGTCAAGGGTCAAGTTCTAAAACTTCGGAAGCGTTTGCTCATCAAAGGAAGCGAATAAGTCATCAATTTTGAACAAAAGTACAAGTCTAGGACCGTCGTCGACTTGACATTGAAACATACCATCAGCAAGATGGAGCCCTAATGTGTTACAGATAGCACATATAGCATAGATCAGTATTAGTTTATCAAATGCAAAGCGCATAAAAAAAATGAACTGCATTATTACCTGAGAGGACAGCATAGTGTAGCACAGTTCGATAATCATTCCGGGCATCGGTCATGGCATTTACATTCGCACCGTACTGAAGCAACAGTAGAACAGAATCGAAGTTTCCGTTGGTGCGAACCGCTCGCATCAACGGAGTAATTCCAGATCGGTCTCGGGCCTCCGTATTCGCTCCAAACTTGAGCAGCAGTTCCAAACTTTCGATATCGGTGGCCAAGTTGATTTCCGAACCAAAAAAGTATCGCTTATTGGGATCGGCTCCACGCTCCAGCAGTAGCCGGGCTACTTCGTAGTGCCGATTCCGGAGAGCCAGGCGAAGTGGTTCATCACAAAGCGTCGTCCTGGGATATGGATCATCGGTAGGTTCACGGTAGTCGACTTTGGCTCCACCGTTCAGTAAAATTTTGGCCAAATCTTTAAAGCCATGTTCTGCCGCCAGATGCAGCGCACTGTAGCCAACTTCGTCGATGGCATTAACTTCGGCATTGCGCACCAGAAGCAAATTGACGGCAGCTTCGTTGTTCTGCCACACGGCATAGTGCAGGGGGCGCAGTCCCTGGGTGACCTGTTCGTTGACTTTGGCTCCGCAAGCCAACAGGATACGGAGCTCATCCATCGGGACCATCCGGATGATGGCATCGGCGAGGGCCCTCTGCAGAGGGTTGGCCGCGCACTCGGCCGGCATGGTGATGACACGTCCTGGGGGAGGAAAGCAAAGGGAGAATAGTGTCAATCGTTTGTAGACTGGAGAAATGTGGGAGCGCTGTTCTATGGAGTTATATTATAATTTTTTCAAACGGGTCACAGATTTTGTTTGTCAAACATCAAAAACTGTCGGCACTGGTGATTGAGTGCTTTCCGGTTGACCCATATCCAGCTGACCATACATGAGCTCATTCGAATTGGAGGACTGACCGCTTTTCCGGTTGATAAGGATCTTCCGGAGGAGTGTCACAAAGCTGATTCCGCCGTACAATTCGATCAAACACAGTCAAACTAGTACCTTATGAACGAGTAGAGGAAATCAAAAACGTAAAATTAATATGCATCTTGGCGAGATTCACTTCAATATAATGCCTATCAGATTTTTAGCATGGCTGTTTCTTAAAATTCTTTAAACTTTTACAGAGTTTCCTCAACTACCGACTCCTGGAGCTGCGGAACTTCGTGTTGGAAGCACCATTGAATTATTTTAAGTTCTCTGAGCTATTTTGGCGTCCCACAAAATTTCCCAAAGTTTACTGAACATCTCTAAAGTTACTTCATTTTTTTCAAAGTATTTTCCAAAACTCCCTAAGCAAAGTTGCTTTTTAATCTCTTATGAAACTGAAACTTTGTTTTTATCTTTGAATCTCTAGGACGGTATTTGATCTTCTTGGGAGCACCCGAAAACTTCCCTGAATTTCATTAAAGTTTTTATAATTTAATTGAAATTACCAGAACTTTTTCAAAATTTCTTTAACATCCTGAAACTTTGCTAAAATTCCTGAAATTTCTCGAAAATTCCATATAGCATCTTAAATTTTTTACAATGTATGCTGAATTTCCCCTAAAGTTCCCTGAATATTTACAAAGTCCCCTAAACCAAAGTGCTCTGGACTTTTTTTTTTTAAATTTATGTCCTATTTTGAAAGGTGCTTTGAGATTTTCTTGAATTTCTTCAAATTTGTTTGAAAACCTATTAGTGTTTCTTTAATTTTTCTGTTACACTTTTTTACCCTTATTTTTTATTGTGTAAGGCTCAGTGTCTTATAAAGCTCTAGGGAACCGAGGTAATAATAATGAATTGTAATTGAGTTCTTGATTTTGTTTCCTAATACTGTGTTTGTCTTCGTTACATTCTTATCAAACTGTTTTTGCCGTTGTTGGTGCTCAGTCGCCACGTCCAAAGTCGAAAAAAAAATTAATCGAGTTAAAACAGAATACAAAAAAAAAACAAAAAGAAGACAGATTCTAGTTTGTTGGCCTTTGTACAAGATGACAATGAAATCATGGGAAAAAGTGACCAATTTTGCAAACCAAACATGCCCAAAATGTTCATTACCTCGAAACAGACCCAATGCAAAATTTGGGCTCAATGGGACATGATTTGGGGGTGGCACAAAATCGTCAAAGTTTAAAATATTTTCATCCGAAAAATCTCCCAAGGTGAAACAACGAGATCCAAAACCAGTTGGAGAAAACAAAATTCGGATGCCTTAAATGGCGAATGAAATGCTTCTGTGGCATGTCGACTCGTCGGTGGTTTTATACCGTCGACAGACTAAGACTAGTAGGTCCCGAAGAAACTCACTACTTGACTAGCCTATTGGTCCCAAGCAAATCTATTAACGTACCCCATTCTAGTCGAAATTCTACTACTACCTAATGCTTGATTTGATTCGCTATGAAAGTTTGACAGATAAAATGAGGGGTTAGTGGATTTTCCTATGTTTCGAGGGGTGAATTGATTAGCTTGGGACCGATGATAGTACCAGAGCTGAGCCAAAAAGTTGAGCACGTTTCTTCGGGACCTTCTGGTCTTAGAGTTACCTCTATGCTGCAATCATAGAGGTAACTCTAAGACCAGAAGGTCCCGAAGAAACGAGCTCAGCTTTTTGGCTCAGCTCTGGTACTATCTTCGGTCCCAAGCTAATCGATGCACCCCTAGAAACATAGGAAAATCCACGAAGTTCTCATTTTATCTGTCAAACTTTCATAGCGAATCAAAACAAACATAGTGTAGTACTAGAATTCTTACTAGAATAGGGTACGTTAATCGATTTGCTTGGGACCAATACGCTAGTCAAGTAGTGAGCCAATTTAAAATCGTTAGTTTCGTATTGATTGTTGCTACAATCATGTCTGTCATAGGCATTAAACAAAAATTTCTCGAGCATAAAAACACATCTGCGCAAACTAATAATGCCATTCGATAAAGGATGATTGTTTTTTCAGGTGTTGGTGTAAGATTGCGTGGATGTGTTTGAGTATCGAGCAATTTGCGTTTAAAGCTATTTTTAACGTTTTGTTGTTTCGCCTATTTTAATTGTTGGTCTAGAATGCTCTACTCATTGCTGCTTTAGGATCTATCTTGTTCAACGAAGCCAGATCAATTTGAAGAAAAACGTACCAAATGCTATTCAGGATCAGTGCTGAGATTTTCCTTTGTCATTGACAGACTTTGTGCGATATTGAAAAAAAATGTTTTTTTTTTTCACTTAGTCACTGACAGACTTGATCATAAAAAAAACCTTTGTCAAAATCTCATTAATTTTTTCGTCAATGACAAAGATTAACCTGCTAACAAAAAGTATAATTTCGTGCATTCTGCGTCACATTATTGTTATCCAAGCAGTTCAGGGCGTAGATGCTTGTTCACTTTAACGGTTCCATGTAATTGTGTTGCTCAAGTCATTTAATATCGTTCCAAATTTAGTTAATAAAAATTGTCATTGACAATTGACATGGTGTGCCTTGACGATGACTGTAAGCTCAAATGAGTGACCGAAGCAGAATTGTCAATTTCACCGTGTATTGTAGAGTTTTTGCAGCACTGGCCCAGGATACATAAAACTCTGGAGTGATTGGTGGCGGTCCGGCAGGCGTGATTCACTCACTCCGGTGGCAGAAACGTCATCCACAAACATTTTGCTTGAAGCCACAGTTGTTGATTCTTTGGCTCGATTGCAAAAATAAGATCTTTTAACGCATACATTTCGTCAATGCACATAGCATAAAAAATGTAGGCTACAGTGCTGACACCACTAATGGTGGTGGCTTCAGCAACCCTCCTTCTTGGCAGAGGATTGGATTTACTTTGATCATGCCGATGCATTTTAGGTTGCTGGGTAAAGTATGTGACAAGAAATTTCTTTAAGATAATAGCGAAGACAACAAATCAAGAAGACTGGCAACTCTTCTATTTTCTCATACGAACGCTATGAGACAGGTACAATCGCGTCATCTGCCGCTCAAAGGTATATGCTTCGAACGAATTTGATAGCAAAGATTACATCCTCAGACGAAGGGTTTGTGTATTTGCGCATTTTACTATGCGTTGCTTCCACCTTCACTCAAGCGCAGCGCTACTGTATCTGTCGCTTGGATTCTGGCAAAGTTGCCAGTCTTTTTGATTTGTTGTCTTCGATAATAGGCAGCTAGATATTACAATGTCTGATATAATTTGGTATTTAGCCGGTGATAGCGAGAGCTTATAAAAACAAAGAAGTTTCGTCTTCAGTCAACGTACCTACTTCTGATTATTTTATTTCACCTATTCTTTTACATCATTTCCAGCGAACCCCACACGTATCAATATATTGACGCGAAGGGGAACTATTGACAACAATATTGATGATGTGAATACAGAAATATTGTCAATATCGATGTATTGACGCCAATATTGAATGTATTAACAATACGATTATTGGCAATAAAAGCAATAGTTTCGGGTCCACTTCAGTCGAGTCGAGGCCCAAGATATACGCTCTCTTACCATAGAGGTAACTCTAAGACTAGTAGCATAGAGGTAACTCTAAGACCAGAAGGTCCCGAAGAAACGTGCTCAACTTTTTAGCTCAGCTCTGGTACTATCTTCAGTCCCAAGCTAATCGATGCACCCCTCGAAACAGGAAAATCCACGAACCCCTCATTTTATCTGACAAACTTTCATACACGGTTAGAAAAAAGTACTCAAAGGTAAGTTCTTTTCACTCATCTCGGCACTATAGTGCAGGAACCCAAAAGTAGGTAAAGCGGGTACAAATAGTTTTCATTTACTTGTGTGCAATTCGAATGGAATTTTCCACTCACTTTCTACCCAAAAGTAAGTTAGTTGTACCCAAAAGTAGGTAAATATGATAATACTCAACGTTGGGTTCCCACACTTTACTACCCCTGTTGGGGCAAACTAGTCAATAGTAGGTAAAAGTGAACTGGCCGTTGGGTAATTTTTTCTTACCGTGTAGCGAATCAAAACAAACATAGTTTAGTACTAGAATTTCGACTATAATGGGGTACGTTAATCGATTTGCTTGGGACCAATAGGCAAGTCAAGTAGTGAGCCAATTTAAAATCGTTAGTTTCCGCTGGTTGCTCTTACTCTCTCGACTCTCATTCATTCGAAGGTAACGGTCTGTTTTGCCTCAATACAAAACATCGAAATGGCATTGCTTACTGCACCGTAACAATGTCGTAAAAGAAGATTATTTCAAAGATGCTGTACTGCAGATTGATCAATGATCACGCATCTCATCGTCAGCATAATTCAACGAATCACGAACGAGATATCGAACTTGTTGTTAGTGTTTTCCGTGGACTTGAGGGTGAGTATTTTGGACTGGTCAGCAATTGGCTGGGTGTCGTTGAAGAGTAAACAATACATTTGACACCGTCTTCAATCAGAGGTTGCACAACACACAACAACCAGTAGGACCAGTAGGGAAAATTTCGGGTTGTGATCAGTTCCACCGGCTGGAGCGGGAATCAAACCCTCACTTTGTGACACTCGCAATACGCCTGAACGACGGGTGACGCCACTAACCGCACGACCACGAAACCCAACCTTAATCAAACAAGTCCTAGTGATTTGCCAACCAGTCCAAAACACTCACCCTTAAGTCAATCATTAACAAGTTCGATATCACCCAATTACTCCTATCGTCTCCAAGCTATTCATCGACGCAAACCAACAACGGTGCATCGTATTTTCCAACATATTCATATTCACCTGTAAGCTCGTACATTCCAACCTGACATTTAAATGTTCGTAATTCTAGGACTTTCAAAAATTTCATATCCCTCACAATTTATGGCTGAAGAGCTTTTGAAGTGGGTTGAATAATTTCCTTTTAATTCCGTTTAAATTTACTTTCTTTTGGCAGAAACGAGAATTTCTTCCAGTACTTAGACTCAAAGTCTTAGATGTTGGATATAATTAATGTTTAAGGCTGTATACACAATTGTTGAGTTTATTCCTAATTTTATGGGGATATTTGAGTTGTAAATTCAATTTTTTTTGGCATAAATACTCAGTAGCATAGTGATTACCGTTTCTACTTACTGAGTAGAAAGTCGGGAGTTCAATCCCAGGCCCGTGCCTTTCCTCATATTTGTCACTATGCCTAATTATCTAGGTTTAAATAAACAAATCTGCTTTACCGGTTGCATCACTTACCACAGTGAATCCAGATAAAAAATAACCTGTCCCACACTAACACAACTTCCCTTCCAATGTAAATCGTAGAGACGTATAGGTAAACACGGTCGGTCTCCTATAACAACGGGTGTCATACTAATCATCTTTAATCATCTACAAATAATGCTCATGTTCATTGTTGATGATACAAGTGTATCCACGGAATCACCTTTCCCAAAAGACCGTGTGGACGTGGCTGGCGGTGGTTCTGCACATTGAAGGTGGATAAAGCTAATCTGCTGCGCCATCTATGAGGTTCTCTGTGCAATTCTTCTTGATGTGATCAGAAATGAAGTAGCAATAACAATATCCACGGTCCTTAAAAAATAAAATAAAAGAAATCCAATCTTGGCGCGGATGACCAAATGTCGCGGTGAGGATTTTGCGGATTCAAAATCGGAATTTCTGTAACAGCACAGTTGGTAATTGAGAGCTTTCTAAGCCTGTACCATTTTTGCATTAGTATAATTGTGTGGCAAGTTCAATCTTACCATAGAGGTAACTCTAAGACCATAAGGTCCCGAAGAAACGTGCTCAACTTTTTGGCTCAGCTCTGGTACTCTCTTCGGTCCCAAGCTAATCGGTGCACCACTCGAAACATGGGAAAATCCACGAACCTATCATTTTATCTGTCAAACTTTCATAGCGAATCAAAACAAACATAGTGTAGTACTGGAATTCATACTAGAATGGGGTACGTTAATCGATTTCCTTGGGATCAATAGGCTAGTTAAGTAGTGAGCCAATTTAAAATCGTTAGTTTCGAATTGATTGTCGATCTTACTATATGCTCAGGGAACTCGAGATTTCAACGAGAAAAATCCTAGACCGGACCGAGAATCGAACCGCATCCGGTATGGTCTTGCTTTATAGCCGCGCCTTTACCGACAGTGATAGGAAGAACCTAGAATGTCTTATATTAATGTAAATTGCGAGCAAAAATATCCATTAGTACCGTCCCAATGACGCGTTCATCTAGATAAAATTGATAAATAGCATATTTTTAGCGATGGGCCCAGTCTTAGATCCATTGACCAACATGAGAGCCATTTCCCCTTGTAGATCATTTGATCTGATCTCCAAGATAATTTGGAGAACCTATGTCATCTTATATACATGGAAATCTATCGTAGTTCATATGGAAATACACCACAAATATGTTTGGGCATGTTTCGATTGCTAATGACATTTCCAAATCGTCGTAGATCTAAGAGATCCTTTGATCTAAACTTCGGAACGTTTGGGAGATCCTAGTACATCTGATATACATACACGTCGATCATATGAGATGAGTATAGACTCCATGAACTCATATTCCCATATAGAAGATTGCAAGTTTTATCGAGGTTTTAAAGCATTCCACAAGGTTAAATCATGGTCTACAGTATAGTATGGTATATCATATTTTCAATCTGCATCCCAAAATAAGCAGTGGCAGAAAATTGGACGTTTGACATAACCTCAAAACATCCGGAACATTTCATGGAACTGTAGCACTTTACAATTGGACAAAATGCTTTTTTTTCCTCTGTTCGGGACCTAATACCACTGCGACACCAGTAATTTGATCTATTGTTGTATATCCCGTGTCCTTAGTTTAGTGCATGTGGTATTATTTACTCCATCACTATTGAGAAATGATGAAGTATTCGATTTTTTTACAGTTGCATTTATCGCAAGGATCCGACTCTAATTGAATGGTCCCACTATTTATACCCTTTAGAGTGTCAAAACACCATCAGTCAGTCAGTCAGTCAAAATTGGATTCCTTAGGAACAAAATTTAACAATGACACCGATAATGATCATACATCAGAACCCTAGTCTTAATCACTTCAAACTAGGTAACAATGAATAGAAGATTAGGAACCACACATATGAAGACTAACTAACTAGTTTTTCCTTGTTTCAAGATCATCCTCGGTGGAAAAAGCCGAGTCTTGTCAATATCAACAAGGCATTAAAAAAATAACAAGGACTAAGATGTGTTCCTTGGATTACTGTAAAATCCTGTTCCCCTAGTTTAAAGTAGTCAGGACTAGGAATCGGTGGTAGATCTTACATCCCGTAACGTACCACGAAAAGGTGATCTACCCACGTTACGGGAAATGCTGTTAGTGCCGAATATTTTGCACAACCTCTGTTCGTTACTATTCATCACCTTGATTTTATCCTGCCAATCATAGAGCGGGGTCGTGGTTTTCATAAGAGTGAATACATATTTTCGTGCTCCTAGATGAAACAATCACAACCTTCAATGAATCGTTTAAAATGCATTGTTTTCTATATTAATGCAGTCATCAAACGATCACAAAGTTGTACTTAATTACATGTTAGCACCAACCAGTTTCGTTTGGCTCTGTTATAAATATAACTAATCCATGTTCTTCACGCTTGCACGTCAGCCGTTGGGATTGTGAGGCGTAAGCATCAGCACTATCATGACGCTCGCCGATCGCAACAATCACTCATATCCACTCTCACTGTGCCCCGCATGTATTTTCGTACTCGGTGATCTCTGCTCGCACCGTGTCGAATAGAAACCGAAAGTGTTCAATTGAAAATTCGCCATCAGTCCCCCACGTTCGACGATGTCAGTTGAATTGCTACCGATAGGGCACATTATCTAACACTTTTTCTTTTGTTACGTGGCGGGCCAGTAGAAGAACTTTTCCGTGGATTTCTTCTATTTCAGGAGCAAATCACATTTCACTGACCTCTTTCGTTCATCATGATGCTGCTGCTGCTGCTGGTGATGGTTTATATTGGATCTTCCAATATATGTGTGTGGAACGTAGTATCCCGCAGATGTGGAGCGAGATCGTTTTGAAGAGCGTTTTACCAACACGTGCAGTTTGTGATTAAACAAAGGATTTTCCCCGTAATGCGTTTTATTGAAAATCACTGAACTTTGTAACGTTGTACAGTTTTTCCTCTTTTGAAAGGTATATAAAGAACCAGTTAGCTGATTTGCTTGCACCCTCTCTGTTGGAGCAAACATCAACTACTGGGTGGGAGCAAAAAAAAAAAATAGAAGAGAAATCGTAATCTCGACGAGGAAAGAGTTAGCGAAGAACATCGTATGCGTTCGCATTTCTCATCTAGATCACAATGATTGATTTGAATGAAAGTTCTTCATAAGCCTAAAGTCAGCATCAAAAAGGTTAATGCTTATGAGCCGTAGAAACCTTCTTACAACGCTACGGATTACGATTACAAATTGTAATGTTAACTACCCTGAACCCTGCTGGGTGAATTACTCAGTGTTGCTTTCGGCAATCCACGATCATTGCGTTTGTTTGTGTTTAATTTTTCGCGATACTCGGAAATGGTTTTCGTTTTTCCTCGTCGGTTACAGCTGATCAGTGTTTGTGTAAATTTCTATATTTAGGGTGCCGGTAAAATAATTTACGTATGAAACTGCACACAAGCATAATCTTCTTTAAAAGCGGTACTTTCTTTGTTGGCAAACAAAATCCAAAAATGAACTGTCAATGAGTTAAAATCGACAGCTGATTTTCCTAACAACCCATTGCACAACAGAATGAAACACATTCACATTAGATCCGTGTTTGGCAGAATGTCGCCAAGAAGTGGAAACCTCTGAAGTACTACACATTCCGACAGCCCAGACAGACAGCTTGTCGGCTGCAGGTTCTTTGCTTTTCGTTTCGACTAATGCCAAACGGTTATCCCCCCCCCCCCCCCGTCATAAAAGTATTAAACTGTTTCATTTTTTGTGGGTAATTCACCAAACACGACTATTTCGGCTGCCAACTTTTCCTAATTCATCTCACCTCTAAGAAAAGAAGGTGCGCAATTCGCCAGCAACATGTCCCAAGGGTAAGATTTTAACCGACCCGGTCAGTAACTCACCTAGATCGCAATAATACAAAATTGCGCTTGCGAAAAATAATAAATATTTTCAATACCTGAAAGAGCAAACATCGGTAAATTCTGGGAAATACCATTCGCTATGACATGCTGGTGTGACAAAGCGGACGCAGGATATGTAAATATACGCATTCAATGGGAAAATGGGGTCGCATGGTTAGCAAGGTTGCCAAATTGAAATCTGTGTTTACGATAAAAAATATTTTCATCTTCGTTTTTTTTTCACCGAAAATCCGAATAAATAAGAGTTTTGATGAAGTTAAAAGATTGAAATAAATCAAATAAATATTTTCTTAGAAAAGTGAGTAAGGGATTTATACAGACAAAAATATATGAAATTAATATTGACATAGCAAAGAAGAATACTCATTTCATACTCCCTTTTCATGCCAAGGCAAATAAAATACGTAAATTATAGTGGGTGATACGAAAGTTGTACTGAAGCAAATATAAAAGTAGGATTATTTATCAAGTTATGCCTTATGTTTGGAATGTTTAACCATATTAAAACTTCAACTCATAATAAAAAAAAAACTGTATGATCTATGTCAAACCTAGACAACCTGTGATCAGTGAATACAGATTCTTGGTTATAAAAAACTCTGTACAATTTTTTGAAATATAGATTATTCTGAAGTTTTGGCAACCCGGTGAGCGCTAGAAATCGCAGATGATGAAATCCATGCCCGTCTCGCCAAACTGTCACAATATTGACAAAAACAGCCGCAAATAATTATACCTAAAGCGCAATATACCATTCTTGGTGGATTTGCTAGTGTTTACTCTTACACGTTCCGTCCAACCATATTGCCAGAAGATGGTTTTATTGCTTTTGTTGCTCACATACACTTACTCCGGGGCAAAAACTAATCGCGCTTCGCACCACATGTGTAAGGTCAATAACTAGACGTAGCCGAACTAAATATAGACATCTAATCCCGGAAGATTGGAAATGCGACGAAATTGGACGCGATCGAATGCTGGTCTAGCTGCGTTTGAATTTTACAGCGCATATCAGACACCATGCGTTTCCATTGCCTTAATTTGTTCTCAACATTTTGATAAACCGTTCAAATTTTGTGAGCTATGTCTAAATACTCTATTATATCACCCCAATCACTTGTTTCTTTTTGATGTTGGCTCACATTGTAGGTGGAGGTAAGCTAACCCACCCTTACGTTACGACAATTTGCCAAAATATTCTTTAAAGCTCCAAAATGATCAGATCAACTGTAAATGATTTGTGCGTGCTTCAATTAGAATAACGTTTGCATTTAAAAAAATGGACAACATTGGTCGATTTTTCATGGGTTTACCTTCCTACCTACAGCACTGACGAAACTACCCATGCAGCATCAATCATAGTAACCCATGAGTCAGCAGACAAATTTTGACAGCTCTATCAGTCGAACTCTAACCGTGACGGCAAAAACAGTGAAGCAATTCCGTTCAGAAGTGTGCGTGTTCAAAGAACGGCACCCCGCCGCGTCGAAAATGGACATCGTGTGGCACTTTGTGGACACAGGATACGTCCGTTCCAGCATCTACAACATCTTGGCACTATTAGACAACAATCAGAGCATCGAAAGAAAGTCCGGTTCCGGACGGCCGACGACCCTGAGCGACAAGAAGCTCCAAAGGATGTTGAACATACATGTCAGGAAGCGGAAGTCACGTCCACTGGTTTCGGAGCTGCAGGCAATGACGCAGCGGCAGCGGCTGAATAAGATGGTCAACTCGTTTTTCCCGGCGAATCGCAGCGTGGCGGTGGTGATGGACGACGAGACCTATCTCACCCTGGATGGCAACGACTGGCAGGGCACTTCGTATTTTACTTCCCCCACGAAGGAAGTGAGCTCCGAGGTGAAGTTCATTTCACACACCAAGTTCCCCAAGAAGGTGCTGCTGTGGCTGACAATCAGCGAGAAGGGGATGTCAAAGCCACTCTTCTTTCGGTCCGGACTGGCCGTGAACGGGGAAATTTATAGTACGAAATGCCTGCCGGAAGTTGCGTCGTTCATCAAGAAATGCCATAAGGGTGAAGACGCGGTGTTCTGGCCGGATATGGCGTCGGCCCACTACTCGAAGCGATCGTTGGAGGAGATGGAGTGGCTGAATATCGATAAGGTACCCAAGTCGGCGAACCCGCCCAACGTCCCGCAGCTGCGTCCCATCGAAAATTTCTGGGCCAACCTGAAGCGTAAGATCTACTCCAACAATTTTGTCGTAAAAACTTAGGAGGAATTGATAAATAAAACGAAGAAAGCACTCAAAAACATGCCTACACGCATGTTTTCATCCGCCATGGCTAATGTTCTGGTTAACTGCCGGAAGGCCGCTCGCAAGGGGGTAGAATTTTTTTTTGCAAGTAGGCTTAAATAATTACCTTCCATGGGAAATTTATCAAAAGAAATTATCTGTCTTAGCTTTTTTTATCACCATCCGAAAAAAGTCAATTTTTTAATGCAAACGTTTTTTCAATAGCTGATCGGTATCGACCATATATCAAACCTTATCGAGTTTCAGAAGCGGAAGTTGCTTCACAGTTAAAATAACGCTTAAAGCCTCATCGCCAGTTCTAAAATCGTCCACCTACCTAGGTAATAATTATATGCTTAACAAGTGTAGTTTAATCGATTTTAGTTCAGCCTTACTTTGGGTCATTGTTGTGCATAGACCAAGTAAACCTTTGTTCAGCTTTTAAAGATCTAAATCTGATGATTTTAATCAGTCGAAAGCTTAACAGTTATATAGTCCCAGTTGATGATAAGGGCTCTAACCCTGATGTTGGCGAGTGTAGTCATTTTGTTTTCAAAGGCCCACCTAGGAAGCAATCCAGCAATGCCGCGCATTATTCTCAGAAAGCTTCTCATACTGATCCTCGAATAAGTTGGAGAAATCAGGAAGTACCGGCATTATTCCGAAAGCCCCTCTACCGGTTTTCAAATCATTTGATATTGATAGGGACTTCCGTAATTTTTAGGATCTCCCAAGCTCCAGATGTTCCAGCTGCACAGCCAGAACATCAAGAAGCCATGTTCAGGTTTCTGGAAATGTGGATAGCATTCTCGAATTAGTGTTATCATCAGGCCCGTAGCCCCCTGCGCTTTGGTCAGATAGCGTATAGGGCGTCGTTGTGCCAATTTGGTCGTGGCACATTTCGAGTATGAGAGAGTGATTGCAGTTTGCTCAAAAGTGCCTGAGTAAAATGCATGTACTGTCGAAGATTACCCGTAGTTGTTACAGTGAAGATATACACCCATATTATCGTTTATGTCTGGACGTGTTTGTCATACAGAAACATTTTTATTTGATTTTGTGAGGTGGATGGGATTCGGGCGTGGACGGGCATATGGTTGATAATATTAAAAAAAAAAATGAAAAATTGAGAAATGTATCGCTTCAGTTTGAGAAGCACTTCACTTCGCAACCGATGAACCATTCTGACGGCCCACATTACCGTGCAGGTGCCGTGTGTTGGCAGGGTCCAATATTGGACAGTTTGATGTTTATAAACTACCATCAGTTAAAACTGTATTTTTGAGCTTTATCTCTATACATTCTTAGGTGTTTCTTAGTAGATTATCATGTTGGTGTACGCTGATTCAAATAGTAAATGGTATTAACATTGCCCAGACAACCAGAAGTCGTATACCAATGTACAGACAGTATTGCAAATTGTGATAGTTTACAAAATCGCATATAAGAATGGCATACCTCACATTATGTTTAAGTTAAGTCGTATAGAATGCAAATTTTTGACTTATATACGATGACTCATTTTTCCGTCGTACAGTATCACAAATTAAATCGCATTACATCGTAATACATTTCAAAATGAAATTTTTTATAACAGATTAAATCGTATATGATGTTAAATCAACTCGTTTAAAATAAAATTAAAATATGCACGTATATGGCCTCCACTTTTGTACGTATAAGCAAATATTCCATACGAATTGTTTGTATATATGTTTGTATATCACGAAAACAACTTTGAATATACGTGCATTCTGGATGTCTGGGTGAGTTGTCCATAGTTGTTGCACTTGTGGTACTTGCACAACATTTCATGTGAGTACCAAAGTAACCATATAATCACTAAATAACATTTAATGTAGGTTCAGAGTGAGACAATGTCACTGAGATATGGTTAGTTGGATATTCAGATGACTATTACTTTAAAAAATTAATCCTGGTTGTATCTCTTTTTCGTTTGCATGGAACACTGTTTAATATTACTAACCGCACCGAGCCTTCATTCCGGGTGATGAGCAAACCTGAAGAAGAAGAAGGTGACCATGAGCCCCTTCTCGGAACGAGTGTATTGTTGATGGACCTGGTCTACGATTCAAGGTTTGATTTTGTGATGATGAGTATCACAAAAAAAAAGGTAAAATAAGTAGCACGATCTTCATGGAAATGTAAGTATTATTGTCAATAATCATAACAATCAACTCGTATATACATTGAAATACAAATAAAAGGGAAAGGACGGTCCAACAGAGCACCCGATTGAAGCGATTTGGACGGAGAGAGCGGGAATGCCAACTCCCTGTTGATAACATTTCGTGGATAAAGGGCGGGCTCTTCTACCCACTCATTGGGGCATCTTCCTGTTTGGGGGCTTGTCTTTTTGACCAATTGGCGGATCAAGTTGCTGAAAGGAGATTCTTTATTGTCCCGTAGATGCGTATAGGTTTTTTTTTATTTTTTTTTAATCTTTATTTAAGAGATGCGTATGGGTGACTTTGCCTATCGATCTACCCAATCCAACTTTGGCCCTTCATACAGCGACATGTTGAGGACAATCAGAAGTTATTAAGCTTGATCAAGAAAAAACAGAAAAGAGAGCTCACTGCTGTCGGACTTAGTTTTCGTGCTACAATGGGTGGTAAACCATTGTCATATCATATCATGAAGTTCCTCGTGTGCTTTCTATAGCTTCTAAAGTAACCTGAAAGTTCTGTTGGAACTTTATATAACTTTTATGGAACTTGAAGCGGATTTTTATGGAACTTGAAGCAAATTAACATCAGAAGGTACAAATTTTCTGTAAAAGAAATATTTAAATTACTACTCAACTTACTTAAGACTTTGCCCTTCTATCCTATAGCTGAGGTAAAAGAGTGAATAGTTCTGCCAATATCGATAACGACACCTTTTTTTGGTGCTTGTTGATAGCTACCAATAACAATATATCTAGCTAAATTATGGCGCAATCTCATATATGCAACGGTACCAGTTATTGGCCCTACCTTCATCAGGTACGGTAAAGTTTCCACACCATCATGGTGGCGTAAGTCTGCGTGGGTGAGCTAAGAGTTTTGAAAAATCGACGTTGAAATCTTTGCTTACAAAAGCAGATTCGACTATGTAAACTCATCCTTGAAAAATCTATTATAAAATAATTTCAAATCACATTTCACTCAAATTAATTTCAAATCACTAAAAAAAAAAAAATAAAACGTTAAAGAAACTTTATAAATATCTCAATAATTTTTAGTAAAGAATGACAAGTTTTTTTTTGTTTTTTTTTTTAAATAATCATTACACTTACAGAATATTTTTCACTGGCGACAAACAGTTCCAAAATGTTCGTTTTTATCACAGCTTTTCTAGTTTTCCACTTATTATTCCAGTAAATTCAGTACCACTCAGTTACACTTAACAAAAAAAAAATCACAATACTATCACCGTTCTTCTAAATGCGCTGCTAGCTTAGGACAAAGAAATCACTTTCAGAAAATGCTATTCCGCAGTGCAGTTAGTTTGCTCCAACTCGTGCTTCAACTTTGGCTCCGCTGTGAAGTTCTATTCACCCGTAAGTGTCTCTAATTTGCGCTTGCTGAATCTTTCCAGTTACTTCAACTGCTTTCCTCTTCGGAGGATCGACGTTGACTGAGTTCAGCTGCCCGAGTTCCTTGGGTCAACCCCGTACACGGGTTTGCTCACTTTCAGTATAAAGACGGAAAATCCCTACCCTATGCCAATTCGGTATCGAGCAGTCCCATAAAGAACAAAAATAAGAGAACACGTAAATTAATAAGCAACAGCAACAGGAGCATCCGTATACCCTTCTTGGCCAACGTAAATAAAAACAAAAAACATACGCCTGAGCAGCAGACAGTCAAACAGCGCGGGACGCTATTTTCCGCATTTTCCATTACAACGCTATTGGCTTTTCCTTTCTTGTCTCATCAAGGCGTCACGTCGTTCATCGTCGTCTTACGCTTTTAGTAGTTTGCGTCGCGTCGCAAATTTCCACGGATCAGAACGGTTCTGCTTTCGGTTTAAATGTGTGTTTCTCTCGAGAGCTGGCAGCAGTTCACCTGCACAAACACACTTCCTCTGCAACTGCAATGCGACTTGGTAGTTTCTTTTCCTGTAAAAGAAAACTACGAATCCACCCGAATCCGGGGTAATTACCACTAGTATTACTGCAGTGGGTAAGCTGACCGCTAAATTCGATTCGTCGGTACCTATATTACGATTCTCGTCTCGGGAAACGTGTCTTGGAACTTAGGAAAAAAATCTGTAAACAAGCCAAAAAACACTATGTCGTCATATGTATTTCCCGTGATTTTGTTGATTTCATTTGGTAAACATCAAAAGAGCGTCTGATAAAAAATAAAACCGTTAAAAAACACGTCGCAGAAATAAAAAAAAAACCCCTGCCTACTAATAAACAATTCGATTGGCGCATTTTGAACGTTAACTCACGTGGCATCAAAGTTGGCCAAGCGAAAACGGGAGGAGGTCAGTTCCGTGTCGTTGAACACGGTTTCCCATATGCGTCGTCAACTCGAAGAAAGCAAACGAAAACAAAAGTGTTTTTTTTGCAACTGCTAGAGGATGAAGCTCCCGTGCAGTGTTAAGAGGAATCTTTTCCGATTGTATTAGGGAAAAATCCAATTTTGTGCATCGCACTACTTCTGAGTCAGCAGTTGCCTTCGAACGTATGGACTGTGAAAAGCATAGTTGAGAATGATTGGCGATATTCATTTTTAACTAAACTTCTCAATACACACTAAGAAATAACTATTTTACACGAGACGTAATACATCTTGGATGTAAATTATGGAACGTAAACAAACATCCCAAGTAACAATTCAGTAACCATGCGGCATCCACTGTGATTTATGATGGTTTTATAATGGCAATGAACAATCAATTGAATTTAAATATAGCATTTCAAAGTGTAAAACATTCCTGCTTAGTAATTCAGCTTTTTTCTGTTTTAAAAACCTGTTATAGTCTGACAAGAAAGTCAAAAACTGTCTTGTTTTAAAAATAAATTTAAAACAGTTTTCAATCCCTTTTTAAAACTGTTCTGTAATTCAAGCATAAACGTCATTAGCAATTGTTTATTAATGTCTTGATAAAATACTTTATATACGTGTTCTATCATAATAAAGCAACCATAAAACCACTAGGTTTTTCATCAGAGCAAAAAAGCATTTATTGTTGCTGTTTAGGCTTTTAAAGTGCACCATAAACTCCCCACTTACTCTGTTTACTAATTGAGCTTAAAAGATGGTTCCTCATAGTTAATAAAAGCCAAATTTATGACACAGAAATCTCGAGGATAGACGAAGTAGGATGAAAATTTTAAGTCGATTTCAGCAAAATTTACTTCTTTAGAAGAACCAGTATACCATCAACGACTGACCATCTGGCGGAGAAGAGTAAAGTGAGCGTGGCCCTCGAATTCATAAAACATGGTCGAAACATACCAGCCTTCTCCAGATCTTGCGAATAGATGACAATCGAAATAACAACCGACAGAAAACCACTGAAACTGTTAGTTAGCGGAGATTAGCTGGTTTCCGATCCATAGCAGTGATTTTATTCGGCGAAAGAATCAACTCTTCGAAAATTTAATTCAAGCGTACATCCCTACATCGTTGGATGGTGCACTTCTGTAACCATCCGGAAGAAGGGGAACGATTACACTTCCATCTGTTCGAAATGCGAAATATTGTAAAACAGTATCGCAAAATATCTGAGTAACTGCTCCCAATCCATCGGAAGAAAACCACCTGGAAGAATCCTGGATCCCACAGCACAACTATCGAAAGATAAACAAACTTTGACGTTTAACTTTTTGCAGGCTACTTTGCTTCCATAAATGCTACCATAAATCTGAATGGGTTAGGATCAAGCAAAATGGCTTTTGATAAATAAAATTCAGCCTGAAATTTTTCTTCATAAAAGCCATTTTAAAATCTTATGAATTTGATAAGGATTTCTTGAAAGCAAAACAATTTTTTCACAAATGACCCATGAAAATCAACTTTTTTCCACCACCATGTTACAATTAGTTTGCTTTTTTTTATACAATCTTCGACTTTCAATCTAAATATGCTTGGATATAACTATATTTTGGTAAATTTAGCAATGAGCAAACATTTAAATTTGAAAATCATTAAAAAAAATCACGGCCTTGGTCGATCTGAAGAATATTTTTTTTTTCAATGTGAAATAATTAGTCAAATCGACATTTTACTAGGGCAGACTTGTTTTTTTCGTTGTTTTCACGTACATTTCACATAACATTTAATAAGACACTTAAAACTAGGCCACTTAAAGAGAACTTTTGTATTAAATTTGGATATTCAGCAAGATTTTTAAAACCATCAGTTTCTATTTTAATTATTTTGATAAGATTGGATTCATTTTCTATCTTGATTGATGCTGTTGGTGCTCGGCCAACGGGAATTGAAATAATATTCCGGTTTTTTAATAACTAGCGTGTATTAAAAAAAAATCCTACAATAGTGTAGCTAATTAGGCAATTTTCAAACATTGTACACAGTGGCTACTTACGTTTAGTGTTTTCAATTGTTGGTAAAACGACCGACTGTAATTCATTATATTAATCATCTATCTTTTCTGGTTTCAAATTTCTATTACCGTATACGGCAGCCCAGTTCGATTTCCACGATGTATAGTTCCACAAAGAGATTTTTACTCTAGTTTTAAGGTTAGCTTTAAGGTTCAATTTACTTTGATGATTTTTGGAAAATTTCAAAAGCAGTTTTTTCCGGCGCATTAATTTAGATTGCAAAAAGCTAGCACTATTCGATTCCTTTTGATATCTTACGCAAAATGACGCGAGGTTTTTGCAATCTAAAATAATGCGTCGAAAAAAACTGCTTTTGAAATTTTCCAAAAAGCATCAAAGTAAATTGAACCTTAAGAGATTTTAACTGTAAGTTTTCAACTCAATGTTATGTTATAATTTACTGTTTACCGTAGCGTTACACTTAATATCGATATTAGAGTATAAGTAAATGTAATTCAGATTATAGTTCACTATTATTTTAGCTTTTAATAATTGTAGTTTGTAAAAGATTGTACGGTAATAAATTTGCACTTGACAAAATGACCTCAAAACGCACGCCACACTGCTCCCGTTCGTTGTCAGTAACTTGACAGCTGTCATTAACTGCGAGCTGGTGATAAAAATCATTTCGATGTGAATGCACGGTTGATCTAACCCAGGTAGTGAGGCGTACCGACCGCGGGGTCGCCACAGATGCTTTTCTAGTGGATTTAGCGAGCGGCTAAGTGAAATGGCTCGGAAAAGGTTTTTATTGTTGCTAAATAGCTTTTATTGTAGCTTTGAAATGGTTCTCAATGCGTTCGTCATACAATCTTGAAGAGCTTCGAGAATACATCTTTCAGAACCTGCTCCAGGGTGGGCCAACTAGACATATTCTAGTCTTAATGAGGGTTTGGTGGATGCATTAATGACAAAATAGCCTTGGTTGCTTTGTAGTATTTCATAAAACTTAAAATGTTACTTGGGATGTCATGTAAAATTAGGTGTTCCCAAACCGAAACATACGCAACTCGACGAAAAGTACGCTTGATTGAATTGATTTTCTCGTTTTTTTCAACTGATTCTTATGTCATTTGGGCCGCTTGCATGTGTCGGTCTCAGGGCATGACAATTTACATGGCTTTTTCGTAGTGTGTAGTTATGCGTTCTGCTCGATATATTGTTTCTACATAATATAGCAATTGCTGGAATGAACAAAATGTAAAAAAGTGTTTGTGGAAAGAAACAATATTTGATGAGAAATCACCGATTCTTATTAAAATGCAAAAATAGCAATACAGTCAACTCTCCATAACTCGAAATTGAAGGAACCATTGAGTTATAGAGTTATCGACTAATAGAATTAAATATATTATTTATTTGTTCTAGTGTAATTCTAAGAATGATTCCATCCACTGTAATATCTGTTCCTATTTATCCATATGAATTCCAAAAAGGGTTTAAGGATTCATTTATGGAAGTCCTTTGATCTCCCGTTGAAGTTCTCTTCAGAATTCAATTGGAATGCTTTTAGAATTCCCTTATTATTATTCTCACATTTGCTTAGTAATTGTGCTTAAATTATCATTTGAATTTTTTCTCACTTTAGAACTCCATTAAGATTTAAATTGTAGCTCTTCTTATTTATCGGGCCCTCAAAATTATCTTGGAAGCATTTCATAGATTTTGCTTGAAGTTCTCCTCGAAACTAAAATTGAACTCCAGTCAGAACGCTCATAGAATACTCCTTAGAATTCCCTTGAGTTCACTTCAGAATATTTCAGAAATTCTCATGGTTATGCCAAGAAATTCCAGAATTATGAATATTTTCTTCAAGTCTATGAACCTTAAAAATTTTCTAAGATCCATTACATTGATATAGTTTTCAAATCGGGGATCTTGGAAAATATGTCATGATCCGAAATCTGAATCTACGTTCCAGAATCTTGAAAACTTCTTCAAACTTGAACTAGTCTTTTTTAAGGTCTAGGAATTGAAAATTTTCTTCAAACCTTTAAAATTTTCTCTTTTTTAGAGTGAGAGGAATCTGATTCATGATTTTGAAATTTGCATTAAATGTCACAGTCTTGAAGATTCTTCAATCAATCAAATCTTAGAAATTTGTTTAGGGGTATTGAGGTAAAAACATATTCGTTATCTGCATAAAAAATGGAACCGAAATACAAAATTTCATCATTTTTGGTACACTGGAACCTTAGAGGTAACTCTAAGACTAGAAGGTCCCGAAATAACGTGCTCAATTTTTTGGCTCAGCTCTGGTACTCTCTTCGGTCCCAAGTTAATCGATTCACCCCTCGAAACATAGGAAAATCCACTAACCCCTCATTTATCTGTCAATCTTTCATAGCAAATCAAAACAAACATAGTGTAGTACTAGAATTTCGACTAGAATGGGCTACGTTAATCGATTTGCTTGGGACCAATAGGCTAGTGAAGTAGTGAGCCAATTTAAAATCGTTATTTTCCACCGGTTGCTGGAACCATTTTAAATAAGTGCGATTACATTAGCAAAAATCACCATCTTAGCGCCTCTTGGTGGGACTTTGTATGGGAGTGAGCTGTCAACGAATAGATTTAGTGTCAACGATCAAAAATTTAAATCTTGATTTAAAAATCGAGATGAATGTCTACGGGATCGTTAAAAATATCGTTGTGCTCAGGAAACGAAGTTCTATCAGATTATTTATAAAAATTGGTCTATTTTTCAATGTTAACAACCCAATTAATACAATTTCAATGGGTCTAAAACAATTTCAATCTTGTTAAATGTAAATTCTAGTAGGTACCTGTGTACATATATTGAAAGCCCTCCCCCTCCCACACTCCAACTTGATCAACTGGACATTTGAAGACATTTCTAGCATAACTTATCAAAAGGACGAACGTCGCAAAAAAAAACCAATCGATGGGTTGCTTCTAACCGATTCAAGGGGTTGGTCACTCTGCACAGTGTGCCAAAAATACAGATTGACACACCTGGGCACTTTCATTGGCACGCATGGTTAGAAATTTTCATGATATTTAAAGTTACTGGCAACACTGAACTACATCTGCGTCTGCTCTGTGCATGTGTCAAAATGTTAATTATTATTGTTGACACAATCTAATTTTTGGTTTCATAACTTCAACCGTGAATCCGTCCGGTGACGTTCTGCCATGGATTCGTCACAGCGCACATATTTTCAAAACATTAGCTAAACACCGGTTAAAAGTCAACGCGTTATGCTTGCGGGATGAGCGAGGTTATCAAGGCGATGACCGTTGCCAAGTACTACTGTAATCTGGGGGTGATAATGGAATTCTTCCGGATGGTGCTGGAGTCACTACCGGACGACTTCGAGATCGGAGAACCTCCACTCAAGACTGTTCAACAATCTGGTGCGGAAGGCTTTGGTGTTTCAGAACAGTTTGATCGAAGTTGGGAAGGGGGTGGCATCGTTCCGGAAGATGATTGAAAAGATGATCATGAAGGGACTGCTACTGGTCATAATGCCGATTCGGAATGTGATTAGTGAGTTGGAGAGTGAGGATGGCGAGAAGGAGAAAGTGAAGGGAATGTTGAAGAAATTGGTAGATCGATTTGGGGCGAGGAGATTCGTGACGGAGCTGAAATCACAGCCGAAGGAGGTTAAGACGCAGTTCGCGCCAAATTGTATTCGGAGCTGGCAGCACCTTCTCAGATTTCAATGAAACTTTCTGGATGTGTGGACCTTGACTTAATATACCCCTTTGCATACTTAGTTTTCCAAAATTTATCTAGACTAACATTTGAGAAGGGCCAAACTTTTTCTGCCGATCAATTTAAATTTTATTCATACCTAATTCTTTATGGATAATTTGAGCTAAGAATTCTAAGTTACTATTTGAGTATCGGATTTTGCCTCAGTAGTAGACAATATAATCAATTATATTATTTCTAATGATATAAGCCCTTTTCATGTGGAATTCTCGATTAATCCAAGTGATTAGTTGCTGATTAGACAAAATTGAAGCACAAATGGAGCTTCACTGGGTTCTGAGATGATTTTGAGCTTCACTGGTTTAGTTTTGTGTAAAAATGGTACGTTAAAAAAATCAGTTCAGACATGAAAAAGTTTTTGTAAGAAAAACTTTTTTTCCTTAAAAATGCCCATCTTGCGATGTATGGACGGATGGTAGTTAACATAATTACATATCTTGAGACAAAGTTTCATCCAAATCAAACATGGTCATTTTTTCTAAATCGACTTTTATTTTATAAATCGATTTTTTTCAGTGTAGGTCTCAAATGAAAATTGTTTTCAGTATTTTTTTTCGATAATTTGGTCAATTTCCTAAAAATTATCCATACAACATATTTTTTTCCTGGAGTTGTCATTTTTCCATAATATTTTTTTGAAAAAAATCGGCAGAAAAAGTTTGGCCCTTCTCAAATGTTAGTCTAGATAAATTTTGGAAAAACTGAGTATGCAAAAGTGCTTATTTAGTCAAAGTCTACACATCCAGAAAATTTTATTGAAATCCGAGAGGGTGCTGCCAGCTTCGATTCGATTGGGCGCGAAATGCGTCTTAAGTGGAATTGTAACATGTTGACTGGTCAGTTGTTGGGCTTAAAGGTGAGCTCCTGAAAGTCGACGTCGATGAGTTGGTTGAAGGATAGGTTTAGCTCTCGGACATGACCCTGATAACCCAGCGCTTGACACAGAATATTTATGGGCTTGGCAGAGAAGAAGTCCTGGCGAAGTGTAAAATGACCGGTGTTTTCCATGGTACCCAGCGATTGGAGCAGTTCGGTAAGCATTTCAACTTCGTGATATTTGGAATAATCCTCGTAAAACTGATCCGAACGCAGTATTTTTATCAGTGGAAGTTTACCATGCTTGATTACGTAACGCTTCACCACTTCGTGGATCAGCCAACCGACATTCAGCTCCATGAGCCGTTCCTCATCGTAACTGACATCGATGAATTCGCCTTCGATGATCACTCGGACCCGAGGCTCAGACCCCAGTTTTTACAGGTGTTCTCTAGCCAGCGCTGCTTTTCGCCAGAGACATCATACTTCTCTTCATTTGTCCGGTTGTTGTACTGTCTGACCGTGTGGACATATTAGGGATCGTCCATTAATTATGTCACACTGGAAACTGTGACGAGTCTTACAAAAACAATTTAAGGTCCCTACAAAAAAAGTGAGGGGAGGGGGGGGGGGGTTGAAAATGGGCCTTATTTGCGTGACATAATTAATAGACCTTCCCTTAAACCCTACCTCCACCAGGGAAGTCTGATTCTGGTTGAAACTCCCACTAGAACGCTGGTGACGCATCTTTGACTGAGTCGATGGCATTCGGTCATCAGAATCTGAAGAGCATCTGGAACAGTTTCCTCTAATGATGCGCGCTTGCTTCGTCTACTTTCCACCGTCACCTGTGATTCATCTGAGTCCTCATCACACTCCAATCCAGTAGAAGTTATTGTCCTGTCGGAAATTGGAAGTACGTTCTCACTCGAAGCTTCGATTCGGAGGCCGAGGTCGTTGCTTATTAGGATCAGTGTAGTCCTATTCCGGGAGGATTTGGGAGCAACGAACCGAGAGTCACGACAGTTAGGATCCGGGATAGGATTCCACTGCTTGTTGCTTTGTTTCTTTAAAACAAAACATGTGAACTGTCAAAGTAACCGGGTTGCCAAACATACCATTATTCAAAAAAAAAAAAAATCAGTCTGATAACACTCTCGGCACTGCCAGCACAACTGCGGCACACTGATAAAAAATTGGCGCAAAATAAGTGTGTAGAAAGACCACCACTTGAACCGATTATAAAATACATACTTTTCCTACTAGTTAATGAAAAATAAGGTTTGAAATTTTAATGAATTTTAGAAAAAAATGTTTTATGAACGCCCTATATGATCTTCTTTCTTTGTTTTTAAAATGGTTTTGCTACACCCTTTTATTGTCGCCGGATATTTTGAAGAAGTGGAAACCGTTTCGCAAGAAGGAGTTAAGTTTAGTTTTCTTTTTTAGGGAGGCTTTCAGCCCGAGGCTGGTTCACCTCCGCGTTCCGCAAGAAGGATTACCCTTAAGCCAAGATGTAAACGTGCATCGTAATCGATATTCTGCTCTTCCCATTATCTTCCTTCCGTTCTGATGTAGATGCTTCATTGCAATCCGATACTGGCTGTGGGTTTGATTACATCCGACTACGGTGAAGCCTTGGTTTGAATCCTTCAAACATTGTTTTGAAATGTTTGTTTTTGTATTTCCGGTAGCAACATGTTAATTATTTCGGTAGTATTCTAATAACATAGCACTTTACTATTGAACTTCACATACCATTCTGACCAGAGGAACTAAGAGAAAAAACACTGAACGTATATTTAATGCGAGTTATGCAAATACACCAACCAACCGACAGTATCATCAATTCTTTCCGAGTTACCGACGTATCTTTACTGCAAAACAAAAACCGGTGTTCCTGATCTGACGCATGCGAAAACAGATCTGTCAAATCGACAAACCATGCAGGGTGTATGTAACAATCAAGGTGTGATACCGACGAATCAATCAAGGTGCATCGTGTTTGCAAAAACTCAACATTTTTCATAATTCTCTCAAACGTCATCCCTTTATCCAACCAATTGCAGAAAAAGATTTAAAAAAGAGCATTCACTATTAAATTTAAACTAATAATCGCATTTGGACATTGCAATCCAATTTTTCTAATTTCCTCCAATTATCACTTTATGTTACATACGTCCCTTAGAAAATTCGATCTCGTTGAAAACTTTTTCTCTGCTGTGAGTATTGAAGTTGATTTGCCTCATGATAGATTTTGGTATGAATTAAAGATACAGACCCTTTTTCCCAAGGACACCAGAAACATGTTCTGAAACGAACTATGGGTTCTGGTCTAGCAGTAATCATGTTTTAAAGTCTCCTCGAGGCGTCCCTTAGCTCAGTCGGTAAAGGCACAGCTACAAAGCAAGACCATGCTGGAGGTGGCTGGGTTTGATTCCCGGTCCGGTCTAGGAATTTATCGGGTTGTAAAATTTCTCGTCTTCCCTGGGCATAGAGTATGATTGTACTTGCCACACAATTATACTAATGCAAAAATGGTACAGGCATCGAAAGCTCTCGATTAATAACTGTGGATGTGCATCTAGAATACCAAGTTGAGAGCACGCAATAAGCTAATATGCCATACACAATAAGCTTGAAATGCGAGGAGGAAGAAGAAGAAGTTGATTTCAAAATCAAAATCACAGAATACAGAAGTTCTGCCTTAGACATATCGAGTTATAGAATCAAAATAACACTACGTAGAACATTGACCAAAGAAGGCATCGACATCGACACGTGAAAAAACTAAGGGACCAACGAATCCATCGAGTTATAGAAAATTTCGAGTTGTGGAGAGTTAACTGTATTTACCAATCTATGGTGAGATCTGTCCGTTCTTACTAATGTGTTCATTCTAAGAAGCTCAAACGAACATTTAGGGAGAGAAGTCAGCAAAAATTTGAATAAACAATGTAAACCTTCCGAACAATTGGTGCTGATTAAAGGCTGAATAAGCAATGTTTTAGCCGAAGAATCACATTTTTGCCTAAATAAGGTCTTATTCTACTTTCAATGTTTGTTAGGAATTTTAGCGAACGGACTGGGAATCGAACTGGCCTCCTGCATAATCGGCTTTGTGATTTCTGACCTATTGTTACTATAGCGAACTATAGTTACCACACTAATGAAGGCCCCATCCAATGATTGATTGATTTAAGAAAATTTTGAATTATGAATTTTCAGGAATGCCTATGAATTATGTATTGTGGGTCAGTGGCTGAAATAGCTATTTATGCAACAAGTTGCATTAAGAAGATTTTTTTCAACACGATGCCTTGTTTATCCAGCGAGACTTGCTAAGTTGGATAATTTGGACGATTTTTTGCACTCAAAAAAGTGTCGAAAAGTAGTACTTTTTAACAGTGTTTTAGTTATGAAAAGTAGGCCATTATGTTATTCAAAACGGCCTACCTATGAACCTCAAAGAGTTTTGATTCCAATACCTTGCATCGCATCCCAAATGTAAGCAATGCGAAACATGCGGCAGCGAAATTCTCGGGAAAACAGCAGAAAACTTTCAATCCCCCCTCGCAGTGCAGCGCAGTGCCCATTGCGTGGTTTATCTAGGGTTTTGCGCCGTCGGATTAATGAGACGATTTTTGTATTGCGTTCATTTGGCTGGCACTTTTGCTACGCCGCGTGATGACTGACTTCGACCCCATTAGATTCCTGTTTTCAATCCGGTGATTCCGCGCCGTAGCAATTATCGCTTTATGGGACTGTCTTGAACCGTATTCTCGAGATCTACATAGATTAATACTCACGGCAACATTTGCTTCCAAGATCACTTTCTTTTCGGGACAAAATATTACTTCCGCTTTGTGTGGTCTTTCCTTTGTGGGATGGAAAAGTTTGTTTTGGTTCGATCGTGGAAAGTTCAAGGCCATTCGCGCAGTCAGGATGGGTTGATGGACTGATTTTTTTCTAGCCATGTGATGAAAGTGGTTTCATTGTTCAACCGTTGAATGGACACGCTATTGTTGGCATGAGGTGATGGCCCATAATAAATTGTTGAATAACAAGGGCTGGTGCATGATTTAATTGTAGTGCAGGGAAGGTTCTCAAAGACGTCGTTTCAACTCTTCTCATAATCCATCATGTGGAGGAAAATGATGGAGACGCGTGGCATTTAATACTACTGAAGGTAAGCACTTACAGGGTACACGGCCGTTTAATGCAACTCAAATTAGAGTTTTGTTTACTCAAATTCGCAAAAATCACAGGCAACTCATAGACTGAGTATCGATTTTTCTTAAAAATCTGCTCGAATATGAGGAAACCCTAGGACAATTTTATTCAATATATGAGTATACTGAGTGAAAATTTCCTCGATTTTCCTGATAATCAAGCACAATTTTAAAAGTACTTATTGTTATGTGTAGGGACATCGTGGAAACGTAAGAAATTTATAGAAATTCGGGACATTTGTTCAAGTTTAAGGAACTTCATTGAAGTTAATGTTGTTTACTTTCAGCAGGACTGTCGAGTCGGAGTCGGAGTCTAAGCACTTTTATGTTATGAAACATAATTTTAAACTACACACAACGAAAAAATCATGTAAATTTTGGTGCCCTTGCACTTGCAAGCGGTCCTTATGACATAAGAATAAGTTGAAAGAGACGAGAAAATTAATTCAATCAAACGCCCTTTTCGTCGAGTTGCGTATGTTTCGGTTTCGGTATTCATAATTTTACATGACCAGTTGGTTTACATTCCATGATTTACATCTAATATGAATTACGTCTCGTGTAAAATAGTAATTTTAAGTGTGTAGAACATCCCAAAATTAGGTCACATGCAAATTTTGATCCATCTCGTTATTTAACGAATTTATGGTTTCCAAGTTTGTATTCTTTTGATTTGTTTAGGTATTGAATTGGCGCATCAGATGACTTGGGAGCAAACGCGTTTAAAATCTCGGAGAGATTTTTTGTGTTAAGTCCACAATCTAGTGTCCCACGCGTAGAAAGCGATTTTTGGAGTATTTTTTTTTAACCTTATATTTTGTTGGTTAGTTGTTAATATCTAGGTAAAATACATATTGCCGCACGTTTGAGTTTTCATTGGTTTCAATTAGATAGCTGAAGAAAAGATCTAATAAGTTAACTATGCAGCTTTTAGTAGTTTCGTTACTGTTTCGGAAGTTTGGATAAATCCATTCCTCCGGTTCTAATCTGGCTAACCTAGAATCTTGATGCAATAATTTTCTTCGTATTTTCTTTCTTTCTCTGACACGTTCGCAACGGAATAGCTTGTGTATTGTGGTTTCTAGTTCTCCAGGACATGATTCACAATAGGGGTTATCTACTACACCTCGTTGAAACAGCAACTTTATATGCCTTATCTTTTTGTGCATTACCACAAACCAATTTGAGCGTTATTTCGTATTTTATACATGCAGTCAAAACTCTTCCATACTCGAAATTTCCCCAACTCAATTAGATTCAAAGTCCTTCAATTTGGCAAGTATATTTTTTATTTACCTCAATACCTCATGTACTCGATGTTTTAAATTAATGTTTGCAATGTTTAATTTTCATCTCATAGATAAGTTTAGATTAATCCGTTGCTGTAAAAATGTATCATTGAGATTCATAATTAAGCTTAATTGTGATTGTAATACAGTCAACTGTTTCTTACTAGATATTCTGTATGTTGATATTTTCCCTCAATCCATGATTTTTAAAAGTCCCTTCAATTTTTCAAGCTTGCTTCTCTCCTTTACTCGATACGTTTTGTCATTTCCCATGTATTTTAGGGAGGATGTCGGTTTAATATTTTTTCCGATAAATTTGCATAAAGTCGTAGCAGTAAAATTGATGATTGTGATCCAAAATTGAGCTTTATTGTGGTCAACTAAAAAGATTGCTGGACAATATCATTTGTGAATTTATAAGTAATGAAATTTAAAAACAATTATTTTACTTTACTAATTGTCCCATAAAACATTTGGTTCTTTAATGTTGAAAAATATATCGGCTACTACACATCATCTGAAAGAGCTTTGTTTTCTGAGCATCACGATGTTTTTCGACCGTATTTACTTCCCTCTCGATTTGTAAATCAAGATTTAAAGCAGGGTAGCCACTTCTCTGTTTGACACAAAACTCACAAATTGACAGCTCATTCCCATACTGGGTACTACCGAGGAGGACTGAGATGGTGAGTTTTGCTGTTGTAATTACACTTTTATTTAAGATAGTTCCAGTGCTTCGGAATTGATGAAGTTTGGATTTCGGTTCCAATTGACAGGCAGAATACTAATATGCCCACTTTCATTTGAAAATCACATCTAAATAGATTAGCTATGGCAGATTATGCATGAATACGGATTTCCGGATAAACTGACGCGATTGGTCAAGGCGACGATGGATCGAGTGATGTGTGTTGTTCGAGTATCGGGGACACTCTCGAGTCCCTTTGAATCTCGAAGGGGGTTACGGCAAGGTGATGGACTTTCGTGTCTGCTATTATACATCGCGTTAGAAGGTGTCATCAGAAGAGCTGGGATAGACACGAGTGGCACGATCTTCAGGAAGTCCATCCAGCTTCTTGGCTTCGCCGATGACATCGACATCGTGGCACGGAACTTTGAGACGATAGCGGAAAGCTAGGCGGATTGGACTTGCCTTTAACGCATCAAAGACAAATTACATGAGAAGAAGAGGTTCTAGGGAAGACAAAGTTAGCCTCCCACCCCACCGGTGACGAAATCGAGGTGGTCAATGAGTTCGTGTATTTGAGGTCACTGGTGACCGCCGAAAATGATACCAGCAGAGAAATTCAAAGACGCATTATGGCAGGGAATCGTGCTTACTTTGCACTCCGTGCCTGCTTTGGAAATTCACCGCCGCACGAAGTTGACTGTCTACAAGACGCTGATTAGACCGGTGGTCCTCTACGGCCACGAGACCTGGACTATTCTCGTGGAGGACCAACGCGCCCTTGGTGTTTTCGAACGGAAGGTGTTGCGTACTATCTACGGTGGAGTGCAGATGGATGACGATGGGTTCCAAGCCCCGTTCATATGGTTCTTTGTGCAAATTTGGATAAATCTGGTCAATCACTAGCAACTATTGAAATGTATGGTCCTCAATGCTCATGCTCATGCTCATCCTTCGACCTTTTGCCATTCGAGCTTTTGTCTCTTCGATCTTGAGCAGTTCCAGGCCAAATAGCATTAAAACTAATTCTTTGTTATGGGCAATAGTTTCACATTTGTGCTGAAATTTGGTCATATTGAATCTTGTTATTGTTTTCAAAATGGCGTTTTTAACATTATTTAATAAATAAAGTTCAATTCTAATCGACATTCTGACCTGGTATGGTTTCTTATTAACACTAAAACACCTTCAAATCCGGATTCAGGAACTCGATAGAATAGCCCACGGGCCAGATACGAGAGGTTTTTCCAGATGCATCACGGGCCAGATTTTGAGCACGGGCTGTATGTTAGCAGGCCTGTTGTAGAATTTCAGGAATCTTTGCATGAAATCAATAAAATGGGAGCTTCGTAGAAGTGTTATGAACTTCATAGCAGTTTAGCCAACTTTGAAGAAGTTTAGCGAATTACGTAACAATTCGAGAAAATTCTAAAAACTTAATAAAAGTGTGAATTTCGAAGAAGTTTTGAACAGATTTTTTACAAGTTCAGGGAATATCGTAGAAGTTGCGAAATTTTCTTGCGGCAAAGATAATTGAATTTTTTAGATGATTAGGGAATATTGTATATGTTCAGCCTACTTTATAGAAATTCAGTTGTAGTTTGTATAATCCATCGTTTCTAAATCAATAGGTCACGACCTCGGTGGGTCGTGGGTTGCCCTCAGGTAAACTTAAACTTTTGAAAACGCGCTTATTTGTGAAGTTTGGTGTGGAATGCACAATATTCAAAAGATTTTCAGCTGATCGAAGATTTGAGTGAAGTCCTCTGAATGTTTTTAAAGGCTGCACTGCCCATAACCGCAAGTCAGTCCCAACTGTAAAAACTGGAAATGATAAAACAACGTTCAAACATTTTACAAGTTTTCCCATTTTACACTTATTTTGGCGGGATAATTTTGAAAATAAACGTGCAATGTGATATAATGTATCTATGTTTTGTAGAAAGTATTGGTAAGATCTGAGTGGGACTGACTTGCGATTACATTTAAAGTCAATGAGAAAATAACCGCAAGTCAGTCACAATGCTATGCTGATGCTGCATTAGTTTAGCATAGGTACTGAACAGTAGAAATGTATCATGGTCCCACAAGAACATTATTGAATATTTGTGGAATGATTCTCCGTTCTGAAGTGCTTTTAATGAAGAACAATCCACAGTTTAGTTTTCAATAAGTGAATTTTATCCTGAAATGTTAGTTTCTGTGGCACTTTCTACTAGTGAACTGCAATCGAGCTGTACATTCTGCTTACCATCCAGCTCGCTACGGAACCAATCGTTATGGATCAAGTAAAGCCGGGACTTTTCCGAGACCTCTTCCATCCCGACAATATCATCTGTGGAATATAAGACGTTGTGCCCTAAGAACCCTTTCGCATCGGGAAGCAGCCGACCAACGGAAACATAAATGCCATCCGGAGAGTGGCAGAAGAACCCAACAGAAATGGAAAGCATTGGTTTGAGGAAAGTTTCCAGTTTATCAACGATTTCTCGCGGTTTGAATTCCACGTGAAGCTAACGAACAAGATGCATCCAGCAGTCAAATAAATTGGTTAGCTCGTTCCAGTTTAATCTTATTTTGCCATTTACTTAGGTAGGGCAGGATTTTCAAACACATACCGGGAAAAGACATTAAGATCTAAACCGGGCCGTTATTGTAGAAAATTGACGTATGCTTGATCCGGTTTCAAAAGACGTTGTTAACTGCTTTCAGGGACGTCATTTTATTTGAATAACTTTTACACGGGCTTGAAATATCGTCCGTCGAAGCTTGTTGCGATGTAAATGACCTGTTGGCTTTTTTGTTCACTGAGCAGAAGATCATGGGTTAGCACCAGAACCTCTTTGCATTACTTAATTGATAGGGTCAACTAATTTACTTTCCAGCCATTCCAAAGATCGCAAGTCTTATTCGCGTTGAGTTCAGAAAGCTATACATTATATCAAAACAACGAACCCAACCTACTGACAAAATATCTCTCGTGTGACCTTTGTGGGGACGCTGAGTTAAACACGGTCGCTGAAGCAACAAAGGTCGCTCTAATATTCCTTCCCTACTCCCACCTGATTACAAGGACGTGGCCGGTGCCGTTATTGATCTTTAAAATTTGGAATCACTGAAACTTGTACAATGAGAATGGAAGGTAATTCCCACCCCCTTTTAGTAGATTCATTGTGCAATTTCACTGGCTCTGATCAATCACGGAGTAGCAACCATTTGATATGTGCAGTCAGTCAAAACTAAGCTAAGTAGAAAGATATCGTGGCCCCATAGAACATTATTGAATGTTTTTGGAATCATATGGGTCTTGAGACCAACAATTTCCAAAAACGTGCCAAGCCCACCATGCGATAAATTAATTCACATGAGAATTCGAGGATAAAATTAATAAGAGTCATGATGAGTAACTAGCACCATGTTGTATCCCCAGGGAAGAGGATAAACCTTTTTAAATCACAATCCATCATGCGACATATCAAATCACATGAAGATTCATAGCCATAACCATTGGGGTCATATTGAGGGTCGTAAGAACTATATTGGCCACATGCGGGCATGTTCCAGATATCCAAGGTAAAGTGGACAGAATCTGCCTTGAGTCAAATTTCATGATCTTTTGCGGTTACTTTTCACTGTGGAACAATTTGACTTGGTGTGTGTGTGTGTGTGTGTGTGTGTGTGTGTGTGTGTGTTTTTTTTTTTTTATAGTAAGGTTTAGGAAAGCTTCAAGAAGCCTGGCCTGTAGTGAAGGTGGCACGGTGTGGTATCCACTAGTTGCCTAGTGCAGCTCCACTAAAACCCATTCCTTACTCTCTCCTCTGCCTGGATCCCCCCGGGACCACTGTGAAGCGACTACTTCGGGGGGTGGCTGTGCTCATGCACTTGTCGAACTCTCAGCGCTAGCTGGCGTTGCTAGATCGCTGCTCTTCTCTCCATTCACGCTGCAGCTCTGACATAATCTGCGTGACTGCCCTGCTGACGGCATTCCAAGAGTCCTCCTCTCGACACATTTCATCGAC